>NC_073264.2:94793148-95098148 GCF_029289425.2 Pan paniscus | reverse complement strand
CCCAGGACAGCAAGATAGGGACAGCTCAGCCCTGGAGTCAGAGGAGGGCACACACCCTGGTTCCCCTATTCTGACTGTATGACTGGGCAAGCCCCTTCATCTCTCAGAGTCTTGACTCTTCTCATCTGCAAAATGGGAATGATGAGCCTTGCTTTAGGGGTTATTGTAAAGATTAAACCCAATCGCACTTGTAAAGCCTTTAGGAGCCTCCTGGCACACGGTGGGCTCTGGGATCTGGCTGTCCCTGTCCGTCCTCCCCCAGAGAGAGCAGGGTCTGGCTCCAAACTTCGCCACTAGGCTCTACTGCCTCCTGCAGGGAGGAGGTTGGACATTCATTGGGTTTGGGGGCCTTCCAGGCAATTCCTCCAAATAACTGAGCTGGCAATGGGCAACAGCGCTTAGCCTGAAATAAATTAGTGGGAGCTTCTTGAAACCCTAGTGCAGTCTGGCTGAGGTTTTTAAGAACTCAGACTTCGGAGGCCAAGGGTTCTGGGTCTGAAGCCCAGCTCTGCCCCTTACTGGCTATGTGACTTTGGGAGGGTGGCTGAAGCGCTCTGAGCTTCAGTTTCCTTATCTGTAAAGCGGAGACGGCAGCCGACCCACCCTCCCCAGTGGGGTGAGAATGGTTGACCCGCGGCGCCCCCTGCCGGTGGGATCCGCGTCGCAGCCCGCGGTCAGGGCGACCAGCCGAGCCTGGCGCCCGAGCGCTCCTGCTGGCGGCGCCGGCCCTACCCGTCCACACCCCGACCCTCCCCTCACCCGCGCCCGCCCCTCGACCCGGCAGGATCGTGCAGATGCTGCTGCCGGTGACCAGCCGCACGCGCATACGCCGTAGCGGCGTCAGTCCGCTGCACCTGGCGGCCGAGCGCAACCACGACGAGGTGCTGGAGGCGCTGCTGAGCGCGCGCTTCGACGTGAACACGCCGCTGGCGCCCGAGCGCGCGCGCCTCTACGAAGACCGGCGCAGCTCCGCGCTGTACTTCGCGGTGGTCAACAACAACGTGTACGCCACCGAGCTGCTGCTGGAACACGGCGCCGACCCCAACCGCGACGTCATCAGCCCCTTGCTCGTGGCCATCCGCCACGGCTGCCTGCGCACAATGCAGCTGCTGCTGGACCACGGCGCGAACATCGACGCCTATATCGCCACGCACCCCACCGCCTTCCCCGCCACCATCATGTTCGCCATGAAGTGCCTGTCGCTGCTCAAGTTCCTCATGGACCTGGGCTGCGACGGCGAGCCCTGCTTCTCATGCCTCTACGGCAACGGCCCGCACCCGCCGGCCCCGCAGCCCTCCAGCAGGTTCAACGACGCGCCCGCGGCCGACAAGGAGCCCAGCGTGGTGCAGGTGGGCAGCGCGCGCTGGCGGTGGGGAGCACGCCTTTTGGGTGTGGCCCAGGGACGCGCGCGCGCATGGGAGGCGGGCGGGGCCGGGTGAGCAGCGTGGACTAGTGATTAACACCCTTCGGGGGAAGTGTGGCCAGCTTTGGAGGCAGCAGAGCACGGTGGTTAACCTGCGTCCTGGGTAGCGTGGGTTAGCGCTTAGGGCGCTTTGGAGGGAGCTTTGGAGGGAACTAGGGGTTAGCTCACTTTGGAGGCAGCGGAACCGGTGGTTAGCACACTTAAGAGGCCGCAGAACTTAGTGGTGCATTGGAACGGTGAAATCCTTCTTGTGGTCCACTGCGTTGGGGAATTTAAGGAATCAATGATGGAGCGGAGAACTCTGCCAAACTAAGAGGCTCGTCACCTCCAGCAAACCTACACCTGGAATGCGATGTGAAACAAGCACGATCCGGAAAGGCATGTCAAGAGCAGGCTGGTGTAGGGTCAGGTCAGAAGCAGAAAGCCAGCGACCCAGAGGCAGGACACGTCCATGTTGTTACTTTAAAAGTCAGAACTTGGCCGGGCGCGGTGGCTCACGCCTGTAATCCCAACACTTTGGGAGGCCGAGGCCGGCGGATCACGAGGTCAGGAGATCGAGACCATCCTGGCTAACACGGTGAAACCCCGTCTTAACTAAAAATACAAAAAAATTAGCCGAGTGTGGTGGCGGGCGCCTGTAGTCCCAGGTGCTCGGGAGGCTAAGGCAGAAGAATGACGTGCACCCAGGAGGCAGAGCTTGCAGTGAGCCGAGATCGCGCCACTGCACTCCAGCCTGGGCACAGAGTGAGACTCCGTCTCAAAAAAAAAAAAAAAAAAAAAAAAAAAAAAAAAAGTCAGAACTTAAAAGGAAGTTAGACACACTCCTCTCCTGGAGCTCATTATTTTAATGGTTAATGGCGATCATTCATGGGCTGCCTACTGTGTGCAAAGTTTATGTTCATATTACCTAATTCTCATGTTAAATCCCCTTGGAGTTGGTTTCATATACCTATTTTATAGATAGGGAAATTGAGGCTCAGAGGTGATGTGACTTGCTCAAGTTGCCCGTCTTCCACTTTGGGCAGCAGAAGCCTGTGTTGAGGGGACATGGTTCAGGGGATCCTAGCCTGGGTGTGCACAGTGTCTGTGCTTGGACACATCCGCTGCCGTCCCTGGCCGCAGGCTCTTGCAGGTGGGATGAACTCACTTCTTGGTCCCGGCGTGTTCTCTTTCAGTTCTGTGAGTTCGTATCTGCCCCAGAGGTGAGCCGCTGGGCGGGACCCATCATCGATGTCCTCCTGGACTACGTGGGCAACGTGCAGCTCTGCTCGCGGCTGAAGGAACACATCGACAGCTTTGAGGACTGGGCCGTCATCAAGGAGAAGGCAGGTAGGGACTTGCTGCTGCTGCCAAGGCTGGCAGATCTCCCTGCCTGACTCAGAGTCCCAGGCCTCAGGGAATGCGACTGTTCCTAACCCTGTGAGCACCTGCTGCTTGCCAGGCTCTGTAACTCCTTGGATGAAACATGAGGAATCTGCCTCTCAGAGAGCTGTGCCACCTGGGCCAAAGTCACAGTTAGTTAGTGGCAGAGCTGGGATTAAAACCCAGGTTTGACCAACCCCAGAGTCTCTCCGCTACATCTTTCCATGATGTTTTAAACAGCTACAGCTCCCTGAGGGGTACCGGGACCTTCAGGGTAGGTTGTGAATGATTTGGGGCCACCAAGAGGCATTGTAGGAGGGGACAGGGGAGGATGGTGGTCTAGAATGTCTCAAACTAAAGTGCACATGAAGCACCTGAGTGTCCTGTTAAAAATGCAGCTTCTGATTCCGCAGGTCTGGGGCGGGGCCGGGGAGTCTGCATTTCAACAGGCTCCCAGGTGACACCAAGGCTGTTGGTGCACAGAACACCCTGGTGTGCGAGACAGGCCCCTGAACCCTGGAGCCAGCCTTGCCAGGGCCTTGCTGGGTGAGGCCTCTCCCCACCTGAACAGAGGGGCCTGGCCAGGCTCGTTGTCCAGCTCCTTTCAGCTGGACCCGCCTGAACTGTGCCAGGCACAGTGAAGTGGAGTTCGGCCACTGTCCCTCTGATGTGTGCAGAGTAGATGGCGCTGCCTGGCTAAGTCAGGCTGAGGAAGCCAGAATCCCTCTTAGGCATTTTTGGAGCTCACCTGGGCAAACAGGATGCCACAGGTGACAGAAATGGGTATCTGTGCAGTGGCATTCCAGCTACCCTAGGGCTTTCTCTGGCTCTGAGGGCACAGTCCTGCCCTGGCCAAGTGTTTACAAGGAGGCTGACCTGCAGCAGGTCATTGTCATTCCACCACTACTGCTCCTGTCCCCAGGTGGGACTGTGCAGCCTCGGGGGGCCCACCCCTGTGCCCCAACTCTGACTCACTACATTCCTCCTTGATCCCCACACCCCTGTGAACCCAAATGTGCTGTAGGATTTTTCATTGGCACAGGTGCCTGGAAGCCACTTGAATTGAAGCCTTTGATAAAGTTTCTGGGGCAGTGATGGAGGAGGGAGGCGTCAGCTTGCGCATTCACTCAGGGCTTAACTCTAGATGCATGATAAACCTTCAGGGAACTAATGAATAATTAGTTGCTGTCACCACGATCCTTGGCCACTAGAGGGTGGAGCAGTCTATGCCTAGATATCAGTCCTACCCATTCTGTCACCTTCTCCTGCCTTCCTTAGAGAAGGGTGGTCCCCCACAACTAAACCATGCCCCAGGGAAATCCCTGCAGAGACCTTAGTGTGCAGTATGCATTTGTTAGCCAGTAAAACCAGTTGTTCTTAACCAATATCTATTTGGGTTACTTTAAAGCCCACTTTCCACCTGCAAGACGGTCCCCACGAGCTTGTTTGTTTAATGCTACAACGTTGACATCCTTATTCTGGGAAGGAACTACCCAGAGCCCATGGATTGGCCAGCCCAGCCCTCATGGTTCCGTGTCCTCTGCTCACCAGCAGCCTGTGCTGAGTTTCCCAGAGGGGAGGTTATGTTCTGAGCTTGTTACCTAAGGGTTTCCCCATCTATTTTCTGGACTATTAAAAAAGTGTCCTAACTGGCCTCAATGCCTGTCATTAATTATTCCAATTCAGCCATTAAATGAATATATATTCAAGACCTTCTATGTACAAGGTAACCACATTATTTTTTATCCAGACCACAGCATTTAGGAGACAGAAATAGGAACTAACCAGGCAAGATGCCTGGGCAACAGGAATGATGCTTCCCTGCTTTTTGGGGTACTATGTGGTAGAAAAATCTGAGCTCAGAAGGCAGTGAACTCAGAGGGCAGCTCAGAGGGCAGTGGAAGTGTCAGAAACACAGTGATGGGTGTGTGAATGCTTCGCTAGGCAATGCTGCAGCCGCCTGGCCCTCCGCCCTTGCTCCACATCCCACCTGCCCCTCCAGCCCCAGGCTTGCATGACTTCCTTGCCTTGCCACTTGCTGTTTTCCTTGCTTAGAATGCCCCTGTCCCCCTTCCGTACCTGGAAATTCCTGCCCCTCCCCCAGGACCTCACTCAGAGGGCACCGTCTCTTGTGGAAGCCTCCCCTAGAGCCTCTGGGCAGGCACCTCTGCGTATCTGGCCCAAGCACAGAGCTAGGTGCAGCAGAGGGGCTCAGCATTCGCCTGATGAATGAATGAATGAATGAATGACATTCTGTGATTCTACAAGCCCTTTAATTACTCCATTACTGGATGCGTTCATCCCTGCTCTTACCTCTACCCACTCCCCAGCTCAGAAAACTCCACTACATGGCTCCTGGGGGAGGCAGCCAGGTGGGATTCTGGGGCCCGAGGGGAGCTGCCAGTCTCTGCCCCCTTATCCTGGCCTCTCAGCACCACTGGGAGCTCCAAGTTGAATTCCACGTGTAGGGGCACTTAAGTGGTCAAACCCTCTGACCCCATTGCTAAGGCTGTGTTTGGGGGCCCAGGCTGTGTGTGAAGAGGAAGAGGCTCAAGAGGAGGGAGACACCACCACTAGTCCCAGGAGGGATCCTGGGCAAGGCTCAGAACCTTGCTAAACCTCGGTTTCCGCACCTGTGAAATGGGTGTGCTAACCACGCTGTGCACTGCGTGGGCTGTGCAGATCAATGAGGGGTGAACAATGGGAAGGTGGCTTGCTGGATCTCTTTAGTTGGCAGGGACTGGGGTGACCAGCAGCAGGCACTCCCTCTCTTACCCAGCCACATCAGCTGGGCACCTCCCATAGGCTGGGGTCACAGATGCAATCCCTTTGCTTATTGCAAATGACAAATCAGCCTCTCTCTTTCCCTCCTTTTTTCAGAACCTCCAAGACCTCTGGCTCACCTTTGCCGACTGCGGGTTCGAAAGGCCATTGGGAAATACCGTATAAAACTCCTAGACACCTTGCCGCTCCCAGGCAGGCTGATTAGATACCTGAAATACGAGAACACCCAGTAACTGGGGCCACGGGGAGAGAGGAGTAGCCCCTCAGACTCTTCTTACTAAGTCTCAGGACGTCGGTGTTCCCAACTCCAAGGGGACCTGGTGACAGACGAGGCTGCAGGCTGCCTCCCTCTCAGCCTGGACAGCTACCAGGATCTCACTGGGTCTCAGGGCCAGAGCTTTGGCCAGAGCAGAGAACAGAATGTGTCAAGGAGAAGAATCATTTGTTTACAAACTGATAGCAGATCCCAGACCTTCTCTACCTTCAGGAATGGCAGAAACCTCCATTCCTGGGGCCAGGGCAGAGCTTGAGGTGTTCTGGGGAAGGTGGGCTCAGAGCCTTCCCTGTGCCCCTCCACTTGCTCTGGAAAACTCACCACTTGACTTCAGAGCTTTCTCCCCAAAGACTAAGATGAAGACGTGGCCCAAGGTAGGGGGTAGGGGGAGCCTGGGTCTTGGAGGGCTTTGTTAAGTATTAATACAATAAATGTTACACATGTGACACCTGCCCAGTGAAGTCCCTCTCATCAGACTCCCTGAAGCCTGAGGTCCTCAGCCTTGCTCCTGGCAGTAGCGGGAGCGGGGCAGATGTGGGGACGGGGCACAAGGACCCCTGAACGTGTCACCTTTGGGCTCCTGAAAGACCCAAGAGGCTGTGTCCTTCACTCCCCAGGCAAGACCGGATGATGGCCCAATGGGTTTTCCTCTCCTGATTCAATCACCATGGAAACAGGTGCTCCATCACAGTCTCAGGGCCCACATGTCTCCCGACACCTGGGGTTGTCTTACACATGTTTCCTGGCACTCTGTTTTCACACGCTGCTCACCCCTGTTTTGCTGGTTGTTGAGAAACTAGGAAAAAAAAAATTAAATACTGGCCACTGTGAGCAACGGTGCTAGAGTGATGGCTGTGGTCAGCCTTTGCAAAGGCACCAAGCCTGAGAGTGCACAGAGCTCTGGCCCCTGCGTGCCTCCTTCTGTCTTCATGTGGCCCTGTGGATTGAGTAGAGCAGGAATTGTCATCCTGTTTTCAGGTGGTGCAGGGCAGAGTTAAGGCTCGCCACCACGTGGCACCCTGGGGGGTCTCTCCAGGCCCCGAGGGCTGAGAGGTAGCATGCCCTATTTCCATGGAAGCTGCGGTAACTCATCGGCACTCCCTTTACAAGTGTGAGTGAAGCCGCTGAGTCCAGGCTACTCTGCAGCAACACCGGAGCAGGCCACCCGGCCGAGAGTCTGTACTAAGCCAGCCCCAGGATCTAGTAGTGTCTTAAACAAGGTCAAAGGTAGTTTCTGGCCTTTGGAAAATAAGCAGCTAGATTGGTGGAGGGGAGCACTGGTTCCGGGCTCAGCTCTGCCATTGGCTTACATCTCTGGGGCCTCAGTTTCCTCATCTGTATGGTGAGACATGATGGCCCCTGGTGGCCTTGCCGGCTCTGACACGCTGGGTTTCTTTTCTTTTTTTTTTTCGAGGCAGAGTCTCACTTTGCTGCCCAGGCTGGCATACAGTGGCATGATCTCGGCTCATTGCAACCTCCACCTCCTGGACTCAGGTGATCCTCCCACCTCAGCCTCCCAAGTAGCTGGGACTATAGGGGCATGACACTGTGCCCGGCTAAAGACACACTGGGCTTCTATGGAATCAGTAACTCCCAGAGAAAAAGCCTTCCAAGCAGCGCTTTCTGGCCACAGGTCAAAGGGGGCTCAACCAGGTCTTGCCCACTCCTTCATGGTACAAATGAGAAACTGTCCCCGAGAGGGGAAGGGACTTGCCTGGGCACACACAGCAAGTCCCTGGGGTTCCAGCTCAACAGTGCTGGGCCACAGTCCCATGCGGCCTTGCTGTATACCAGGCAGAACCTGCGGGGATCCTAAGAAAGCCCCAAAGGAAACCTGCACTCTCCCCCACTGGGGATGCTCAACCCTGAGAGCCCAGAGGGTAAATTGCCAAGGAGGGTTCAGCTCCCAGGGGAGCTGACTCTGAAACCCCACATGACTCTGATGGAAGAACGCCTTTGCTCACCCAGAAGCCAAAGGGAGGGCATTTGCATCTCTGGTGACTGCTGGTCAAACTGACCCGAGGGGTGGCAGGTGGTGATGGAATGAGGCACACAGGGCCAGTGTGTGAGTTGTTTGGTGTGTGTGGACTGAGACGCGTATTGGGCAGACTCTTAACCCACAGCATCTCCTGGGCCACATTATGTCCCAAACGGTCCTATGGCAGCAGCCACAAATCTCCCAGCCCAGAGACCCAGGCACTGGGAAGGACAGTGTACGGGTCTGAGGGAGGTGCCACCCTGGGGGAGGTGAGGCTGAAGGGGTGAGTGGGAGGTGTAGGGGAAGGGTTCAGCCACTGTTTTCTCTATAGTCACCATTTGCAGGATGTGGCACCTCCTGGCCTGGGACGCACGAGTGCTACATTTGGGTTCTTAGAATATTAATGTACATGCGTCCATGCCACTTAGTCAAACACTGCTCAGGACCCCTCCCTGCAATTGCCATGCCCAGCCTTGGCCTTCTTAGGTCCCTGCCCCCATCTCCCCACAACCCAGCAGCTAAGGGGTTCGTTCCTGGCCTGGGACTGCTCCAGTGGGTTGGTTCCAGTTGGTCAGTGCTCACATTGTGCCATTCATTATGTATTTTGACCATCACTCCTGTGTAGAGCACTTTACAGCCACCTCCCTCTGTAGAAGCGGGCCCCTCCTGCAGCCACACCTACCCAGCCCCAAGAGGTTTGCAGCCTCAGGGACATCTCACAGCATCGTAGACACAGCCCTGAAAGTCTGGCACAGATTCCCCTTCGTGAACAGGAGCCTGTTTGACCCAGCGGTGGGTGTCGGGGATGGCGAAGGGGTAGGGGGAGGCGTGCCTGGACTGGCTCTGGGTTTTACGTTGAACCAGCGCCGTTCACTTTGTGGTTAGGGGGGTATCTGCTGTTATTACTGCAGCGGGATTTAAAACTGATTTTTAATACCAAAGCTTTCCTAAATGCATGTGTTCTGCCTACCTCGCTTCCACGTGGGGGCATCATGTTGCCAGGGGCTTCTGTCAGGCCATGTCTTAGTAGAGGTTTCTGCTTCCCAACTTTTGAATGGGTGGATCATCAGGTACCCCCTGGGGCTGCGAGCAGGGACAGGCCAGTCTTATCAGAGAGACCAGAGCTTTCTCCCCAAAGACTAAGATATCTTAGTCTAAGACTAAGACGTGCCTCTGGAGCTCAGGTCCTCTCTAGCAGGTGCGGTTGGTTGGGTGGTCCAGGCACATTATTCCCTGGGCAGCACAGCCCATAAACGGTATTAAAATGTCAGCGTGACAGGACCTACAGACACCGCCAGATAACTACAAGAGGCGACTTGTGGTTGGTGAAGCTTTTGAGCATCTGGGTAGCACAGTGGGCCAAGCACTCACATTGGCCTCACAACAGCCTATACAGCAGGTCTGTTATCAATCACATTCTTCAAATGAGGAAATTTCGGCACGGAGAGGTTAAGTAACTTTCCCAAGATTGCACAGCTGATAGATGGCAGGCTAGGATGCAGGCATTTAAACCGCTGCTATGCAGTTTGCAGGGAGCTGAGGCTCATCGACATGGATCCAGAGGGCCTGCGTGATGCCACACAGAGGGCAGAGGAGGGTACCCCCCCCCCCAGCCCCTTGCTGCTCTTTAAGACCAGAGCAGTCTGAGGCTGAGGGTCTAGGTTGAGGACTGTCCCCATCCCATGGCCAGATAATGACTCTGAACAGCTCTGCCCAGGCCATGCCTGTTTCTGTGGCTCTGAAGTCTTCAGAGGCCATTGGACAGAAACCACTGGCTGGCTTCCTGGGGCTGGGGCTGCCCCTCCAGGGGACTCCCCAGGCCAGGGGAATCCTGGAGTAAAACAAGGCAAGTAGGAGGGGCCCTTGGTGACCATGGATCCTGCATCCTGTGTTAATGAGGAAGAATCAGAGGCCATGTCTGGACTCCAAAGAAGGGAGCCTGCAACCAGCCAACACTTGCCTGGGGTGAAGAAGAGGTCGTTGCACCTGTTTCCTAGTCCCCCATTGTACAGATGAGGAGACTGAGGCACAGAGTGAGGATTAACTTGTCCAGCATCACGCTGCTGATGAGAGCACCATAGTCCCCAGCCGGGACTGGCCCGCTGCACCCTTCTTAGTTGTGGAAACTGTGTTCTGATAAAATAAGCAGCTCGGCAGGCCAGCAGGCCCACCCTCTCTCAGCCATGGAGCCACGTCCACAGCAGCAGAGAAAATCTGGGCCTGTGTGCAGGTGGAGGCCCCTCAGGTAGCTTTGCTAGTAGGACACTAACGGCAAAATCCAGAGCCACTTCCTGCCACCAGTGCTCCCCTCTGCACTGTCACAGGCAGAGGTCTCATCATTCCATTGATGGGGCACCTGGTGTGTGCCAGGCCCGGGGAGAGACCCATCAGCAGGTAACCTGGAGTCTGAATTAGCTAGAGAGGATCCTTTTGTATGTGCCAGAGAGAACGAGGTTTAGGGGAATTCGCTATTATTTTTTAAATTGATTTATTTTCCCCATGGACATAGACTCCAAGACCATGCTTACAAGAGAAACAATTTGGTCAAGCCCCCTGTTTTGTCCACAGGGACCAAACTCCTGTTTGGCCTGATTTTCCCTCTGACCAGAGTTGGGCAGAACCAGCTTGGCACAGAGGCTGCCCTGCGGCTGTACACAGAGCAGAAGACACTGCAGAGAGACTCGTTCTCGTCTCATTGTCCTGCAGGTGGGGCAAGGAGACCCCCAGAGGAAGCGTCTGGCCCCACAGCACAGGGCGGCACTGATACTGCAGCCCCACCTCCCCTGGTTCCAGCACCTATTCTCCAGAGCACGCCAGCATGTCCTTCCCTAGTGGCTCCTCCGCTCCCCTCCTCACCCTCCTTCCTTTGAACCAAGATCTTGGCCCCCAGCGCCCATTCCCGGATATCTCAGAGGTTTCAGCCACTCCTGGCCTCCCTGAAACCAGCCACCTCTGCCAGCAGCCCTCAGCCTGGGTGGGGCTCATTCAACTTCATGACACCCAAGATATGGAAACTCCAAAAGAAATGTCTTTATTCTTTTAACTTTCTCAATATTTACAAAGAACAAGAAGAACAAGAACAACAACTGAGATTGGCTCGTGGAGTGGGTGGCAGGTGAACAGATGCGTCTCTCTGGCTTCTGGGGTGACTGCAAGGCAAGGAAGGGCAACATCCCAGTACCTATGGTCTGCACAGGGACAGCGGGACAAGCTGCTGGGCCCTGGCCTGCTTGGGGAGGGGCCAACCAGGTCCAGCCTCCCAGCTTCCAAGGCTGCAAGGCTGAAGGGTCACTGCCTGAGGAGCCCTGCCCCAATCCTGCCCTCCACTCCCATGCGCACACAAACGGAAGAGGCCACACTGTGGCCCAGCCACCTCCTCACAGGAGAGCGCCTCGGGGACCTCGACACTCCTGCAGGCCAGAGGTGGGGGCTGAGGCCCTCTCCGCGTGGCTAGAGGTAGCCAAAGACATTGAAGATGGGTGGGGGCACAGCCGGCTTGGTGGGGATGGGTTTCAGCACCACGGGCCTGCACACCTTCTGCCCCAGGCCGTCCGCATCCTTGCAGAGGTGCGCCAGCTCCCCGGGAAAGGCTGGGCTCTTCCTCCAAAGGCCCAGGCTGGGGACAGGACTCTGAGGCAGTGCCCCCAGGGGGCCCGGATAGATGGGCTGTCCATGGTACTGGAAGGGGCAGCAACTCCAGGCATTGACGCGGCCCACCAAGGAGACCCCAGGCATCTTGAGTGGCTCCTTTTCATCCAGGGCCCTTGGAGACATGGGCACCAGGGTAGTCTCAGGTCCCAGGGGCTCCAAGCCCTTGCAATTTTTCTTACCCTCATAGGGAGGTCCCTCCCTGGGGCCCAGTCCCCCCTCCAGCCCCACATGGTAGCTGTGGGTGGGCCTTGGCTCTTCCCAGAAGGAAGCGGGCAGCTGTCTTTTCCTCATGGGCACCTGGCCAGGCTGGGCAGCTTCTGGATGCTGCCTCTGTGGGAGCTGCTCCTTAGCAAGACATTCCTCCCTGTAGGGGTTCCTCAGCACCTTCTCCTTGCAGCCCCCACCCCCGCCGGGGCTGGAATCAGGGCCCAAATCCAGGAGCAGCCTCCTGGGCCGGTCCTCAGACCCCCTTTTCAGGTAGGGCTCAGCAGCTCTGCCAGGAAGGCCCCGCGGGAGCCGGGAATACTTCTGGGAGAAGCGCTTGAGCTGCTTCTGCAGGTACTTGCGATGGTCCACGGAGCGGCGGCAGGGTGCGGACTTATCCAGGGCTGCCTTGATGTCGCTGGACGCCAGGTTCACGAAGTTCAGCAGCATCTTCACATCACTGTCGGATGCCATCACCAGGGGGCCACTGCACGAGGCTTTCCATGAAGAGGGTAGGCTCTGCTGGTGGCGGGCAGCTCCAAGGAAGGGCACCGAGCTGACCTGGGGGACAAAACAGGCCATCGGAGTCTCTCCAAGCAACCACACCCAGCCCTCCCAAAAGACCACAGCACCTGTCTACAAACAGTGTCCCCACCCCAGCACCTCTCAGCCCTAAACAGAGTCCTGGGTAGAGGGATGTGGGTGCAAGTGGCTGAGCACTTCCTGCACACCTGGGATGCGGCAGGCACCAGCAGAGCCTCGCCCAGCCTGCTTGGGTCTGGTGCCCCTTCTTGCAGCCAAGGCTCAGAAAGGTCAAGCAAGTCACCCAAGGTGACCCAGCTATAGGTGGCATTGCTGGGGCTGGCACACACTCCCAGCCTGCCCCATCTCCCACACACCACGCTGCCAACGTGTGCAACTTGCCAGCAAGGTGTTTATTCTCTGAGCTGAGGCAACTGCTCCTCTTTAAAGCAAGGCCAAGCCCCCTTCCTCACTGGTGGTAGCCTCCCCCTCCCACCACTCCTGCCCCCAGCACGAGGAGCACCAGCCCCCCTCCTCAGTCCCCACGCTCCACCCCCAGCTCTCACGCAGGACCAGGCAGGACCCCTGTCTGGCACTTAATCGAGACCTGCCTTGCGGGCTGATCTCAGGCTGCGGGCAGCAGGGACTCCCCCGAAGAAGCATCTGCAGCAATTTCATGCCTCCTCGGCCGCCACCCACGGCACCTCGCCCCTCCCCCAGGCCCCAGCCTGCCCCCACACCCGCCACCCAGTCGGGCCAGAGCCACCGGGCCTCCACACTGACCGAAGGTGCGGCCCAGGCCCCACCAACGTGGCCCGGCAGGTTCCCCACTGCAGACCTGGGACAGGCCCCGGCGCAGCCGGCCGAGCTCCGTCCGGCTGGAAGCAGTTGTGCAACCCTTGAGTGGGCTGAATGGAGGACAACTCCCCGGAGCTGGGGGGCCCCTCAGGCCAATCAGGAGCGCCTCTCCAGATACAAAGCATCCCAATCAGGCGGCGGCGCCCCGTTCCCACATTCTTTGCCGTCACAAATTGTCACCATGGGGACCATCACAAAAAAGACAGCTCCCAAATGCAATCATTTCCCGGTAAATTTCTACCCTTCAGCCCCACTCTCCTCAGCCTCCACGCCCCTCCTCCCCTTGACCTCGGTTCCCTGGTTTCTCAAGGGGGTGGGGTGTGTGTGTGTGTGTGTGTGTGTGTGTGTGTGTGTGTGTGTGTGTTTAAAATGTCCAGGATCGAGAAGGGGCTGGGCCTAGTGGAGACAGGCTTGCAAACCTCCCCCAAAGACTCCAGGCCTACAGCTGCCATGCTCCAGTGCGGACAGACAATCGGACGGGGTAAGCCGGGGCGGGCTGCTTTTCCCGCTGTCCTTGAGTGTTGAGTGGCTCTCTCGCTCTCACTCTCTCTTCTCCTGTCTCTCTGTCTCTCTGTCTCTCTGTCTCTCTCTCTCTCTCCCCCTGCCACCCCCACCACCCTCCCTGCCAGGATCCCCCAGGGATCCGGGGATGGAGGGCCTTCAAGGTCGGGAGGTGCGCTGATGCCTGTCGGAAAAGGTGGCCGAGGAAGGACTCTCTAACGAGGTGCTGGGATATCCATGGGAAGGGAGCTGGAGCTCTCAGGAATCTTGTCTTTATGTTTGCTTCCTCAATTGAGCTGCACAAAGCCTGAATTGCCCATTCAGCGCAGCCGGACAAAAGGTTGGCGTTGCACGGTCCCCTTGCATTTGTAGTCAAACAGTTAGGGACTTAAATCGAGTCGTCATGATGGAGAAAGAGGTGGACAAAGCCCATAGAATTGCCATCAGCAAACATTTTCCTGTGTCATATTAGCCAGTTTCCATGGCTCCCCCTGGCCTGCGGACAATGGGACAAGTTTGCACACTTGGCTACTGTCACCGTGCCAACGCCGGCGGGGCTGCAAGCAGGGCCGCTCTGAGCAAGCAAGGGAGCCCAGAGCCGCTGTTGGCCCTGCCCACCAACTGGCCAGAGGGAAGGTGAGGCTGAAGGCGAGGGCGGCCGCCTGGGAAATGCTAATGGTCGTGCCTCCGTGCCAGCCCAGCTCACGGGCCCCTTTCACGCCTCGTCATTTTTCTGCCCAGGCTCAGCCTCCTCTTCCCTCCTTCTCTCCTTCCCCTTCCTTTTCTCTTCCCCTTCTACTGCCTTCTCCTCCTGTCTCCCTCACCAGCCAGATGGCTGGTGGTCTGTGCGCCAACCCACACCTCCGTACTACAACCTAAGATTTGACATCTTAGGTTGCAGGACTCCTCCCTGGAGTCTCCCTACCCAGACTGGGGGCATTGGCAGGGCAGGGCCAGGACCTCCATCCAGGAGTGATGGCCCCGCTCCTTCCCACTGGCCAATAGACAGCTGCTGTGGCCTGACTCCAAGCCATCTCCCCTACCCCCGGCCTGAGGGTCCTTACAGGCAAAATGAAGGGTTTGGAGGAGATGGCCCGGTGCTGACAAGCTGTGACTCAATTTAGGCCTTGAAAGCCAGCACTGTATTCTCCATGCCCCTACCCTGCTGCGGGGTCGGGGAAGTGTGGGCCGAGATGGAAGTGCCGCTGGACTGACGCATCCTAGATTGTCGGCCACTACGTGCCCTGGAGGGTTGCTCCTGCCTGCGGCAACCTTTGCATGGGTGAGAGCCAAACCATCATCATTTTAAGCACCAGAGATTTGAGGGCTATGTATTTCTGCAGCACGTCCCAGCCCACCCTGACTGGTACAAGCAGGAAACATCCTTTCTGCTCCAAAACATCTGGCACGCGTGGCTGAAGAGAGCGCCCTAAGGGCCTGTGGCCACCAGGGCCAGCTCCCTGCTGCCTACTGCATGAGGCTGGTGTGCACAGCCAAGAGTTTGAACCTCTCCAGTAGCTGGCATCTGACTATGTAACCACCTGCTTTGCTGTGCTCGCCCTTTTCTCCCCAGGCCTTCTGTGATTTGTGTGGGCTGCATCATTCCTCTCTCCAGAAGATCTTCTCTCTTCTAAGGGCATCAAGACATTTTAGAGCCACTCAGCTCAGCTCCCAGCTTCCTTGAGATCCCACGGCACCTGCAGCCCTGCTGGCCCATTCTGCACTGCCCGCCCATGAAGCTGTCTCTCCTTTCTTAGCCAGTAGTAAGCCTCCCCACCAGGCCCGTGGACTCCGTGGGAGGTGAGTCGGTGTCTTACGAAAGTCTTTCCAAAGCTCTTAATGTGGGCTGTTCTTCCACCAAACACTTTTTGAGGAAAGAGAGAAGGAAGAAAAGAGGGAAGAGAGAAAGGAAAGGGAGAGAAAAGTGGAAGAAAATTGATTCTTTGTGGACACCCAGCATGTGCCAAGAGCCGTATTCCACAACCACATGAAGACCTCACCTGACCCTCGGGGCAGCTCCGTGAGGGTAGTGTTGTGGTTGCCCTGACAAATGAAGTGAGGTTGAATTACTTTCCCAAGGCTTCACAGCTGTTAACCAGCAGAGCTTGAACTTGAAGCCAGGCCCGTCTGTGTCCAAAGGCTGAGTTGGATCTGCCTGGCCACATTGCCTCCTGGAGCTCCCGCGAGCATCAGACGCTGCCTAAGCGCTGCCGGCCAGGAAGACCAGATTTTCTCCATGCGTCCTGGGTTCCACTCTTCTAGCCCAATGTTGGACGTTCCCGACTCAGGAATACGGGAGCTGCAGCTTTGGGAAGTCAGGAGCAGGGAGAGGAGGCAACTGTGGCTTGAGGCCAGGCCTCTGGATGCCTCTGACCCACACAATGGAAGGCTCCTCTGTGTTTTTCTGATGGGCCATATAGGCAGGTGGAAAGACAGCAGTAATCACACCAGTCATAAGACTCTCCCAGTGTTCTCTCATTATTGTCCTGGGTCTGGGCAGAGAGGGGATTATTTTTCCCGTTTACAGTTGGTGACACACCCACAGAAGCCTCAAACCTGATTCTTGGGCCCAACTCAGCCAACCCTGTCCTCTCAGCCATTCTTAAAGGCCCAGCTCAAACACCCCCTCCTCCAGGATGCCTTCCGCCAACTCCTAGCATTGTTAATAACACCCTCTCCCATCCCTGTGTTCCTAGAGTCAAAGATGAAGTCTAACCTCCTTAGCTAAACGCAGAAGGCCCTTTGTAATCTGACTCCTACTAGAGCCTGGCACAGAGTAGCTTCTTACTAAATGTTTTATGAATTAAATACTTTGCCCATTCCAATGAGCAGGATTTTTCCTGTGAACCGTAAACAGCTGCTTCCTGTCTTATTTTTTTTAATTTTGTCTGTTTATTGTTTGCCCCATCCAGGTGAGCTCCAGAAGGGAAGGGAGCTCGTTCACAGCTTTCTCTCTCTGTATCTCCTGTGACTTGAATGGACTCAGCACACAGCAGGCCTGAGTGAAGGATGCTTGTGGTTGCTATGGCTTACATGACAACGAATTGTCTGTAATCCTACAGGACTATGGCACATGAAAGCTGGAAGCACTTCTTTCCAACTGCATCGCCCAGCACCAGAGCCCGAGTTCTGTAAAGCTCTGTTAAAGGCACATGAGCTGTGCTGGCTTCAACTGCTCTGAACTTGGATAAGCTGGGTCGCTGATGGACCCTTCCCAACCAGTTGTTGCTGCCTTGGTTTCCCGACAGTCCACTGTGCTGAGCCTGCCGCAGGGACTCCCAGCTTTGCGTCAACTCCATTCAACACCTACTGTGTGCAGGGACCAGAGGGTGTGGAGGTGGCATTCCCTGCTTTATCTTGATAAGTAAACGTTTGTCTCCTGCCCACTCATCAGTGAAGCAGAACAACTACGTAGCAGTCTCCTGGGAGCCACCCCTCCAGAACCTCTGGATGTCAACAGACACCATCTACTTATGGGATTCAGCCAGCACATGTGTAGACTGGAGCTGCAAGTGAGAAGAGGCATATGGCAGGGCATGCACAGGCCAAGCCTTAGGGACCCGAGGAGCTCATCTGGGGCAGTAGGTTTTCAAATCTTCAAAGAGATGCCCATTTAAAAATATGTGGAGATTCAGCCGGGCGCGGTGGCTCACGCCTGTAATCCCAGCACTTTGGGAGGCCGACACGGATGGATCACCTGAGGTCAGGAGTTGGAGACCAGCCTGGCCAACGTGGTGAAACCCCATCTCTACTAAAAACACAAAAATTAGCTAGGCGTGGTGGCGGGCGCCTGTAATCCCAGCTACTCGGGAGGCTGAGGCAGGAGAATCATTTGAACTCAGGAGGCAGATGTTGCAGTGAGCTGAGATTGTGCCATTGCACTCCAGCCCGGGGGACAAGAGCGAGACTTCATCTCAAAAAAAAAAATGTGGAGATTCAACGTGTAAAACCACGACAACTGTGGGCTATGAGTACAAATTTATTTTCCATGCTCAAATGCATACCTTCTACTTATTTGCAAACAATGCATTAGAACAAGGAGTCTGTTCTGATGATATAAAACTTTGAAATCAGGAGATACGGATTATGATCTCACAGCGGCCATCAGCCATACTTTGTTTTGGTTGCAGAACATTTACAAAATCTCGGTTTAGAGAGAGAAGCAGTTGAGATGTCAACTTTTTAAAAAAGTTTATCTTTTAATTAATTTATTTTTGAGATAGAGTCTCGCTCTGTCACCCAGGCTCTAGTGCAATGGTGCGATCTCGGCTCACTGCAACCTCTGCCTCCCAGGTTCAAGTGATTCTCCTGCCTCAGCCTCCTGAGTAGCTGGGATTACAGAAGCGTGCCACCACCCCTGGCTAATTTTTGTATTTTTAGTAGAGACAGGGTTTCACCATGTTGGCCAGGCTGGTCTCAAACTCCTGACCTCAGGTGATCTGCCTGCCTCAGCCTCCCAAAGTGCTGGGATTACAGCTTTCAGCTACCACGCCCGGCCTAAAAAAGCTTCTCTTATGATCTTAGGATGGTCATCAAATGAAAGGAGTCCCTGGAGAAACTATTACCTGGTCCCCACGGGAGTTAACCTGACTGCCCAAGTTCACCAGTCGGCAGCCTAGCGTGTCACTTTGTGAGTTAAAATGCATTTAAATGTATCTGTTTGTTGGTACATGTTTGGTAATGTTTTAAATTGCCAAAAATAAATGTTAAAGGAGATTTTACATTTTCACACCTCTACAGAAAGTTCAGTTCCAAAAGATGGGCTGACTTCTCATTTTAGAGATGAAGACAGAGAGGCCCAGAGAGGGGCAGAGATTCATCCAAGGCAAAGCCAGGCAGAGCCAGGTAGGAGAAGCACCTGGGAGGGAGCTCTGCTCTGCCAGCCACCCTGTGCTGTTTCTCACACCTCATCATATGAGTGTAAAGTCCTACTTGATGGAAATATGTGTCATATATTGTCATTTGTCCTTCCCAGTTGCCATGGTTACTCTCTTTAATGGATGAGGAAGTTGAGGCACAAATTGGGCTAGGAAACTTGCTGAAGGTCCCATGGGCAGTAAATGACAAAGCTAGGGTGGGAGTGATCCTAAGATGCTGCTCCCACCGACAACTGTGAACCAATGTGAGGGCCCCGTCTCCCTCCCAGGGGCCTTGCTAGCCCAGGGCTGCAGACTCTTCCCAGCCACCCCTGCCCTGGAGAGTTAGGCCCGACAGACCACACCAGCTCGGGGAACATAACAAAGGCCACGCGGAGGACAGAGTGGCCCGGCAGCGCCTCTGTGGACATGCGACGCAGACATCACAAGATGATTTATGTAACCTCTTACATAATGGCAGCATTTCTATCAAAGACCAGCCCGCGGCAGGCTGTCAGCTGTAATCAGAGTGGACGTGCTTCTTGCTTCCTGGGAACAGGAGGCACCAGGTCAAAGCCAACCCCTTTGGCTGCCAGGCCGAGGGCTTCCTGCGCTGGTGAAGTTGCCTGGTGTGGCTGTGCCCTCAGAGGAGGCAGAGACCTTGTAATGCCCCAGAGTAGTCACAGCCCAGCTCAGCCAGCCCCAGCACCCCTGGCTGCTGTCCACCTCCAGTGACAGAGACCACTATCAATGTGATCAAGTCCCACGCTGGAAGTGCTTTCAACCATATTATTGTACCATGAAAGGGAGACTGGCTTCAGACATAAGATCTTTGAACTCTGCCCCTACCTGGCTGTGTGATCTTCAGGTAGTCACTCACCCTCTCTGGGCCTCAGTTTCCTGGTTGAATTACATCATCAATGCTTGACCTCTGTGCTGCACACATGGGTATTGATACGGTGCTATCATGTGATACGGTGCTATATGATAGTGTGCCACAAGTCGGTGCTACTTATATTTGGCAAATGATTTGGTTTTTCCTAGTATAAATCCAAGCAGATTCAACATCATAAAATCAGGTAAGCCCACTTACACTCCCCTGTGCATTCTTGAAAGGGATATGAATGAGTGGGGTTAGAGCTGGTGAGTCTGAGGACTCAAGCCCCAGGAAAAGAGGAGAGCTTAGCCCATCTTCACCATGTGGAGTCTCAGGAGGGATGGGGTTCAGGCAAAGAGTTCTATGTTGAAGAAGAGTGGTGCAAACAGACCTCTTTGTCTTGTTCCTGATTTTAGGGGAAAAGCTTTTGGTCTTTCACCATGGGATATGATGTAGCTGTGGGAATTTTGTAGATCCTCCTTATCAAGTTGAGGATACTTTCTTCTATTCCTAATTTTCTGGGAGTTCTTGTCGTGAATGGATGTTAAATTTTGTCAGATGAATTTTTTGCATCAATTTATATGATCATGTGTTTTTTTCTTTAGCCTATTTACAATTCATACTATGCTAAGATATAACATCATAACATTTACTATTTTAGCCTGCCTTTCTGTCTTTTCCTCCCTCCCTCCCTTTCTTCCTTCCTTCCTTCTTTCTTTCCTTCCTTCCTCTCTCTCTTTCTTTCTTTCTTCTTTTTTTGAGACGAGGTCTTGCTCTGTCACTGCAGTGCAGTGGCACAATTGTGGCACACTGCAGTGTCTTGACCTCCTGGACTCAAGCAATCCTCCCACCTCAGCGTCCCAAGTAGCTGAGACTACAGGTTCACGCCAACACATCCAGCTAATTTTTAAAAATTTTTTGTAGAGAGGAGGTCTTACTATTTTTCCCAGGCTGGTCTCAAATCCCTGAGCTCAAGCTATCCTCCCGTCTCGGCCTCCAAAAGTGCTGGGATTACAGGTATGAGCCACCACACCTGACTGCATTTCACTTCTGATATCATAATCTATGTCTTCTCTCTTTTGGTCAGCCTTGCTAGAAGCTTGTTAATTTGATTGATCTGTTTAAAGAACCAGCTCTTTTTGTATTTTTTATTTTTATTTCTTTTTCTGTTTTCAATGTCATTGACTTCTGCTTTTATCTTTATTACTTCCTTTCTTCTTCTTGCTTTGGGCTTATTTCACTTTTCTTTTTCTGAGGGCATAGCTTTGATCATTGATTGAGATCTTTCTTGTTTTCTAATGTAGGCCTCTTAGTGCTATAAAATTTCCTCTCAGCACTGCTTTGGCCGCATCTCACAAATTTTGATATGTTGTGTTTGCATTTTTGTTTGGCTCAGTATATTTTTGTTATTTTCTTTGAGATGTCCTCTTTGGCAACAAGAAAGACCTATGTGGGACTTTCTCGGCAACAAGAAGACCCATGTGGGACTTCCCTGGGGAGTCGACAATGCTCAACAAGTGGTTCTAAAGCATTTAGTGAACACCTATTACGTACAGGACATTCTCTGAAGTGCTGGGGGTAGCAAAATGAATACAAAATCCATGCCAACAGCCTTGAAAATAGTTTACTCACCTCTTATTAAATGCTAATAATGTTTCAAAAACTTCCTCTTATTAACTCCTTCATAATGAGGTGGATATTGCTATTATGCCTACTTTACAAATGAGGACACTGAGGCACAGGTTGACTAAGTGACTTGACGAAGACCCCACAGCCAAAAGGGGTGAAGCTGAAGTGCAACCCAAGCCAATTACTGTGATTTTATGATTAATCATCATGATCAGTAAGCTCTGAGCCTCCTATTCCTCACCCTTGAAGTGGAGCTAAGGGCAGTTCCCTGGCAGGGTTGATAATGAGGATTAAGACATCAGCCATGAAAACTCAACAAACACATCAATCTCCTGGTTCATAGTCGGTGCCCTTCCCTTGCCTTCGCCTCTCCCCTGGGCTGGATATAATGGCTGCTCAGGTGAAGCTGTAAAGAAGGGCTGGTGGGACAAAAGTGACATGGTAGTGGTGTCTGTGCCCTGCGGGGCATCCCAGATGGACCACCGCCCCACATTCACGCCCCTGCTCTGCACGCTCCCCCACCCCCACACACCCATCACCTTGACTGTGTCCTCCAGCACTGATAGGCCTCGTCACTCTCCCAGGCACCAACCAGGAATGAAAAGTCTGTTTGATCTCAACTGTCATCTCGGGTTTGATTGGCGATGACTGGCAGGTGCCCTGTGGAGAGATTCCAAGGGCTCAGTAGACAGAACACTCTGATCTACTAGTGATGTCTTCCCTGAGGGAGGATGGAGATGAAGCCGGCTGTGTGCCAAGTGTCCCTGGATCCAGGTCAGAATCACAGGATGGGAAGCCAGGGATGTCAATACTTGGCATTCTGGTGATCCAAGCCTGCCATTTTAATCAAGGGATTGGAGCCCCTTGAGAAAAGCAGTGACTTATTCAAGCACGTATTCCTGTGACCAAGATTCAAGTTTCCCACCTCCCAGGCCAGAATTCATCAGGTCCATTCAACAGACATTTGTTACTAAGTTTCAACTCCAGGCCAGGCACTGACTTAGCCATAATAGATATCTTACACATCTCATAGTATTTATTCTCACAACAACCTTCTGTGATAGATCCTAATGTCATTCCCATCTGGCAGATGAGGAAACTGGGGCTCAGGTAGACTAAAGACCTTAACAGCTAGTGAGAGACAGAGCCAAGATTTGAATCCTTACCTCCTGACTCTGAACCCAAATCCTTCTAACATGCTGCTTTGTTTCAGGGGTGAGAGGCAGCAGTGATGGCTACAGCCATACCTTGAGTCAAGGCACTGAGACGGAGAGTGTTAGGCATTTTGGAGAGCGGAGACAGTGAGAAGCTCAGTGCAGCGGCGAAGAGAGGTCGCTGCAGGGAGTGAGGTGAGATAAGGTTAAGTAGAAAGGTTGAATCCTCCATGTATCTTTGCATGCAGTAGGCACATAATACATGCTTAATGACTGACTGACTGACTGAATGAATAAACAAATCAGAACATAGAGTAAAATGGTTGGTTGGCTCCTGAGCCATTTTAGGAGCTCCAACAGCCAGTCATAAAACAATCTGTAAACAGCAAGTGCATCCTCAGTGCCTGGCTCCCACCCCTCCAGCCACACTGTCCCTCAGGTATGTTGCACAAATAGCACACCTTCGTCGTCAGAGAGGATCCCTTGCCTCCTGGGATGGGAGTTTCCAAGGGAAAAGTGATGGGGCAGAGGTCTAACTCGCATTGAATACTGCAATGCCCCAAGAGTTAGATATTTGCCATCTCATTTAATCCTCACTAAACAAATAAACCAATGAGTCAAAATGAGTCAATAAAACCCGAGATGGGTATTGTTCTTCCCATTTGACAGATTCAGAAACTAGGACCAGGGAGATAGAACTCTCCCCTAGTGGCAGAGGAGCTGGGGTTTGGGCTCAGCCGGTGTCTACAGTGCCCTTAGGGGAAGGTGGGGTTGGCGGTGGGCATTGTGCCCTCTTGCCTTACATATTCCCAGCCCCCACCCCAGCCACCTGGAGCACCTGTCCTACTTGAGTAATAGAAGACTCTTCATCGGCATCTATCATTTAGTTCCTGGCCTCTGATCACAACTCTGTCTGTAGCCCAAATCTAGCCCATAACAGACTTTTTCAAAATTCTCTGAATATGCCATCATCTCTCAGGAAAGGGGCATTTGCATCATCAGCAAAAGGGCCATTTTCACCTGCCTCAGCATTCCATTCCCGTGCTCCCTGACTTGGTCCTGGTGGGGCGTGCTGGCACTATGAAGAGTTACTGCTGTGAGCGCTGCGGCCCCCTTACCTCCACCCTAGCACCAAGGTGAGCTCTCCTAGACCAACGTTGGCCCCTTGGATGGCATTCCAGTGCCTGGCACATGGCAAACCCCTTGAAGCATGTTTGTCACCCACAGAGGTCACTCACACACCTTAGGAGTCAGACAATTGCATTTCGTTCCTGCCTCGCTCATCTGGGCAGTGATTTCATCTGTGTGGGCCTCACACTCCTCATCTGATAAGCTAGGTGGAAACAGTGCCCAGCTCCCTGGCTGGGGTCCCTTTCAGCAGGCTAAAGGATGAATAGGGATTGTTTTAGCTCTGCTGGTCTGGGGAGGAGGGGAGACTGGGAGGAAGAGCGTGAGGCAGGAGAATAGGGTCTGGAGGCAGGGACCCAAAGGCAATTCACACGGACCTCCTAGAACTGAATCAAAAGGAAAACACCATCTTTCCACACCCAAGTAACAAGGATTAGAGGCTACTCCCTTTGCAAACCCTACCCGTTTTCCCACTGTGTTGCACATGTAAAATGTAAAATACCTCTGATCGGTCACCTCCTGTCACCAATCAGACTGGTCATGGGCCAAGTCTTTATTTACATAGGGTGTAACTCTGTATAACCAATGGGAAACCTCTAGAGGGTACATAAACCCTAGAAGATTTGCAACCAGTGCTCTTGAGCCACTTGCTCAAGTATGCTCCCACTATGTACTTTCATTTCAGTAAATCATTGCTTCATTCTTTTGTTGTTTTGTTTGTGCATTTTGTCCAATTCTTTGTTCAAAATGCCAAGAACCTGGACAACTTATAGTCAAGACCCTCCACTGGAAACAAGCATATAGATAAAGGAGAAGACTGGGAAGACGTGGGCTAGAGGGCTGTAGACCACTCCCAGGGTGAGAATTCTTGCTGATGTTTCAACAGATCTCAGCCAATCCTCCCCAGAGCAAGAAGCATGGCAGTGGATGTGAGTTCAGGTGTATTCAGTGGACCTTAGAGTTGGGTCTGTAGCCACATCCCCAGGGTGAGGGTCCCTGGATGAGCCCTGAACAGGGCCAAGTCAAGCAAGAGCCTCTTCTCTCCCTCTTCCCTGTTCCATTGCCAGTTATTTTTCTAACCTTATCCACTGGTCATCCTTCACCAGCCACATCCTTTTTCTTGCTGTTCCTCAGGCACTAGGCTCACTCCCACCCAAGGGCCTTTGCACTTGCTGTTCCCTCTTCCTGGAATTCTCTTCCCTTAGCTCAGTGGTTGCACTGATAGGCTTGCCACGTGTTTGTGTAAATAAAGTTTTATTGGAACACAGCCAGGCCAGTTTTATTGGAACACAGCCATAGACATATTGTCTATGCTGCTTTTGCCCTACAACAGTGGAGTTGAGGGTTGTGACTGACCCCAGAGTGCACACAAAGCCTCAAGTATTTATAGTCTGGTCCTTTAGGGAAAAATGTTGCCAGCTTCTGCCTTGGATACTTGCACGGCTCACCCTACCCAGCTTTTCTGTCTTTTTTCAACTCGCTCGCTAGTGCGGGCTTCCCACTCTCCAACCTCACCTCTTTCTCTGCTTTCTTCCTCTCCCTGGCGCTGGGTACATGAGATCTCTGGGTATTGATTGCATTCATTGCCTGTCTGCCCACCACAGCACAGGTCCCACAGGGGCAGGGACTTGGGTTCTTGTTTCTTGCTGTATCCCTATGCCTAGAACAGAGCCTCACACCCAGACGTGCACAGGAAATACACTGTCAATGAATGAGAGCTTCCTACACTCCTGGGCACTGGCTCAGCCCACGCCTCTTGGCCCCTGTCTCAGTTTCTCTTGCCATGGAGCCAGGGTCTTGGCAGGTCCCTTGCCAGGTCTCTCCCCAAGGAGGTTGAGTCCTATCGTGAATGGTCACAGTCCCCAGAAACACCCTAGCTCCATGCTAGGACGCAGGCTTCTGACTCCCGCACAGAGCTCCCTGGTACAGTGCAGGAGAGCATTCTACTCAGGACCTCGGACCTCGGACCTCGCCTGGATCTCCCCCTCCCGTACAGCCCTGCCCTGGGGCCTGTGACCCTCCCATTGAATGCTGGCCCATCCTAAGCTGATGCTCTGAGACTTTTAAGCCCCAATAAGAGCTTTGATAACATTCAGTTCACAGAGGCACACAGGGCCTCAATCTCACACACCGACAGGGCTATCTGGTCCTTCTTGGTAACCCCGCTGTACAGAGGAGGAAGCTGAGGCACAGAGTGACCTGCCCAAGTTCATGCAGCTAGGAATTGGCAGACCTGAGATCAGAATCCACGCCCATCTGAGCTCAGGGAGCTCCGTGACACTTCACATCTGTCTCTTCCTAGGGGCCAGCTCTACACAGATGCGCCAGCCCACGGAGCAGCTGGGAGTGTTATTTATGAACCTCCTAGGCTTGGCCCAATCACCCCTCAAGGGCCCCATCACCTCAGGCAGTGCATCTGAAATGCAGATGCTCCAGGTAAACTGAGGCAGTGGAGAAGAGATGGGTTCTGGTGTCAGCAGGACCTGTTTTCCAGCCATGGCCCCACTGCTGTCAGATGCGTGCCCCTGTCACTATTGCTGTAGCAACCTCCCTGAACTCAGCAGTACTCATGGGTCAGGAATTCAGCAAGGGCAGTGAGAGCCACATATCTCCATCTGCAAATGTCTGGGGCTGGAAAGACTCAAAGACTGGGGGTGATTTGACAGCCGGGACTGGAGCCATCTCAAAGTCCTCCTCACTCATGTCTGGGCCTTGATGCTGGCTGCTGGCTGTGGCCTGAGCTGGACTGTTGCAGGCACAGCTCCAGTGACCTCTCCTTGTGGCTTCCTGGCTTCCTCACAGCATGGCGGCTGGGTTTCAAATGTAAACATCTCAAGAGACAGGAAGTGGAGCCTGCTAGTTTCTTATGACTGGGGCCTAGAAACCAAAACCAGCACCACATCACTTCTGTAGTATTCTCTTAGCCAAGCAGTCACAGAGCCCAGACTCAAGAGTAAGGATGTAGACCGCATCTCTCAATGGGAGGAAGGTCAAAGAACTTTGGAGCCATGTTTTTTTCTTTTGTTTTTTTTTTAATTCTTTTTCTTTGTTTCTTTTAAAAATGTTTCTGGAGGGGCCATGTTTTACGACTGCCACATTCTGTGACCTTGGGCAAATGACTTGATCTCTTGAGGTCCCAGTTTCCTTGTCTGTAAAATGGGGATAGTGGTGTCCACCTCAGAGGGCTGTTGTATACGGTGAACTGAACTCTCAGTTAATAGCAAAGTCAGGCCTTGCACTGGATCCTCAGGCCCCACAGCCAGTGCTACTGATACCACCTGCCCTTCAAGTTGGGGCACACATACTGCTTCTTCCAGGCCTGGGGCAGCTGGGAGGACGGTTTGCCTATGAAGTCCAGTTAGGATGTGGGCAAGCCTTTCCACACATTCACTCAAAAGTGTGCCTTGAGCACCTACTATGTGCCAGCACTTTCTGGGCTTACAGCTTTGATCAAAGCAAGATCTCTGCCTGGGGAAGTTAGCTGTACATTCAGACCCTGTATTTGGGGGATGATGAAGCCCCTGCACAGAGCAGCCTCTGGGCCTTTGGTTCTGACAGTGGCAGCTCTGCCTCATCTCGGTCCATTCCCTGCTCCTAGCTGGCCCTGATCCTGTCCAGCTAGGCAGGACTGTGGGGCATTATCCTTGCCAACTCCCAGTCTGGCCCCCTCCCTTCCTATCTGTGTTCTATCTATCTATCTATCTATCTATCTATCTATCTATCTATCTAATCATCTATCTATCATCTATCATCTATTCATCCATCCATCCATCCAATCCCCTTGTCTATCTACTTACCTACCTATCACGTTTCTGTTGTTTTCATGGCTTATTTCCCACCAACCACTTTATAAGATGACTATCCTAGGAACTCCAGAGGCCTTGGGAGGACACAGAAGAGATCTATCTGTTCCCAGGGTATTTTCACATTGCTCAGACCCCACGGGACCTTAACACAGGGCTGGGCTTCTGAACCAGCTTCCTTTGGTCACGAATTATTTGTGGCAATAATAGATGTGATGTGTGTATGCTGGGAGGTGAAGATACTTACCAAGTCTTTTTTGTTGATTGTTTTAAGTTATAACTCTAATTATAAATGGTTGAGCCGTGTCCATGTGGCCGTGAATGATGACAGCCCCAAGCCCTCCCTGCTAGCCCAACTCTGCCCAGTGAGCCTGCTCTAACATCTGGGAGCCATGCTAACTCAAGCCCAGCAACTGGAGTCTGTCTTGGCCACACCCAGCATGAAACCTGCTTGGAACTCTGCCTCCCCTCAAGGAGCCTCTGGCAGTAGAAAGCGCATGTGTGCTGGAAATCTCCCAGCTGGGTGTGATTCCCAAGCCTATGCCCTGACCTTTACTTTGCCTCTCTGAGCCTCATCAGTCAATGAGGATAATAGCATCCTCTTTGCAGGACTCTCATGAGAGCTGAATATCTGGGTGCTCACTCACACTCGGCTCTGGGCAAATCTTCAGTAAATGTCCCTCCTTCCCCTCTGAGAAGCACACAGCCGCACCTTTGCTCAAGCTGTTTCCTCTACCTGGACTGCCCTCTTTCCTCTCACTCCCTCATTCACTGTCAAAATTAAACGCATACATCAAGGCCACGTTTAATATGAGCCCTATTTCCAAGGCTGTTCAAAAAAGAAAAAGAAAAAGAAAAAAGAAAATTTTTCTTTTAAGCAACTGTCTCACTGAAGACCAAAATGTGAGATGAGTTGGAGGGATCAGCTGTGGTTGTGACTTGGGTGGGCTGGGGCGGCAGTCCCCCTCTTAAACCCCTGAAGTCCATCTGCAGAAAGATTGAGGCTCTGCGGAATATCTTAAAAACAGGGACTGGCTCTGGTTTATTTCTGGGGCCCTGACAGTCCAACTGGCTCAGAGTAGGGGCTCAGAAGTGCTTTGGGAATTAACTGAATTAAACTGAGTCATGTGGAGTTGGGAGGCAGACCCTACCAGACAAGCAGACATACTTTTTTCCCTGATCCCAGCCTCATCCCCGAAACTGATGTGCACCCAGAGCTTCCCATACCTCCTGGCCAGCAGGGGCCTAGAGGTGGCTGCAGGTGGCAGCCATCAGAGGGACGCTGGCGCCCACTCAGCACTAAGAGGCCAGTTGTCTCAGCACCCCACAGGCCTGGCCTTGGAGTCCCTGGTGCAACTGGGCTCATGGACACCATACAAGACCAGAGAGGCCTCCTGGAGAAACATGCAAGGATTGGGTTTGGTGGCCTTGTCACTTCCAAGGTGAGACACAAAGGAACACCTTTTCAGTGGGAGAGTATTTATGGAACCAGGTAAGATAGTAATATTTGCTAATACTCATTGAGTACCTACTATGTGCCAGCCACTATTCTAAGCATGTGGTGTATTAATCAGAGTTCTCCAGAGAAACAGAACCAACAGCTCACACACATCCTAGGAGATTTATTAGAAGGAATTGGCTCACGTGATTGTGAAGCTGGAGAAGTCCCACAATTCACTGTCTGCAAGCTGGAGACCCAGTAAAGCCCACTGTGGAGATTCCAGTTCAGATCTGAAGGCCTGAGTGCCAGGAACATTGAGGGCAGAAGATCGATGTCCCAGCTCAAGCAGTCACAGGCAGAAAGCAAACTCACTCTCCCTCCATCTTTCTGTTCTATGCAGGCCCTGAACAGAATGGATGGTGTCCACCTGCATTGGGAAGGGCTATCTGTCTTACAACCCATGAGTAGATACTATTAGCAGCCCATCTTAAGATAAGGAAGCTAAGGCACAGACTGGGGAAGTGACTTGTTGAAGGTCACAGCTAGTAAATGGCAGAGCCAGACACAAACCCCAGCAGTCCACCTACAGGGCTACTGCCTCCATCTGCATGTGAATTTAATTCCATGCAGAAAAGGCCTGTGTCATCGAGTTGTTTGGTATATTTATTCCCCAAGCCCCCACCCCTCCATCTCCTTCATTAAGAGCTGGGCTAAAGAGTCCTCTGCTCACCGACCTCTGTGTGGGCTACTGGGTGTGATAGAACCTGGAGGATAGGCTGATGGGGCAGAGGCTGGGACAGAGGAAGGGAGGGTGGGCTGGGCTTCAGGAACAGAGGAAGGGAGGGTGGGCTGGGCTTCAGGAACAGAGGAAGGGAGGGTGGGCTGGGCTTCAGGAACAGAGGAAGGGAGGGTGGGCTGGGCTTCAGGAACAGAGGAAGGGAGGGTGGGCTGGGCTTCAGGAACAGAGGAAGGGAGGGTGGGGTGGGCTTCATCCTGCTGGATGGTGGGGAAGGGACGCTATGAGGATGAGAGATGGGCTTAACAAGGGGGGATCGGGCACCAGAGGCCTCACAACTTATTCATGTCAGCGCCATGATTTGCGCCCAGATTGTTGGGCCTCAGCCTCTGGGCATGACTATTGCACTACAGTGGCCGGGGAGGGACAGGAAGGATGGGTTTCTGTGCCCATTAGGAAATAGACTTTATAGGGTCAGAAATGGGGGCACAAAGGAGAAGAAAAGTTCAGAGAGACTTGCAGGCTTGGGCAAGCAGGCAGGTGGTGGAGTCACACCCTAAGAGGGGGGACCTGGGAGGAGGGACCCTGCCATGCCCTTCAGGGTGATGGTGACCATCAGATGAGATGGGGACACTAGGAGGTCTGTGCTGTCATAGCAAAGACATAACAGTTGAAGAGCACTTACAGGTTTTTCCTCATCTCCATTTCCATGTCAAAATTTACCAGTCCTGTGTCCCGTTTCCTCCAGACCATTGCTAATCTGATGAAAAGGCTTCCCTATGGAGGTGGCATTGGAAAAAGGCTGGGTTCCCTTCTAACCTTCCCCTCTCTTTTTGCCAGGGTCTTTCCTGAGGCAAATCCTCAGCCGCTGTTGCACGGGGTAAGAGGGAAGGGCAGGGTCAGCCTGGGGAGGATGTGGTGGGATGAGTGCTCAGGGGCTGAGCACCGCACACGTACCAGCCATCTTGGAAGCCACCTCATGTGCCAGACCAGATGGGCCACACCCCTGTCTCCACTGAGAGTGAGCTTGCTGTCTCCAGAGGTAATCGAGCAAGAATAAGACTGCCAGTTGGGGAGAAGATAGTAATGCAGATTTAAGCATCAGTGTGTGCACTGGGGAAGTTGCCTGAGGTGACCTGTAACCTTCCAGGTCCAGAGTCAAAGATGCTGGGATGCTGAGAATTGGAAACTCCTGGGAGTACCTGCAGGAAGGAGGGTCCATTCGAGGCATCTCCCTGTCTTTCATCTCCAGTTTGTCCACAAGGCCTCACCTCTGGCATGGCCGCCCCTCAGACTAGCCAGTCCTTTTTCCATCCAGTACATCTCCATCTCTGTACACCTCATTTCCAGGTGAAGAAGCCAGATCCTCAGAATGTCAGGGCTGGGCAGGACCTCAGAGCTCAGCCAACCAACCTTTGATTTTCAGGGGAGGACCCCAAAAGCCCAAAGTACAAACAGACAATGGCCTGCCTGTGTAGGAAAAGAGAACCTTGGCCCACAATCTCTGCAGCAAGCAGCACATGAAGCCAAACCAAACCTCTGTGGCAATGGGCCCAGAATGGTTACGGCTCTGTCAATCCTGGTCAGCTTCCCTATTGTTGACTACTGCTTCCAACTCAACACCCATGAGAGAAAGCCAAATATGCTCCTAATGCAATCACATAAGATGTCGGGCTTCCAGCTAGCCACCTCCCGCTTCCCCATGCAACAACCTCCAGTCAGGGCACACCTGAGGCCTCCCCCTTTTCACTATGATGCTTCCCCTCACCCTGCCTGCCTGGGAGTCTCTGTCAAATGCAAGTGACAGTGGCCCATTCCCTTGCCATACCAAGCACACAATGAATGGCCTCTGTTTGATCTCCTTTGGGTGGTCCCAATTTATTTCCACAACACAGAGACCCAGGAAGGGATGGTGGGTTGTTTAAGGTCACATTCCAGGTCTAGGACAGAACTCAGCTCATTCGTTATCGCCTCGTTAGAACTTTACTTCTCTGACTCCCTCTATTATTCTAGGTAGAATTGACCACATTCTCCCTCTTGCCTCTCAGTATCCTTCACACTCTATCTCAGCACCTTCCACACATGCGATGATTTTAAAGTATGTCGAAAGCTCTGTGATACTCATCCCTTTAAGAAGTGGAGCCTAATACTCCTCCCCTTAGTGTGGTCTGGATTTAGTCACTCTTCTAGTGAATAGAATGATATGAAGTGACCATCTGTGACTTCAGAGATGAGGTCATAAGAGGCTCAGCAGCTTCCTCCTTGATCTCTTGGATCAGATCTAGGGGAAGCCAGCTGCCATGTTGTAGGGATGCTCAAGGAGCCCTGAGGAGAGGCCCATGTGATGAGGAGCTGAGAGGACTTGGGCCAAAAGCCAGTGGAGAATTGAGGTCTCCTGTCAGTAGCCATATAAGCAAGTATTCTGGAAGCACATCCTCCATTCCCAGTCAATATCTTAACTTCAACCTCATGAAAGACCTTGAGCCTAGCTCAGCCACTCCCAGACTCCTGACCCACAGATACTGTGTGAGGTAATCCAAGCTTGTTGTTTCAAGCTGCTAAGCAATCTGTTGCAATAGATAATTAATGCAACACATTTCTGCATTTTTTGCCCTACATGTCTGAGACATATAATATCCAATAATATCCAATTAGGAGCTCTTGAGAATAAGGCACCAGTAGCTCAGGGCTCAACAATGTTTGATGGACAGACATATGGATGAATGGATGGGTAGATGAGGGTGCACAAAGTAAGCGAGGGGGCACCCTCGCTTACTTTGGCTTCAGGGTTGGATGGATGGGTAAATGGATGGATGGATGGATGGATGGAAAGATGGGGAAATGGGTGGGTGGATGGATGGATGGGGAAGTGGATGACTGAATGGACAGGTTGGATGGATAAGTAGATAGGTGGGCAATTGAATGGATGGGTGGATGGATGGAGGCATGGGGAGATGGGTGGGTGGATAAATGGATGTGTGGATGGATGGATGGTTGGACAGATGGATAAATGGATGGATATTCGAGAACTTCCAGGCTGCTCAGAGACAGCAAGCTTGGTGTGGGCAGTTGCAAAGTTTATTTTAAAAGTCTGATGATATTTTAGTTCAACATGTTTTCGGACAATGGGGCCCTTTCTTGTGCTCCTTGGTGGCCCAGAAAACATAGTTTTGATGGCTAATTGAGTGGTGGTCATAATTTCTTCTCCTGTAAAGACCGTGCTTTTCGTCTATGAGGTTTCTCTAGGCCTGACTGTCCTGTCAACTGTCTCTTTGGTTCCTATCTTATCTACCTGCCAAGACCCTACTCTCTCCTGTGAATCTCTTTTCTTCGTCAGACACCTTGAATCACAGATAGTTGGAGATGAAAAGGACCTTAGAAACCATGAGAACACCATGGGCGAGGAGACTGGGGAGCTCTGGAGCCATAAACCTGGCTTCAGGTCCCAGTTCTGCCACTCACCAACTGCGTGGCCAAGGGTAAGTCATGTAACCTCTCTGACCCTCAGCCTCTTCCTCTGTGTGTGGCACCTGCCTGCCATCACATGTGGAGTGCTCAGCCCAGAGCTGGCCTGTGCTACGGAGCTAAGCACAGAAACAACCCATCAATGTCACTATCATCTCAAAGCCAAAGTCCTGCCATGTCATTGGGACAGGCTACAGTAACATGTGCAGAGTGTTTATCTCAGGACTCTCATTTGTGAGAGCCATTCATCTCATCCAACCCTCTTAGTTTGTTGTTTTTAGACAGTGTCTTAGTCTGTTACCCAGGTTGGAGTGCTGTGGCATGATCATGGCTCACTGCAACCTCGAACTCCTGGGCTCAGGCAATTCTCCCACCTCATTCTCCTGAGTAGTGGGGATTACAGATGCGCCCCACCATGCTGGCTAATTCTAAACATTTTTTTTGTTTTTGAGATGGAGTCTCACTCTGTTGCCCAGGCTGGAGTGCAGTGGCATGATCTTGGCTCACTGCAACCTCTGCCTCCCAGGTTCAAGTGATTCTCATGCTTCAGCCTCCTAAATAGCTGGGACTACAGGCATGCGCAACCACACCTGGCTAATTTTTTTTTTTTTTTTTTGTATTGTTTAGTAGAGATGTGGTTTCACCATATTGGCCAGGCTGGTCTCAAACTCCTGACCTCGTGATCCACCCACCTCGGCCTCCCAAAGTGCTGGGATTACATAAACATTTTTTTTTGTAGAGACAGGATCTTGATATGTTGCCCAGGCTAGTCTCAACCTCCTGGCCTCAAATGATCCGTCTGCCTTGGCCTCAAAAGCTTTGGGACTACAGGCATGAGCCATGGTGCCAGGTAGACCACTTCAGGTGAGGAAACTGAGGCTGAGAGGTGGAGTGGTTTGCCCAAAGCAACCTGGTGAATTAGTGGCATGGTCAGGACATGAATCCTGACTCCAAGACCAGTGCTCCTCCTCTCTCTTCTGAACCCATTTTCTGCACCCTTGGCTAACAGAGGAAAATGCAGGATTCACCTGAACACTCAGCTTTGGCCTCAAATGGCCACGAGAGGGAGCCCTTGGAATTGCTCGGGGCCTCCATGCTTCCGGTGAAAGAAGCCTTTCCGTCCGTTCTTGAAGGTGCCTAGGCCAGTAGCCCCCGCCCTGCCCCTTCCCTCCCTGTGCCAGCACCTCTGAGGCATTCCAGACTCCGGCTCCTTTTCCTTCTCTACCTCCACCCTCCACCTGGATCCCAGGATTGTCTTTCTCCTTTTCCTGAGTAGAACTGGGATCCTCAAAACCCCACAGTGGTTTTGCCAGGCAGGTGGTGCACATTTGAGGCACCCTGGCTTACTTTGGCTTCAGGGTTGCAGTGACATGTCTAGTTGTCCCTTAGCATCTACTGACACTCCCATCCAGCTATTCCACACACTTCTGCTCAGCCACGCCGAGTGGGAGAGGCCAGGCCAGGGGAGGTGGAGGAAGTGGGAGAGGAGTTTACCTACTGTGTAGCCCGAAGATGACAGAGTTACAGCACACAATGACAGGACATGGCTCGGAGTGTTAGTTGGACACAAGCAGAAGGGCTGATAGTAGAGGCCTTGGGGACAGCTCTGGTGGCAGATTTGAGCCGTAAAGGATGCAGAATAGTTGGCCAGGCAAATAAAGCCCACAAGTTCCTAAGAAACTGGGAGGAGAAGCCTTGCCTCTGGGTCAGGGGTGCTACCTGGGAGGACACCCCTTCTCTGGGCATCAGTAAATAAGGCTAATAAAACCCACTCTGCCTTCCTCATAGGAGGAAAAAACGTCTGAGTACATACAAATGGAAGCAGGTTGGAAATTAAATACCATGCCCATCTCGGGGATGTATTTTAGCACCGGTGTTTTTCTCTTTCCCAGGACGTTCTCCAATAAGCGTTCATTCTGTGTCCCCCAGCACCCACTTTCCCTGTCCTGACCTTCCTGCAGATGCATTTTTGAGACCACTCAGGTTCCTGGGTCACTGATGAGCATCCCTGCGGGCCTCCCACCGTCCTCCACTTGGTGGCTGACTCCAGCCCTCTTCCCTAGCTTGGGTTTTTCCATGAGTCATTTTAAAGTCTTTGTATAAGGCCTATTAGGATAAAAACAGGAAGGCAGGCAAGCCAGCAAGCCCTGGAGGCCATCCCTGGGCTCTTAGGAGATTAAAGTCTGCAAACACAATCCCGGTGTCTGTGGGCCATCTGCCCCCGCACCTCCCATGTGCTGACCAGGAGGACCTCGGCATCTGGGATGAATGGGACACTGTTTGAATGTTGGAAATGCCCCGTTGCTCCTTTCTCGATATCTTTTTAGGCAACACAAATGGCAAGCTCTTTCCAAGTGTCATTCTCCAAATAGATTCCTTCTTGTCTAGGGTCAGCGGGGAGGGAGGGGAATAAGAGGTGAGCCCCTCTGATGCTCCAGCAGCCCCCTCTGTGGGCCCAGCAGGCCACTCTTAACATCTCCAAAACCTGTGGTTCTTGCAGGACATACACTTTGTTTCATATTCTCCTGGGCTCACTGTGCTTAACCGCCTTTGTAATTCTCCAGTTCTCCCAAATGCATATTCTCCCTTGCAGACGGCATTTTTCAGAGAACAGGAGGGAGCTGCTTCCTTAAGTATCGCCTGGGATCACATTCAGACTGGAGATGTTGCCAGAAGCAAATCCACCTCGGTGGGGATTCTGGTTGACCCAGGAGACCCTCTGCTCCTGAGGGAACTGCTGAGGGGCTTGGGCTATGACTCCAGGACCAAGAGTTTGGGGAGAGATTTTCCTTCCCTGGACAAGGAAAAGGAAGTGGAGCTACCAGCTGCTGCTCTGGGAGGCTAGAGGCTCATCTCTCTACCATGCACCCTTTCCAAAGCTCTGTTCTCTGAGGGCTTCTGGAAATACCCGCTTTAATCAGAGTTAAGCCGGATTTGAAGGTTGAGATGATTAGATGTGTCAAAAAAATTTTACATCTAATAACACCCAACGCTGTCAAGAATGTGGAAAAAAACAGACATGTATGCATTGTTGATGCGAGTGTCAATTGGTATCCATTTTTTGGAGGGAGTTTGCTAGTATCATTAGAATGTGAAATAGATATGCTCTCAGACTCAACATTTCCACTTCTAAGAGTCAATTCTAGAGAAATATGTGCACATGGACACAAAGAGTCGGGCATGAAGATGTTTGCAGAAATGTTGTTTGCAACTGCAAAAAACAGTAAAATAAAAAGCCACCAAATCAAAAAACCAAACACCTAGCATTTGTCCCCAGCTTTACTGAGATATAACTGACAAGCCTTGGATTTAGACACTGTGGCAGAACTTGGGTACGGTATGCTTTGCAGCCACTAAAAAGAATGACATAAACCTACAGTTGCTGACTTAGAAGGACCTCAAGATGGATCTTTTCATGAAAAAAAGGGATACAATTATAGGTACTGTATGACCCCATTTATGTTAAAAAGAAGAAAGGTAAAATAAAGTCAAAGGGAATGCTTGGGAACGTTTGGGACAAACACACCCCACATTGAGAATAGCAGTGATTTATGAAAGGTTGTAGGCTGGGAAACAATTGAAAAGGGTTGCATTTTTTAGTTTGTAAACTTTTCTGTTGTTTGAAATGTTTCTTAATGAGCACATATTTATGTATATTGTTTTTGTTCCCCAATATGTATATTGGATTTTGCTCCAGGGCACCCACCTCAGAGAAGTCCTGCTCAGAACCTCCGAAGTCAGTTGACTTCATTCAGCAAACATTTTCCGTGTGAGCCTCTGCCCTGCACAGCTCTAGGTTGGGTGTTGAGGACATCAGGGCCATTGTCCCCATCCCCAGGGAGTGCAGTCGCCTGCAGGGAGAGGCAGATGAACAGACGAGGACTGTGCAGTGGCAGAAACTGTGAGGAGTGTCCTCATAAAGATGGCAAGAGTAGAAGGCAGGCGAGGCCAGTTCCCCTGGATGAAGTCAGGGGAGGCTTCCTGGAGGAAGTGACACTAACTTGAGTCTTACAGATGATGGGGGTGTGGATGGGGTGTAGATTGGGTGTGGATGAACCAGTGGAAGAACAAGAGGGAAGATTTGAAGAGGAGGGTTCCAGGAGGGGAGATGTGCACTTGGGGGAACACAGGGCGGGTGATGGGTGGGGTTGGGGAGGACAAGAAGGGTTAGGGACAAGGGCTGAGCTTGGCTTCTCATCTCTCAACTCCTGATTGTTGCTCTGGGGTGCAGGGAGCCAGCCAGTGGCCAGCAGAGGGCACTTCTGCCTCTTCCAACTGCAGAGTCTGGAGCCCCCGGGAGGAGCTGGTCAATGGTTTCATGTTGACATGGGTGGGGAAGCTGGGCTCTCAGGACCCCAGGGAGGATGCACCCCAAGAGCGAGTGAGACCGAGACACAGATGATTAAGTTGCAGCATGAGGAGGCGTGGCAAAGGACTTTAGCCAGTCCACACGTGCAGAGAGGTCTTCGGCAGTGCTGCTTTCCGAGATGGTGAAGAGAGGGGCTTCAATCAGAATGTGAGTGTGTGGTGGCACAGGAGGCTTGTGGCCACGGTGAAAGCAAAGGCTAGAGTCGAAGACAGCATTCCAAGAGGGTGCTCCGAGGGCTGCAGCAGCATCAGCCCCGGGGGTCTTGCATGTGGCCTCCCCCACTGGTCCCTTCCACTGCCCACCCTCATTCTCTCTGCCTGAGCTCTTTTCCCTGCTCCTCCAAAGCAGTGTCCCCTTCCCAGTCCTGAGCACTCCTGGACCCTCCACCTGCTCCCCAGCAAACCCACCTGGAGTACCTGCTCAGTGCCGGGTCGTCTCCTGGAGGTGGGGATGTGGCAGGACCCCAGGAAGGCCCCAGATCATTCCACTGTGGGGGAGGCACAGACACTAACTAAGCAAATGGAGCTTCCGGCAGCGATGGGCCGCAGGCAGAGGATTCAACAGGGCCATGGACGGGTCAGGGAGTCCCTGGGGACACTTCAGCTGAGACCTGAATGTCAAGCTGGAGCCTGGCATGATGGTGAGGCCCTTACAGGTAGAGCTCCCTGGACAAGGGTGAGTGTGGGGCTTTCAAGAGAGGGAGAAATCAAAGGTAACCCCTCAATTTTGACCCGAGCCACTAGGTAAACAGAAGGGCTGTTTTCTGAGGAAACGGGGGCTGTGGGAGAAGCCAGCTTCGGGGAAGGAATCCAAAGTTCCGTTCTGGTCACCAGAAATCAGAGGTGCCGATTAGTAGTGCACGTGCAGGGCAGGGTCACAAAGGCAGTTAGAAATCTGAGTGTGGGCCAGGCGCCGCGGCTCACACCTGTCATCCCAGCACTTTGGGAGGCTGAGGTGGGAGGATAGCTTGAGCTCAGGAGTTCGAGACCAGCCTGGGCAAAACTCTGTCTCTACAAAATATACAAAAATTAGCGGGGCGTGATGGCGCGTGCCTATAATCCCAGCTACTTGGGAGGCTGAGGTGGGAGGATTGCTTGAACCTGGGAGGCAGAGGTTGCAGTGAGCCAAGATTGCACCACTGCACTCCAGCCTGGGTGACAGAGCAAGACTCTGTCTCAAAAAATAAATAAATAATTAATTAAATAAATAAATAGAAAAGAAAAAGAAATTTGAGTTTGGATCCTCGGAGAGAGGTCAGGTGTGGGAGTCCGCAGTGTGTAGGCATCTGAGGCCAGGATGAGAGTCTAGCTGAGTCCAAGCTCATACCAGTCATCGCCCAACAGCCAGTAAGTCCAGTAAGTTGAGAGACAAGGTGTTGGGGTAAGGAGAGCGACTTCACTCGGAGAGCCAGCAAACCGAGAAGATGGTGGACTAGTGTTCTAAAGAACCTTCTTAAGTTAGTAGGAACTTCAGGCTCCCTTTAATGTCAAGAAGGGAAGAGGAGGGAGTTGAGGTCAAGAAGTGACCGACGACCACAGCCATGTGGGTGTGAGCAAGGGTCTGAGGAGGTTGTGAAACATCTTTGTTCTTGGTCAGTTGACTTCGGTTCAGATGAAGTAGGTCAGGCCACAGTGTTCCTATAAATCTTTAACGAAATACTGTTCCTCATGTGTACACGTCCTTATCTCCTCGGGAGTTAGTTTTGGAAAGGGGCTGTTATCATTATTTTCTTAAAGTTGAACTGCAAGTAATTAGCTAGCCTACATGCAACGCTAAGCAGAAGTTTTTTTTGTTTTTTTTTTTTTTTGAGACGGAGTCTCACTCTGTCACCCAGGCTGGAGTACAGTGGCGTGATCTCCACTCACTGCAAGCTCCACCTCCTGGGTTGTTCACGCCATTCTCCTGCCTCAGCTTCCCGAGTAGCTGGGACTACAACAGGCACCTTCCACCAAGCCTGGCTAATTTTTTGTATTTTTTTAGTAGAGACGGGGTTTCACCGTGTTAGCCAGGATGGTCTCAATCTCCTGACCTCGTGATCTGCTGCCTCAGCCTCACGAAGTGCTGGGATTACAGGCATGAGCCACCGTGCCCTGCCAGCAGAAGTTTTTAACCTAAAGCAGGGGTGTCCAATCTTTTGGCTTCCCTGAGCCACAATGAAAGAAGAATTGTCTTTGGCCACGCATAAAATACACGAACACAAATGATAGCTGAAGCCGGGCACGGTGGCTCATGCCTGTAATCCCAGAACTTTGGGAGGCCAAGGCGGGTGGATCACGAGGTCAGGAGATCAAGACCATCCTGGCCAACATGGTGAAACCCCGTCTCTACTAAAAATACAAAAAATTAGCTGGGTGTGGTGGCACATGCCTGTAATCCCAACTCAGGAGGCTGAGGCTAGAGAATTGCTTGAACCCAGGAGGTGGGGGTTGCAGTGAGCCGAGATCGCGCCACTGCACTCCAGCCTGGTGCCAGAGCAAGACTCTGTCTCAAAACAACAACAACAACAAAAAATGATAGCTGAAGATCTTTAAAAAGGTCGCAAAAAAAATCTAATAATGTTTTAAGAAAGTTTATGAATTTGTGTTGGGCTGCGTTCAAAGCCTCCCAGGCCGCATGGGGCCCGTGGGCCACGGGTTGCTTAAGTTTTACCTAAAAGGTTTTACTATGAGGGCAGAGGCAAAATGGAGTCGGTTAGGCTGACTCCCTCCACTGTTAGAAGATTGCCCCAGAGATGAGGGACAAGAAAGGGTCAGGACTCATTCCTGCTGCAGACAACATGCATGTGGAGGAGAAGTGAAAAAGAACAAGGAGTGAAACCAGGAGACCCCCCTGTGTCCAGCAGTCAAGTGGAGAAGCAGCCTCAGGAGCAGGGTGGGATCAAGCTTGGCTGACGCTGCTGTGGGGTCAGGTGCAGCCACAGCCTGGGATCCGGCATCACGGAGGTCCTAGGTGCCCTTGATTTGAACTGTCCCTGTCTCCTGGAGCATTAGGGTCTGATCCCACCTGCCTCCCCTCCTGCCTGTGAGTGCGTCCATCACATCCTGAAGGTGATGCCGCCTTCTTGAGGGGCTCTTCACAAGTGAAGGATGCACGAAGAAGGTCGTCCAGGGCCATGTGGAGGGTGGGGTTTGGTTGAAGCTGGGAACCAGTGCAGGGTTGCCGCAGGAATCTGGCGAGATGGGGCAGAGCATGGAACTGAGGCAGCAGAAGGAGATGGAGTCAGGGGAGGGAGTAGCGGCTCCTTCATTATGGCAGACAGATTCCTGAGCAAGGTGACCTTTGGGCCTCAGGCCTAGTATGGGGCTTGTCTGCAGCTGGGGGCAGGTGGACCAACCCCGGGAAGAGAAGAAAGACGGTGCTCCTGGCCCCTCCAGCCTCACCTCCGTCCACCACCCCCACTCCCAGCCCATATGCCAGTTCTCTGAAGTTGTCCAGAGAGCAGGGACAGACATACATGGCCAGAGAGTCCACTCTATGTCCCGGGAGTCCCCACACTGTCCTTCATTTTTCCACCGTTGTAAGTGTCATGCCCTCCACCTACAGCTATACCCCTACTTCATTTCTGGCAAACTCCTACTCATCCTTCAAGACCCAGTCTAAGTATCGCTCACTCCAGCAAACACTCTAGACCACCCCCCCAGTCCAGGATTGATGAACCCCTCGGGGCTCCCACAGCCCCGAGGGCTTCCCTCTGGCTTTTCACCATTGTGTAATAGTCCCCTCCTCCTTCTCCCTCCCTAGAAGCTGGGAATGCCTCTTCCTACAGTGGCCCTAAGATCACAAGCCCTGCCCTGATGTCATCACCACCCTCGGGCCCCCTTGAGAAGCAAGTTAAGCGAACAGCAAGTTAAGCTGACCCAGCTTCATCTTGGTACTGCAGTGTGTTTGTACACGTTTCAGGCAGACAGAGGGAGTTGCCATTTTGGGAGAGGAGCTTGACAATCAGAGACAGCCAGCACCCAAATTCTCGTGGACTCAGGATGGAGAGCCTTTCCCTAGCAAACGCTCAGGTGCAGACTCAGGTGTGGGACAGGTCAGTACCGCAGCGGTGGCTAAAGAATGCCTTTTCATGACTGTGCATCTTAGGAAAATCCTCCTGATGCATTGTTTTCCAGATGGGAGACTGCGGTGCAGAGATGGAGGCCTGGTCCAGGGTCACCCAGCCAGTGAGGTAGAGCCCTTCCTCCTGGGTACTTTGCAGGGCTTGGGCTTGGCTCAAAGCTCAGAGGACCGCTCACTGTGGCCCACGCAGAAGGCCACACAGTGCTTCCAGCCTCAGTAAGCGCTCAGTTGATGTCAGCCAGTAGTTTTTTAACAGCAGCTCAAACTGAGCACCTACTGTGTGCCCTGGTACTTAATGTGGTGGGAGTGGAAGATGGGCAGTGGAGTGTCAGGTAGTCACTCCTGATATCAGCTGGCCCAGTCCCACCTGACATCCTGATGGGGTGGGCCTGGGGAAATTGGTTCTCCCAAGGTGCCCCTGCCAGAGGAGCAGGCAGGGATGGGGGGCTAGTCCCAGGGAGTGAGGATGGTGATGGCTTTTCATGCTCAAGCCTGCAGAGGATTTTGAGTTCAAGGGTAGGCAAAGGTATGGGTCATCCTTGGAAGAGACTTTGTTAGTCTCTTCCATATCCTGGGCAGAGAAGCGAGGCCCGGCCCAGTGAGGGGGGATTGAGCTGGTGGGCTCTGAGATGGGGCAAGCAGCAGTTCCAGGTGCAAGAGGACCCATTGGAGATTGAAGGAAATGCCTGTGGGGGACACAGCCCCCAGGGACCGTCATGTGGAAGGGGAGCTGTGGCAGGCATGAAGGCCCCACCCTCCCTCCTTATGAACCCTGCTTCTGCACACAGCCTGGCCTGGACATTGTTTGGCCTTTTCTTGTGGCCCTGTTATGGTCTGTAAGGAACCCGGCATTCACCTGTCAGTCTGCACTCCTCACCCCCGCCACTTCCAAAGAGCCAGGCCTCCTGTTCTCAAAAGGCTGAGCCTCAGCACCGGAGCCTGCCTCACAAGTGGACTGAACGGGGCACAGAGCAGCTCAGCCTCTGTCTCCAGAAGATGCAGGAAACTGAGAGGCCACGGGCAGCTGCCTCCCCTGCGGGGACGGCGGCACCTCTTCTACAACAGCATCTGAGCAGGAGCTCTCGCCTGGAGGATGGACGCCCAGGGCAGCCCCGAGGTGAAGGCGCAGGACAGCCCGTCCTCTGGCTCTGCCCCCTGTCGCTCCCTAGCCTCCTGAACAGGGGCCACGCAGGAGCTGGGGACACATCCCAGAGGCCCTGCTGGGGCCACAGGACATGTCCATCATGTGTGATGAGTCACAGCAACTATTTTCAGCTTCTTGATCAAGGACATTTTGGTCTTTCTGGGTCGCGTCTGACTTAGTGAGAAGCCCTGGCCTCTCTGACCCCAGCAGTGGGACTTGTCCTCATATGAGCTGAGATGCCTGAGAGGCGGCCCGCACTGGTTCATTTCTGGGCGGTCATTCATGGTCATGGGTTAAACACAAGTCTCAGATCCCAAACCCTGGGCCTCCTGTTGCTTCTGGGGCCTCCATCTGTCCCCATGGCTGGGGAGAGTCACAACATGCATTTGCCCCAGCTCCATTCTGTCAAGATGCAAAAGAACGGATAGTAAAAAGAGTCCCACTCCCTCCCCGGCCCCAGCCTCCAGGGACCCTCCTGGAAGCAGCCACTGTTTCCATTTCCTAGTGTCTCCTTCCAAAGATGGTCTGGGTAGCGCCAAGCAGTGGTATAGACATTCCCTGACGCCTCCCGTCTTAAGGACGCTTGTTTGTACACAAACGGGGGCACACGCAGTCTGACCACAGCTCCACGCTTGCTTTTCCCCCTTCATTTATTTTAGCCATCAGGCCACATTAGGCTGTGAATGAGCTTGTCACTTTGATCAGCTGCATAAAGACAGACTCTTAAGTGGTATTTCCGACTCTCATCTCCTGCTCCTGAAGTCAGTGTTGTGGTTCCAGAGCAGCTGTGCCAAGCCATAGCCTTAAGCACACCCTGTGAATTTCTATTTGTTAGGAGATGTGTCTCATCTTATCTCATTCATTGTATGAATAAGAGCTAGCACTTAAAACACCAAAGTCTATGAATGATGTATTCTTTTTCTGAATGAATGATAGCAAATTTAAAGTTATTGCTCTCATAATACCAAACTAGGTTAGGAATATTTTTGTTTGAATGTAACAGAAACAATTTCAAATTGTCTTACGTAAAAGAGAGAAGTCAGTGGCTCTTGTAAGCTGAGAGGGTAGGGTCAGCTGCAGGTACAGCTGGCTCCAGGGTTCAAACAATGTCATTGGAATCAGGTTGCTCTCTAATTCTTCCACACGCCTTCCCTCTGCAGGCTTACGTCCCAGGATTCACTTGTAGCGGGATGGGCAACCAGTTTTGTGCCTGCCTAGTTTCAGGGTATAGATGTAGGTGGCAAAAATAATCTCTTTTCCAGAAGTCTAAGTGAAAATCTCACTTTGTCTCTGTACTAGTTAGGCAAGGCTAAGTTGCTATGACAAATAGACCTCAAATTCTGCTGTAACAGCTCAGACTATAACACTGCATTGCGCTGTCATGTAATATCGGTGGTGGGCCTTTCTGGTCATTTCTCCATGTGGTTGCTCAAGGACCTGACTCATTCCGTCTTGTGGTTCACTGTCCCCTAGGGCAGGAGTCTGCAGACTTTTCCTGGAAAGGGCCAGAGAGTCAACATGTTAGGCTTAGAGGGTCTCTGTCACAGTCTTTCTGTCTTTCTTTCCTTCTTTCTTTCCTTCTTTCTTTCTTTCTTTTTTCTTTCTTTCTTTCTTTCTTCTTTTTCTTTCTTCTTTCTTTCTCTTTTTTCTTTTTTCTTTCCCCTTCCTTCCTTCCTTTCTTTCTCTCTTTCTTTCTTTCTTTCTTCTTTCACAATACTTTAAAAATGTAAAAACCATTCTTGGCCAGGTGTGGTGGCTCACGCTGTCATCCCAGCACTTTGGAAGGCTGAGGTGGGTGGATCACCCGAGGTTAGCAGTTTGAGACCAGCCTGGCCAACATGGTGAAACTCCGTCTCTACTAAAAATACAAAAATTAGCTGGACGTGGTGGTGAGCACCTGTAATCCCAGCTACTTGGGAGGCTGAGGCAGGAGAATCGCTTGAACCCGGGGGGTGGAGGTTGCAGTGAGCCAAGATCTCGTCACTTCACTCCAGCCTGGGCAAAAGAGTGAAGCTATATTTCAAAAAACAAACAAAACGGAATAACCGTTCTTAACTTGTGGGTTGGGCAAAAACAGGACCACAGGCCACACTTGTCCTGCAGGCCTTGGTTTGCTGCTCCTGCCCCAGGCCATGGCACATGCAACCAGCCTGTGGAAGGGAAAAGAAAAACAGACAGGTGACTTGCCCACTTCTTCCCAGCTGCAGCCCCTCCACCTCCTACGCGATTAACTTGGCCCCAGTCAAGTGGCCACGCTGAGCTTGGCCATCTGCTCAGGAAGAAGAGAAGTGGCTTTTGGGGAGCAGCTGGCAGTCCCGCACAGTCTCATTGGCCCTGTTCAGGTCACATGTAACCCATCAGTGGCTGCATCAGTTAGTTTTTGTGGCATCACAAGCTGAATTCGTTTCCTAGGCCCGCCATAACCACGTGTGACAAATTTATTCTCTCCCAGTTTGAAAGCCAGAAGACCAAAATCAAGGTGTGAGCAGGGCCAAGCTCTCTCTGGAGGCTCTAGAGGAAAATTTTTCCTTGCCTCTCTTCTAGCCTCTGATGGTTGCCAGCTGCCTTCCTTGGCTTAGAGCTGCAGTGACTCCACTCTCTGCCTGCATCCAGACATAGTCTGTGTCTTTGTATCCAAATTTCTTTCCTTTCTCTTGTAAAGAACGTAAGGCCCACCCTAATCCTTTATGACCTCACCTTAACTTCATTGCATTTATTTTCAAGTAAAGTCACATTCACGGTACTGGCATTAGGGCTTCAGCTTATCTTTCTAGGGGACACAATTCAACCCCCTACACAAGTCTCACTCCAGTGTACCTGCCCTCTCCACCCCACAGTATGTGTGCCAAGCTGGCAGCACACCCTTGCTAGAGATCCCCGCCTGCCACAGCTGGATAGCCCACTGCTGCTACCTGAATCTAGGTAGTGAGCCCCTTGTCCCTGGAGGTATGCAGGCAAAACCAGGTTTGGCAGCAGCTCCATTAAAGTGGCTTAATTCACATTCATTAATAAACATTTAATGAGCACCACTGGGCTAGGTACCAAGAACAGAGAGGCGGTGATTGTAACCCCAAGAGAAGAACAGATAATTGGCTCATAATATGATAGCGGAAGCAGATGAGCACCAAAGGAGAACGCAGGGCGGAGGCGGAGCAGCTGGGAGGCGGAGCAGCTGGGAGGTGGAGCAGCTGGGAGGCGGAGCAGCTCAGAGGTGGGCCTCGGTGGCAGCAGGCATGTTCTCCACCCAGGGCCATGAGGGAAGGACAAGAGAGGAGGGAGCCCCGATGAGGAGGGGAGGGGGAGGGGAGGAGAGTGGGAGAATGCAGTATGTAGGGAGCAGTGAAAATAGAGCTCAGAACAGATTAAGAGGACAAAGCAAGTTGAAAATGATAGGGCATGATAGAAACAAAGCACAAAATGACGCCTCGTGTTTTCTCTGGATTCATAATTGTGTGTAAACGTGCTTACAATGGGCTCCAAGGGCAGCCACAGCCTGAGAGCAGTGGTTTCCTCGGGCTCACGAGAATAAAGTGTGTGGACAAAGGGGATTCTAATTGTGTTGTGGAACTCTAATTTTTTAAAGAGAATAGATGTGTACGGTATTTGTCTCATTTCTTTAATTTGCACATAGCAAAATGACTACCAGCAAAGACACCAAAATAGCAGCGGCAAATTCTGGGTAGTGGGAATCGGTGACGGTAGTTGGTTCCCTTTACTTTTCTGATCGTTTGACTTCCTTAAAATGTGCACGTATCCTGTTTAATAATAAAGAAGAGAGTGGTTTTTCCTTAAAAAATGTCTAGAAGTGAAAATGCCACATATAAGTATATATTAATGTCTCATATTAACAGTGGTTAATTCAGAGCAGTGGAGATATGGGGTGTTGTCATTTTCCTTTTAGGATTTTTCTGCATTTGTCAAATTTCCCAAAATGAAAAGGAGGCAAAGGCTGGGCTGGAGCCCAGAAGACCCCAGCATTTGGAGGAGGGCGGAGCCCAGAGCAGTCCCCCAGCCTTTGCTTTTCTGGTCTGGATGGTGCCACTGTCCAGTGAGTTTTTGGTAAAAAGGAGGGGAAGGGAGAGGAGGGGATGATTGAGGGGAAGGAAGGGGACAAGAGAGTGTTTCCTTGAGAGTGAGGAGAGAAAGAGGAGAGAGAGAAAGACGCGCCTCCCCGAGGTGAGCTCTGGGTCTCATGTCTCCCAGCCTGGGAGGGGAAAGGGCTGGTCTCTGGGCCTTGCTGATGGGAGGGAAAGGGCTGGTCTCTGGGCCTTGCTGATGGGAGGGAAAGGGCTCGTCTCTGGGCCATGCTGATGAGAGGGGAAAGGGCTGGTCTCTGGGCCTTGCTCATGGGAGGGGAAAGGGCTGGTCTCTGGGCCTTGCTGATGGGAGGGGAAGGGCTGGTCTCTGGGACTTTGCTGAGCACCGGCCATCCCTTGTCCCAGGATACAGCCCTGCACATCTTTTTCCTGCTCAAGAATTTCAGAAAGGAGAAGAAAAAGTCCATTTGCACTCATATGTTTACCTCACTCCAGGGAATTCTCTGGAATGGAGAAAGGCATTTGTTTGCAGTGAAAAACAGCAGAAGAAGAAAAGCCCCATCAGCTGGAAAGTGTCTGAGCCACAGTGAAGGGCTCCTTCCCTGCGGCCGCCGCACTCGTTATTAACACAGAGGTAATGACATTAGGCGGCGTGATTAAGTCAGCAGCCCTGGACCTGCCACCCCTTCTCCCGGAGTTACAGCCTCATTTTTCAATTATGCTTTCATTTGAACATCTTTGAAAAATGCCTGGCGAGCACGAGAGTCCAAGAGGAGAACTGGGCTCATTTCAGCCCATCTTTTTTCTTTCCCCAGGAGGTGGGGTAGCACATTTCCAAGCTCAAGGTGTGCAGGACCCCTCCCCAAATCCCGAAACTCGGACTTGAACAAGAATTTGCTGTGTTGAATTGTCATCAGTTGTCCCTACTCATGCCATAGAAGACTTTCAGAGCCAAGCAGGCTCCCCAGAGATTTAATCCAGCCTCTTCACCAGCAGACGGGAAACAGGTCCAGAAGAGCCCCAACTTGCCTGGAGCCCAGCCAGGCCGGACTTGGAGACTTTAGATTTCTAAACCTGAATCAAAAGGAGCCAGCTCCTCAAATGGGCATTGGTGCCTCTGTGCAGCTGTTCAGTCATCATAACAAGCAGAGTGGTCTTTGCCTCCCGTGCAGAATAGGGGTCCACAACAGGCCTGTTGTGGCTTCCTGGGTACCTGCCTGCAGTTCCCAGAGCAGCCACCAGGTGGCCCAGGCCTTGCCGACTCTGGCTTCATAATCCAAACAGCCCGGCTCAACTTCCAGGTGCTGCAACATAATGGAGAGAACTCAGAGTCCGCTCCCCACCTCCCCCGTCTGCTCCCCACTGTAAATTTAGTCCGTGCAATAGTGAACATTCAGGTCTTCAAATTTCAGGGGTGCAGGAGCAGAAACGCAGGGGTACTGGGGAGAGAGGCTCGGGTGTGTCTTTTCAGATGCCACATAGCCTAACTGTGCTGCCTCTAGCAAGACCCCCATCTCTGAGCCTCCCTTACCTGTGAACAGGTGTATCCATAGCCACTTGCTCTGCCGCAGAGTTATGCAATGATGGATGTGAAGCCTTGTGGGAATGGCGACCCAAAAGTTCCCAAATGCCAGAATGCCAGATCCCAACTCCCCTGGATATTTTTTTTTTTTTTGAGACAGTGTCTTACTCTGTTGCCCAGGCTGAAGTACAGTGGTGCAATGCAATCATGGCTCACTGCAGCCTTGACCTCTGGGGTTCGAGTGATCCTCCCACCTCAGCCTCCCGAGTAGCTAGGACCATAGGCAAACGCCACCACACCCAGCTAGTTTTTACATTTTTTGTAGAGATGGGATCTCCCTATGTTGCCCAGGATTGTCTTGAACTCCTAGATTCAAGCAATCCTCCTGCCTCGGACTCCCAAGGTGCTGAGATCACAGGGGTAAGCCACCGTGCCCAGCCCGCTGTGAGCTTGTTAACAAGCACAGCTCTGGGCCCATCCCTGCAGAGTCAGAAACAGAAGGTCTAGAGTGAGCGGGTCCCTGAGCGGGCCTCTCCCTCCCTCTGCCATCCCAAGGGGAGAAGCCATGGGGACCCTTGGCCCTAGCCCAGTGCGATCCCCACCCCACCACAACTGCCTCCACCAAAAGAGCAGAAGGAACATCACCAGGATGCCTCACACACCGGGGCTAACAGCCCAGCAGGAGGCCGACATGCAATCAGTTACAACCCTGCCTGGAAAGTGGTGGCGGAACAGTGGGGTGTGGCACCCCACAGGGGGCTGCAATCCACCGTGAGGTTCCCAGCAAAGCAAGTGTGCCCGGGCACTGCTCCAAGACTGACGTCCATGATTCACTCTACAAATCAAAGTGGAAGTCAGGTTATTCCTATACATACATCAGCCTTACTGACATGACAGGCTTCCTAGAATGTTCTAGGTGAGGAGTTAGAGCAACCATGCCAAAAGCCGGGCCCAGCCCATGGACATGTGTCCTCCTGTGACTGCCTTGGGATGGTGGAAAAGGTTGAGATTCTTGGCGCTTCAGGTATTAAAATCGCCCAGGGCGTTTTTGGGAATGCCTTTTGGAGAAGGGGGCATTTGAACTGAGTGTTTCGGGGTAAAGAGCAGGTGAAGGAGAGGAGAGGGGGCTCTGGGAAATGTGAGCAGAGTGTGGAAGGGACAGAGCCTGCAAAAGCTTGATGAGAATGACACACGTTTGGATATAGCTGGAGAGAGGGGAGCAGTGACGAGCGACGGGGTGAGAGAGTTCAGCACGGCCTGGCCCTGGACCTGAACAAGCCTCTTAAGCCACGCAGAGGTTTGGATTTCTCATAGAAACCCACAAGGGTCTTTGAAGGCTTTTCAACTCCACAAGGGCAGACTGGGGACACAGAGGCCAGACAGTGACCATTACTATCCCTTGGGTGAAGCCCAGGGGCCGGGGCAGAGGAAGAGGGAGTAGAAGTGGAAGGCAATGCCAGGTGACTATGGTATTCAGGATTCAGGATCCGTGGGACACAGGTTCACATCAGGAGCAGATGGGCCATGAGTCGTATGGCAGCCAGGCTGGCTGGAAAGGCTGGGGTACCAGGAGGAACGGGGGAGGGGGAAGCCTGCAGGACAGCAAAGGCGTCAGGGCATGAGAGGCTCTGACGGCTTGTGCGGGGGTGACTGGAACTTCCAGAAGGCCCTTAGAAGAGGAATCTGGAGCAGCAGGAAGGAGAATGAACTGGCAAGAGGAGCCGGAGAAATGTTAGGATGTTGGTATTGGGGAAAGTTTCCTCAGCAAGGGCATGCAGAATGGATGGAAGAGGAGGGGCGCAGAGGTGGACAGGCGGCCAGGAGTGTGGGGTGACAGGTGGCCCCAGTGTGAGTGAGACCACAGCCAGCTCATGGAAACATCCAGAGTGATAGCGGGGTCCTCAGCAGAGCTGGTGAAGAGAAAGTGAGACCAACTCAACGTGTGATTGTGGATAAGTCCCTGCTCTTCTTTCAGCCCTAGTTTCCTTATTTATGTCGTAAAGAGTCCAGAGGAGGAGGCCTCCAAAGGCCCTTCCACTATGGACTTTCTGCAGTTGACTAACTGGGTAGTATCCCCATTCCTTAAGGAAAAAGCCAGCTAACAAGGACCTGGGGACATCTCTACTGTATATGGGTCACTTCTGGACATGCCCTTGACACTGTCGGCATCATCTCTTTTATGTGGATTCCAACTAGGGCTGCTGTGTACAGTTGCACAGGCTACGTACTGCATTGTTTGAGGCACAGCCATCCCTTTAAACTAGATGGAGCCTTGCAGAGCAGCCTCTGTGCTGAGAACATCCTCCCTGCTCCACAACAGCATCTGGAGTGCCTACTTCCTGGAACCTGGACCCTCTCCCCAGAATGTGATTGGGGAGAACAGGAGGACCTGAGTTCTAGGCTGGCCTGTGGTGTTACATGGCCAGCCCCTCTACTCACTGGGCCTCTGTCTCTTTCTCCATAAAGCGGCCAGGATGAGCCGTTCTGAGGCCTTGTCCAACTTCTGAGTTCTTATTGCCAGAATCATTTGTCTCTGGAAATTGCAGCAGCACGGAGAGGGCCATGTGGCCTTTCTGGGCTCCTCCCAGATCAGCCCCGGGAGCTGAGAATTTTCCTTGTGCGTCTGTGCTGCAGAGCAGAGATGCTGCTGGGCTCATCCAAACCCCATCCTCCCCAAAGCCCCAGGGGCCTCATTCCTACAGGGGCTGATTCTCGAGACCCGGGGCTTCATAAGTGCCTCGACTGCCAGACCAGCAATAAGTGTCCAGGGTGGGTCGGCTGCACACCACAGCACCTGACAGCTGGGTGGTTCTTGCTCAAACCATCATTATCTCCCTTAAATCACGTGAGTAGGAAGTCTGGATTTGTCACTAAGGAAAGTTGACAGGACATTCTTCATCAAGGAGGCCCTCCAGCCCATGGACAGGGTTGGTGGGATTCCCGGCTTTGAAGGGGCCCAGCCCTGTTACGGAGCACTAATTAACATAACCAGCAGCATGTCCTCCACACGTGACAGTCCATGAAGCCCTTCACACTAATGAAGTCACTCAACAAACACTGAGGGCATACTCTGGGCTAGCTCACTGTGGTCATGGACATGAGCCAGCTCCAGGTACTGCTCAAAGTTGCTCACCGCCCCTCTGGCTCATAGCTGATTTGATTCTCACAACCACCCTGTGAGGTAGGTGTTATTATCACCCACACTTTGCAGACCAGGAAACTGAGGACAAGATTTAGGTCCTTTGCCTAAGGACCTAAGGCCAAGCTGAGCCCTGAACACGGGCAACAGACCACAGCCCCCAGGGGTTTCGTTCTCCCTCATGTGCTGTGACCTGGGGCCAGCACCTTCCCTTTCTCAGTCTCAGCTCCTCATCTGTAGTTTCTGGTTGGGGGGCTAGGATGGTGACCTAGCTCTGCGGTGCACAGATCCTGTGAGCCCAGACCTGCTGCAGACTTGGCAAACCTAAGAGTTAGCTTCGGAAATCAAATGGGCAGATCCAGAGCTCTAAATCAGAAGAGACACCGCCCAACAAGCTGATTGGGCAAGTAGGCGTCCGGGCCAAGTTCGAAATACGCACAACTCACCCTTGTAAGCTGTAAACACGCCGCACCGCGAGGTCCCGCTGTCCATCATCGGGTGTGTGAGTTGATATCTGCCTTCCTGGAGCCGAGTTTTGGCTGTAGCAGACACTTCATTTCTCCCCACACAGGGTTCCACATTGTAAATCACGTGCTTAGGAGAGAGGGGGAGAGGCGGGAACAGCTGCCAAAGGCTGGACCTGGCCACGTGAATGGGATTGGGGCACATGAGTCCACTGATTGTGGAGAACTAGTGGCTTTCTCAAATAGGCATGGAGCTCAGGATGCCCTGTCTACCTGGTTCTCTGGTCTCTGCGGACGCCATTCAAGGACTCCTGGACCCCTGGTTCCCAGTGAGTTCCCACAACAGTAGATGTAGGCACAAGATCAGAGGGTACCTTGAGACTGAGGTTGGCTATTTATTTATTCCCCTGGACCTTTTCCTAGCAAAGACTGCAGCTCCTGACAGCCTGCCCTTTCCTGCAGCCTCTCTCCAGGTTTTGTAACCCCTCTTTCTCCTTGCCCTTCAGGACGTCACCAGCGCTGTGACACTGTGCCATCCCTTGTTGGCTTCCCTTAACCGACTCACACCTCTGTAAATATTCCCCTTTTAAACTCATGACCTCTTTCATGTATGCCATGGGATTTCTCCCAGGAGGCTGACTGATGCAGCCGTTTACTGTACATCAATTTTAAGATGCACTGTTATTTTAAGTCTCACTAAGAAAGAATAAACAGGCCAGGTGCAGTGGCTCACACCGGTAATCCCAGCACTTGGGGAAGCCTATGCAGGAGGATCGCTTGAGCCCAGGGGTTTGAGACCAGCCTGGGCAACGAAGTAAGACCCCCGCCTCTACAAAAAAAAAAAAAAAAAATTAGCCAGACATAGTGGCATGAGACTGTGGTCCCAGCTACACAGGAGGCTGAGGCAGGAGGATCAGAAGATCACTTGAGTCCAGGAGGTTGAGGCTGCCATGAGCCATGTTCACGATGCCACTGCACTCCAGCTTGGGTGACACAGCAAGACCCTGGAAAGAAAGGAAGGAAGGAAGAAAGGAAGGGAGAGAGGGAGGGACAGAGGGAGGGAGGGAAGCAGGGAGTAAGGGAGAGAGAATAAACCACAGCCTTAAGTGATGACACAAACTAGACCTGTAAACCATGACACAGGGCTTCCTATCACTTTATATTTTTATTTTATATTTGGCAAAAGAGCTGTTTTTTAAACTTGTTTCAATTTAGGATTTTGAGGGTTTTAAAAAATCCTCTATCACTTTTGTGCATACACAAAGAGGGAGATATCAACTAATAAATCAGCTCAGTTGCTCCCAGAACTCCATGCTCAAGAGTCCTTCTCTTCTGAACTGTTTAGCTTCCATGGCATCAGTGTCCACATTTGCCCACATGGAACTGGCTCTGGGCCATCAAGGGCATTGGTGGTGCACCATTTCTTAAAGGGCTGCCCCACTTTTGTCTCTGGGATTTTCTTTCCAAAGCCACTGCCCACATTGTGCAAATTTTAATATGCATGTATGGCAATGACAACTTTGTTATGACTGTCACCTGTCAGCATCAACTGTACGATGTACCTCCATTTTAGAGACCATAAAATGTTTGTGTTAGAATCAAGGAAATATGGGTGTTAATTACGCTGACCTTAGGCAAGTCAATTTGCGTCTCTGAGCCTTAGTGTTTTCATTAGTTGAAAGGTACATTTACCCAACTTGATCTATAGATTCAATGCAATCCCAGTAGAAATCTCAGCAAGTTATTTTCTGGATATCAACAAAGTGGATCTAAAGTTTATAGGGAAAGACCCAGAATAGTCAACACAATATTGAAGAAGAACAAAGTCAGAGGACTGACACTACCTGATTTTAAGACTTACTATAAAGCTACAATTATCAAGGCAGTGTAGTGTTGGTTGAAAGAATAGACAAACAGATCAGTGGAATGAATACAGAGCCCAGTAGTAGACCCATGTAAATATAGTCAGCTGATCTTTGACAAAGGAGCAAAGGCAATTCAATGAAGAAAGAATTATCTTTTCAACAAATGGTGCTGAAACAACTGGACATCCACATGCAAACAAAATTTAATCTAGACATGACTTCACACCTTTCATAAAAATTAACTCTGATTTTACACCTCTCATAAAAAATTACTCAAAATGGGCCGGGTGCAGTGGCTCATGCCTGTAACCCCAGCACTTTGGGAGGCCAAGGCGGGCAGATCATCAGGAGTTTAAGACCAGCCTGGCCAACATGGTGAAACCCCGTCTCTACTAAAAATTAAAAAAAAAAAAAATTAGCTGGGTGTGGTGGCATCCACCTGTGGTCCCAGCTATTCAAGAAGCTGAGGAAGGAGAACCGCTTGAACCCAGGAGGCAGAGGTTGCAGTGAGCCGAGATCGTACCACTGCACTCCAGCCTGGGCAACAAAGCAAGACTCCATCTCAAAAAAAAAAAAAAAGAGTAACTCAAAATGGAGTGTGCACGTAATGTAAAACACAAAACAATAAAACTTCTAGACAATAACGTAGGTGACACTGGGTTTGATGATGAGTTTTTAGATACAATACCAAAAGCATAACCCATCAAATGAAAAAATTGGTAAGTTGAACTTCCTTAAAATTTTCTGATTTGCAAAAAACAGTATTAAGAGAAAAGACAAGCTACAGATTGGGAGAAAACATTTGTAAAACACATATCGGATAAAGGACTTATATGCAAAATATACAAAGACCTCTTAAAAGTCAACAATAAGAAAACAACTCAGTTAAAAGATGGGCAAAAGATCTGAACAGACACCTCACCAAAGAAGATACACAGATTGCAAATAAGCATATGTCATCAGGAAACTGAAAATTAAAACAACAAGGAAATGACACTACTATTAGAATGGCCAAAATCTGGAACATTGACATAACCAAACACTGTCAAGAAAACAGAGCAACAGGAACTCTCATTCATTTCTGGTGGAAATGCAAAATGGTACAGTCACGTTGGAAGACAGTTTCATTTGTTGTCTCTCTTGCAAAACTAAACATCGTCTTTGTTTATGTTTAGCTGAAACACATGATCCAGCAATTGTATTCCTAGGTAATTACCCAAATAAGGTAAAAAAATGTCCATGCAAAACCCTGCACATAAATGTTTATAGCAGCTTTATTCATAATTTCCCAAAACTAGAGGCAATCAAGATAGACTTCAAAAGGTGAATGAATAAACTGTGGTACATCTGTACAAGGGAATATTATTCAGCAATAAAAAAATGAGCTATCAAGCCAAGAAAAGACATGGAGGGATCTTAAATGCATATTACATTGTGAATAAGCCAGTATGAAAAGGCTACATACTGTGTGATTCCAACTATATGACAAAACTATAAAAATATTGTCAAGGCTAGTGGTTGCCAGGAGTTTGGGGTGACAGAAGGGAGGAAGGATGAATAGGTGGAAAGCAGGAATTTCAGGGCAATGAAAATATTCTGTATGCCACTCTGATGCAGATACATGCCATTAAGCATTGATCAAAGCCCCCGGAATCTGTACCCTCGCATAAACTATGGATTTTAGTTAATAATAATGCATCGAGATGGTTTCATCAATCTTAGCAAATGTACCCCACTAATGCAAGATGTTAATAATAGGGAAAACTAGAGTGGGAGGGAGGGGGCCTATAGGAACTCTATCTACTGTCTCCTCAATTTTCTGTAAATCTAAAACTTTTCTGAAAAATAGAAGTCTATCTTTAAAAAATAAAAATAAAAATAAATAAAGCATGCATGTATATCTGTCTACTTCCTGGGGCAGCTGGAAGGCTATGTGAGATAATATATGACAAGCACTTGGTGGAGGACCTGGCTTATAAGAGGTGATCAACAAATACCTGCTACTGTGGTTGTTGCAGTGGTTATTGGAGCTGTTGTGGTTATGATTGTGGCTGTTGTTAAAACTGCGTCAGGTTGCTGTGGTCTGTGGTTATTTTGGGAGCTGTAGCTGTGGTTGTTGGAGTTGGTGTGGTTATTGGGTTTGTTGTGATAATCACTGGAGTTGTGATCACTGCTGTGGTTGTAGGGTTAGGGTTGTATTTGCAACTGTGGGGATGTGTTGGCTATTGTGGGTTTTGTTACAGTTGCTGGATTGTGTTTCTCGTGGTGGTGGCAGTGCTTGACTTGTGTTGGTGGAATCATTGTGGAAGTTGGCATGGTGGTGGCTTGAGCTTCAACAGCCTGCAGAGGGCTGAGTCCGGATTCTCTTTCCCAGGTAAAGGTCTTGGTTAAACACTTTGGGGCTTGCAGAGTCTTCATAGAAGCTGAATTTCAAAGAGCTTCAGTTCTGTAAGATGATAAGATTTTGGGCAAAAATTAAGTGAGACAAAGACAGACATGAATGGAAGAAGCAGGAAATGAGGGAATGTGTCAGGAGTGAGGGTGGCTCCAGTGAGCCCTGGCGTGTGAGCCACCTCCACTGATCACTCAGCATTCGTGGAAGTGGCACTCCAGAGTGTGACTCACCATTCGTAGAATTCTCTAGAAACGGATTCTTTTTTTCATAAGAAAGAACATATATTTTTAAAAATTAAGTGGAGAGAAGAACCAGCCACCCGTGCCTCTGGAATGAGCTGGCCTCTGGAGAATCTTTGTCTCCTTCAGGGAACGGAACTGGAGTTCTTTGCGATACATTTGCAGGAGAATCACTTGAACCCGGGAGGCTGAAGTTGTGGTGAGCCAAGATTGCGCCATTGCACTCCAGCCTGGGCAACAGGATCAAAACTCTGTCTCAAAAAAAAAAGAGAGAGACATATTTTCTTTCTTTCATATTTGTCTGTGCCTAGGGATTTTCATGGTTGTGATTTTATACAATTGGGTACCTGCTATTCACTTAACTTTATATTCTAAGTGTGCTTTCATGTAGGTACTTTTTTATATATATAATCATCATTTTCATAATAATTTAATGGTTAAAACCAGGAGTTGGCAAATCATGGCTTTTGGGGCAATAAATAAAGCTTTATAAATAAAGTTTCTTGGAACATAGCTACACTCATTCACTTACACATTGCCTATGGCTGTTTCTTGCCACAATAGCAGATTGAGTACATATTGCACATAGGCAATATGGTTCAATAAGCTGAACATATTTACTTATCTGGCCCTTTTCAGAAAACATTTGCCAACCCCTGTTTTAAATATGTTTTTGCCAAATAGCTTTTCAAAAGCTTTGTATGATGTTTTTGAGCATCAGGGTGTGATGGCTGATGCCTGTAAACCCAGCACTTTGGGAGGCCAAGGCAAGAGGATCACTTGAAACCAGGAGTTCAAGACCAGCCTGGGCAACATAGCAAGGCCACATCTCTACAAAAAAAAAAAAAAAAAAAAAAGAATTGCATAATTTACATTACTATCAATATTGTGAAAGGGTATCAATTGTTCTGCATCCAGGCCAGCATTTGGTGTTTGTTTTAATCTTTGCACATTTTTAAAATAAGACAATTAGTATCTTTTTTTCAATTTGAATTTCTCGAATTATTGGTGAGTAATTTTTTCCATTTATTATTTACTTCTTGAATGACTTCTTTTCTGAATTTTCTGTTCATATTCCTTACTCATTAATCTACAGAGAGATTGCTCTGTATTTGTTTTTTTTTAATTTTGTTTTGTCTAGCAATTTATGTAAGTTCTTTGTGCAATTAAGATATTCATCTGTTTCTATCATATTTGCCATAAATTCCAGAAAAGTCTTGCCATATTTATTAATACGGTGACTTTGGGCAATTCCCTCAACCCCACTTTCCTTCAGTATACTCAACTACAGGACAGAAGTAGAGTTATTTTTCATGGTATTATGTTGAAAATTTGGTGAAAGCTTTTCATCAAATCTTTTACTAAAGAAATGAAAGTTTTAATTACTATTATCATTATTATTACCTATGAAAACAAACTAGCAGAAACAAAAGCATCAAATGCATTCTGCCCAACTTTTGGAGGATATACGGCAGTGGCTTTCAAACCATGTTCTATGTACCTTAGTGTCACAGTAAGGATTCCTTCAGTTAGAAGTGAGAGAAAGCCCAGCTCAAACAGGCTTAAGCAAAGTAGGCACAACTCTTGTCTCAGGTCATTGTAAAGTTCAGGATTTGGGATATGGCCAGATCCAGGGGTCCTGACGATGTCACCAGGACTGCCTGCCTTCTCTCCATCTCTTGAGTCTGCCGTGCTTGGTTTGGGTTTTGCTCTCAGGAGGGTGCAGATCCTGGCTGTGATGGCTTGGAAGTTTGTCACCTCCAAAACTCACGTTGAAGTTTGATCTCCAATGTGACAATATTGAGAACTGGGACCTTGTAGAGGTGATTGGGTCCTGAGGTCTCTGCCCTGATGAATGGATTAACCTATTCATGAATTAATGGATTGTTGGATTATTGAGGGAGTGGAACTGGTGGCTCTGTAAAGAAATGAGGAGAGGCCTGAGCTAGCATGCACAGCCCCCTCATCATGTGATGGCCTGCACCATCTTGGGACTCTGCAAAGACGCCCCCACCAGCAAGAAAGCCCTCACCAGATGTGGCCCCTCCACCTGGGACTTCTCAGCTTCCATAATTGTTAGAAATAAATTCCTTGATATGGTTTGGCTGTGTCCCCACCCAAATCTCATCTTGAATTGTAGCTCCCACAATTCCTGTGTGTCGTAGGAGGGACCTGGCAGAAGGTAACTGAATCATGGGGTGGGCCTTTCCCATGTTATTGTCAGGATAGTGAATAAGTCTCACAAGATCTGATGGTTTTATAAATGGGAGTTCCCCTGCACAAACTCTCTCTTTGCCGGCTGCCATGTTTGCTCTTCTTCATCTTCCACCATGGTTATGAGGCCTCCCCAGCCATGCAGAACTATGAGTCCATTAAACCTCTTTCCTTTATAAATTACCCACTCTCGGGTGTGTCTTTGTCAGCAGTATGAAAATGGACTAATACATTCCTTTTTAAAAATAAATTACCCAGTTTCAAGTATTCTGTTATAAGGTACAAAAAACAAAGACACTGGTTTAAGCCCAATCAGTCCAGCAAACTTCTGCTTCAGCGCATCCAGGACAGTTTCCAAGGCCAGACTCTTTGGACCATCCTGGGTCCCAGGCCCTTCCTGAATCAATCATTATGGCCAGGATGTGGCACTGGCAGACTGGTTGGGCCTGGTGGATGAAGTCCCTATCTACGAATGGGTGAGGGGGAGTCCCCAGAGGAAAATCGGGCACTGTCACTAGACAAAGGGGCCATGAGCACAGGCAGGCAGGAAACAGACATCTCTGCAGGTGCCTCAGGGACTACACAGAGAGCCAGGGGGCTGAGGGCTCAAGAGACCTTTCTTTCCTTTCCCCCATTCAGCCACATCACCTTCAGCTATTTTATATATTGGTCCTCTGGGTAAGAATTTGTTTAAGAAACAGCTTCTGCTGCTAAGTGAGTCTGCACACGCCTGATGTGGACTAAGGGGAAGTGTCCAGAGAGAAAGCCATGAATGAGGGACAAGAACCTGCATTTTGCAGAGAATCATGGCAAGGAGGCTCTGAGAAGGTAGGCACCGCCACATTCCTAGAATATGAATTTATTGGTCCTGGGATTACAGCAGGAAGCAAGGCTGACACCATTTGGGTCTGTGTCCCCACCCAAATCTCATGTCAAATTGTAATTCCTAATGTTGGAGGGGGGGCCTGGTGGGAGGTGACTGGATCACAGAGGTGGATTTCCCCCTTTGGTTCTGTTTTCATGATAGAGTTCTCGAGAGATCTGGTTGTTTTAAAGTGTGTGGCACCTCCCCTCTCTCTTCCTCTGGCTCCCAGCCATGTTTCCTGAGGCCTCCTCAGAAGCCAAGCAGATGCCAACGTCATGCTTCCTGTACAGCCTGCAGAACCATGAGTCAATTAAACCTCTTTTCTTTATAAATTACGCAGTCTCAGGTATTTCTTCACAGCAATGAGAGAACGGACTAATCCAAAGAAAAAGACCCATCTTCAAGGCACTTACATTCTAATTATCCAGGCAGCAACATGTAAGTCAGTAAATATTATATTGCGCTGTATTAGAAGCAAGTAGTGTCACAGGCTCTGAAGGAACATAAGACACCATGATCAAGAGGGATGAGGTTGGGGGACCCTTTACCTAGGATCCCAGGGAGGGCCTCTCTAAGGAAGCGACATTTGAGCTGGGATCCTAGAGAAGGAAACCTGGAGAAGGAGCATCCTGCCAGAGGCCCCAGGGGAAACCCTGCTAGGTATACCTGAGGGACACAACAGCCAATGGGTTGGAGCATGGTAAGTAAGGGTGTGAGCAGCTGAGGATGCAGAAGGGCCAGGGCCAGGTGACGGAGGATGTTGCAAGCTTTGGCAAAGGAGATGGAAGTCCTGGTCCGATACACAGAGTGTGGCAGAGAGAAGAGAGAACAAGTGTGTTCTGTGGGTCCAGAGCAAGGCGTGGTTCATGATCCAGCAAGGAAAGCTACAGGAAAAGAGTTCCAATTCCAGCTCACTCAGAAAGAAGCTGTTTCTGGCAGTCCCTGGTGCATCCAACCATAGAATGGGCAGCCTGGAGGAGGTGAGCTCTCCGTCCACAGAGGTGTGCAAACAGGGTACAATGGCAGGACATGCTAGAGTCCCAGGAGTTGGTGATTCAGTGAAATCAACAGGAAAAAAAAAAAAACAAAAAACCAAACTCGATAACAATCCTTAACAAAGTTTACAGTGGCAAAGGACCCACTTAAAACATTTTAGCAGCAGCCTGCTGCGATCAGAGCAATCTCTGGAAATGATTTATTTACATATAAAAATGAGACATTTCCCAACAGCCTCGCGACAGCCCCTGGGGTGAGGCTCTCATTGGACTGCGCCTCCCCTGGGGCCAGGAGGCTCTGCCCCTCCTCAGCTCCTGCCTCGGTTGGGGGCTGATTGCCTCTCCCAGGGGAGGCGGAGGCTCGCGCCCTGCCAGCATTCCAGAGAGTTGCTTCTCCAAAATAAACCTTGCATAAGCATTTAAATGTGCGGCTGGGCATGAAGTACAGTCAACATTTTTATTCCAAGAATGCAAATGAGCCCCTGAGGGTCCTGGAAGAGACAAAAATGCCCTGGCCCAGAAGCACTTTTTTGAAAGGCTTGAGTTGGGCACAGCTAGTTTCACTTTCTCAAAACAGTCTTGGGGAAACTGAGGCCCAGGGATTGACTCAAGGTCACAGTGTGAGGAAAGGGCAGAGCAGCCGGAGACTTTCTATCCTGCTGGAATTTCCCCCAATCAGAGCTTTATTTGTTTGCATTGAGCAAGCTCCCGGATGCAGCCAAGTAGTGGGCAGACAGGTAACTGGATCGTTTCACAGAACGGGACCTCTCAGCAAGCTCCGCTGTCTGCACTGGGCACCAGTGATTCCTGAGGCTTGGGAATCTGGACCCTGACTTTGAAGGACAAGAAGAAGCCTGCCCTTATAGTAAGGGTACTTACAGGTGCCACCCCAGGCAGCGTTAGGGCCCCTCCCTCCTCTGGGCTCTACCCACAGCACCTGAGGTTCTTGTCACCTCAAGCCTTGTCCACTCCAAGGGTCTGGCATATATCACGTGCTCAAAACCTGTTGCCGCAAACTGAACCGAGTGGCCTGCCCATAGAGGACCTTCCTCACCACAGAAATAGGGACGAGCGACTAGATGGGATATGTCTTGGGCAGGGGCCACAGAAGCCCTGGGGGCTGTCCTGGGCTTTCCCTGAGACTTTGGACCTCAAGTATGGGCCAGACCCTGGGAATAGATGTTTCTAAGTCTCCCAGAGATACCCGGAAGTTTCAGGGGCCATGAGAGGGAGCTCTGGGCTTTGGGATCTCAGAGGCCTCCTTCAGTGTAGATCCCCCACATTTTTCCTGGCCTGGGGGGGTCCCTAGCAGGGTGGACTCACCCAGAGTCAAGCGCCCACCCTGACCAGGTGCTGCTCGATTCTCCTCTGCTAACCCAGGTGGCTCAGGGGCTTGCTTTCAGCATCCCATGAGCAGAAGGGTCCTGGCCTATTGGCCCCTGCAGCATCATGCAGGCTCCTGAGGGTGGGTGGAGGGCCCAGGCCAGGCATGAGTACGAATGAGGTCCCCCAGGCAAGGCTGGTCCCACCAGGGAAGCCCTCCTGTTCCAAGACAGATCTTGAGTTTGGTTTAATCCTTTAGAGGAAAGACTGTTTCCCATTCTTAGGAAGGATCACGCCTCCCCTCACTCACAACCCCCACATCCATATTGTGCTGGAAAGTGGTTAACCTTTTCCCATCACGCCTCATGCCCAAACGCATTTTCAAAATTGTGCTAGCTACTAGGATCCTCATTCTTTACTGCTGGGGAGAGAAGGGCACCTCTGGGCAGAATTCTGTTCATCTCTGATCATAACTGGAGCTGGAGGGGGCTGGTTCATGTGTCCTCCTCACAGCCCCAAGAGTAGAGGTTCCTGTTTTTCCCCAGGAACCCAGCACTGTGCCAGGCTCCCAGCAGCAACTCGTGGATCCCCAGGGTCCCGTCCACCTCCCTCACAGGTATTGATTAGCAGAGGGACACCAATTAGGCAGGGGTGTTCAGCTGGCCCGGCTCCACCAACCCACGTGCCTGTTTCCCTGCTGGAGTGAAGCGCCTGGTTTCTCAACCCCTGGAGAATTACAACTCACTTTAAACAAGAAGGCGGATGACTTCGTGCCTGCCTCCCCCAAGCCTAGCAGCTTAGCACCATCTGAATTCCAATTAGTATCATCAAGTTTTCTCAGGGAGGAAAATGTTTCCCCTGACACCCACCTCCTTCCAGCTGCAAGAAGTTTGCTCAAGGCTAAGACACATCTGCAGAGTCATGAATCCATCCGCTGAATATGCCTTTATCACCACCTACTCGGAGCCCCAGTTCCCGACAACAGTCATAGTTACTGCTGATGGCCTGTGGTCTGTATGCCAGGCACCTCATCTCAGCCCTCACAGTGCCTAGGAAGTGGGCACTTATGTTGCCCCACCAAAGATGAGGAGACTTAGGCTCTGTGACCAGTGCAAGGCCACCTGCTCTTGCCCATCCACCTGGAGATGAGGCTTATCCCAGGACTCTGATTTCAAAGCCTGGGATCTGAACGGTGCACAATATCACCACATCTGCAAAACGGACAGAGCTCCGGGCATTAAAGATGATCTATGGAGAGCAGCTGGTCAAGTGCCACATAGAAGCTCAAGAAAGGTCCACTCCAATAAAGAATTGGAGGTGCAGCTGGAGGAGCTGAATCACACAGATAACCTCCCTCCAGAATTGGCTTAGAGACCTGTAGGGAGGCAATGCCATGCAGGCTGGAGTTCAAGGCTTAAAAGGCACAAATGGCCTGCCCTAGGAACTGGAAGAAGGGCGGGTCTTGCCAGCAGGGAACCTGGGAATGCTGCTTGGGGGAGTGTCAACAAGCAACAAATGGTCTGGTTTGCCTCGTGCAAGGGAAAGCCCAACACTGAAGCACTGGATTTTTGGAAAGAAAAAAGTTGATTGCAAGGTGATAGGATATGGCTGTGTCCCCACCCAAATCTTATCTTCAATTATAGCTCCCATAGTTCCCACGTGTTGTGGGAGGGACCCAGTGGGAAATCATTGAATCATGGGGGCAGTTCCCCCCATACTGTTCTGGTGGTAGTGAATAAGTCTCATGAGATCTGACAGTTTTATAAGGGGAACCCCCTTTCACTTGGTTGTCATTCTCTCTTGTCTGCCGCAACATAAGATGTGCCTTTCGCCTTCCACCATGATTGTGAGGCCTCCACAGCCATGTGGAACTGTGAGTCCGTTAAACCTCTTTTTCTTTGTAAATTATCCAGCCTTGTGTATGTCTTTATCAGCAGCATGAAAACAGATCAATACATAAAGCTACCAAGCAAGGAGACGACAGTCAAGCTTAAATCTGTCTCCCTAAGCCGGTGGTTGGGGGAGATTTTATAGTGAGAGAGTAGTGAGGAATGATCTGATTGGATCTTGCGATAAGGTGATGCTGGGAGAAATGATATGACTGGATCCTGCCATGGGGTGACACGAGGGCTTGATCTCACTGGATTCTAGATCCCGCCTTGTGGTGTCCGCTGCTTAATTCAGTCCTATTCCTTGGCCTGAGCACTTAGCTTCCACCCTTGGTTCATCTGGACATTCTCAGGTTATGTGACCTTCAACCTGGGGATCCATGGCAATTTAAAAACAACTCACTGTTTCATTACACAAAGTTGAACCAGATTAATCTGGTGCCATTATAGGAGGAGGCATTGGCGGGCTTTGAGGGATGGGGAAGATTTCAGTGAAGACAGTTCCTAATGAGGAAAGGAAGAATTCGGGGCTGCCCTTCTGCCTTCCACCTGAGTGTCCTGAGATAGACTGGGCCCAAATGTGTGCACCTGCTGTGCCAGCCATTGTCACCTATAGATGTTCCTGCTCCTTTCCCAGAAAGTACCAATGCCCTTTAGGGGCCAGGCCCTGGCTCTGTGAGCCTGAGGACACCCAGGTTCCTGCCTTTCCCCTTGGGGACTTAGTTTCTTCTCTCCTTTCTGTCTCCTCACACTCTCTCTGCCTGTGACTGAGCCTGTTGAGGGCAAGGATACGTTTCGTCCACCAGGCAGGCCCAGGCCCTGGCACTTGTCCCAGCACTGAGCAAAACAGCCTGGTAGGCATTTGTGTTACCGGTAGAGGGTCTTGACTGCAAGTTGTCCAGGTTCTTGGCATTTTGAACAAAGAATTGGACACAAGGCACAGAAAAGCAAGGAAAGAATGAAGCAACAATAGCAGAGATTTATTGAAAGTGAAAGTACACTCCACAATGAGGGAGTGGGCTAAGCAGAGGCTCAGGAGCCCCAGATACAAAATCTTCTTGGGTCAAAATACCCCCTAGAGGTCTCCCACTGGCCACTTGGTGTTCACCTCACGTAAATGAAATGGTGACCCGCAATCGGTGAAGTTACACAGGTCATACTCCCATGCAAACATCTGATTGGTTGCAGAAAGCCACCAATCAGAGGCTAAAGTGAAGTTACAAAGTTGCACTTCTATGCAAATGAAGACTTGGTTCGCAATCTGTCTGTCTGCAACTAATTAGAGGCTGAAGTGAAGTTACAAAGTTACACTCCTAGGCAAAGGTCTGATTGGTTGCAAAAAGCAACCAATCAGAGGTATTTTCAATTTTCCATCTGCCTCACAGAAAAGGTAGGGGCTTGTAAAGGGAGTAGCCTCTGGTCCTTTTGTTACTTAGGAGTGGAAAGTTAGGGTTTTCCTTTCAATTTAGTTCTAGGAAGTCAGTGTGAAATGACCTTGGGTTCCCTGCCTCTAGACCCTATTCTCCTGCCTCATTTGTAGGTTAGAACTTGATAGAACAGAGTGGTACCCCATTGTTACTCCCCCTTTCTCCATCACTACCCACAAGGATGCCGTGTGACCTGAATCCAAGCCAACAGGCTTGGACTCCACCTCTGGGTCTAAAGCTGGAGGAAGTCACACTGCAGTTCTGAGCCTCAGTTTCCTCATCTATAAAACAGGGATAACTAAGCCCTCCAGGGCTCTGGGAGGTGATGGGTGAGATTGCTTATGTAGGAGCCCTTTTGAAAAATTAAGCAGCTCTCCAATTCTCTCTCTTTACATGGAACATATTTTTTAAATGAGTTTTAAAATATTAGCAGAATCCTTTGCTCATTTTTTTTGCCTCTCGAAAGTTTCATTTTGCCAAACCCTTTAGAAAATGAACTTTTTGAAAAACAAAAATTACTTTTATAGAGATAGGGTCTTGCTATGTTGCCCAGGCTGGTCTTGAACTCCTGGCCTCAAGCAGTTCTCCCACTTCAGCCTCCCAAAGTGCTGGGATTACAGGCATGAGCCGTCATGCTTGGCCTTGAAGTGTGAACTCTTGAATTAGCTTTCGAATTTGTAGAAACCTTTGTGAGTCACCAAGAGCCTTTGTTATTGTCTTCTCCATGGACTGTCTCAACAGGACAGTGGTTCACATTACCCTGCAAGTACAGTTGAGACAGCTAAGTGACCTCCCCAAGGTCACATGGCAGAAGATGGCTTGAACCAGGTCTCCCTATCTATGTTGTTGGGTTAGCTCTGAGTAGAGTCCCAGCTACTCCCTCAGATCACTAAAGGCTCCTACCCTCTACCCCCACCATAACAACAATTCAACTTTGCCAAGTCCCCAAGCCTGACCTTGGGAAGAAAAGTCTCAGTGGACTGTCACTCTCATGGGGCAGGGACTGGCAGCTGTGGCTGGTCTCTGAGGCTCAGGTCACCCCAGGCCCTGCACCTCACTGACCAGGGAGGGCAGCCCTGCTGGCTGCTACAAACCCCCTGGGAGTAAGGGGCGGGACCAACTCACTCACTCAACCCACCTGAATTAAGCATCATCTGCTAGTGTTGGGGCCCCACCCCTGGGCTTGGGAGCTACTGAAATGTAGCCCCCTCCTCCCCTTTTTAAGAAGAGGGGACACACAGGAAAACAGTGAGAGGAGCTGGGAGGGAAGAGAGCCCTGGGGGCTGTGGGGGCCAGAGGGGAGCTCTATTAGTCACAGTATCAGCAGTTTTCACACTGCTGATAAAGACATACCCAAGACTGGGCAATTTACAAAAGAAAGAGGTTTAATTGGACTTACAGTTCCACATGGCTGGGGAGGCCTCACAATCATGGCAGAAGGTAAGGAGGAGCAAGTCACATCTTACATGGATGGCGGCAGGCAAAGAGAGAAAGCTTGTGCAGGGAACTCCCATTTTTAAAACCATCAGATCTCATGAGACTCCTTCAGTATCACGAGAACAGCACAGGAAGGACCTGCCCCCATAATCCAATCACCTCCAAGCAGGTTCCTCCCAGGACAAGTAGGAATTGTAGGAGTTACAATTCAAGATGAAATTTGGGTGGGGACACAGTCAAACCATATCAGGAGCTTTCACCATCTTGAGAGTAGAAGAAGGTACCCTGGGAGACAAAGTCCAGGCTGGAATCTTAAAGGCTGAGGAAACGAGAGCCAGGGAAGAAGAGATGAAGAGGGCATTCTAGGCCAAGGGAATGGCCAAGCAAAGGCCTGGAGGGTGAGCAAAAGGCTCAATAACAGTGGTGGTGGCCCCGCCAGCCTCGGGAGGGGGCAGAGCTGGCTGGCACTGCTCAAACTTCAGCCCCTTGCTCATGTGGAGTCCTTCCCTTTGAGGTTTAATCATATCCAACTCTCTATTCATAATTTTGTTTCCTTTCCTTAAGGAGGCTCCCTGGCCCTTGCTGAGTACATTTCAACCCCGAGCTGTCCTAGAGTGCATGTAGCCCGGCTCTGTGTGGAAATCTTCTCGGGTACCCCCAGGAGTCTGCACTTTGTCTGTGGGTTACAGAAGGAGGGTGGCAGATAGTAAAGGAGTGTTAGCAGAGAAGAATTCTAAGTGAAATGTCAGGCTCTCAAATGTGACATGTCCAGAATGAAACCCTCTACTCACCCTCCAGATCTCGCTGCCAGCAGGCCCCCAGGCAGTCAATAAAACCGTACACCCTACACAGACCTCAGGGTCATCCCCGCTGCCTCCCTAGCCTCCTCCTCACCACAGTCCAATTGCAGGAGGCTTGTCTGCTGTGCATTTTAACACTGCCCTGTTCATCCACCCCTGTGCCCCCTTGGCTCTGCACCTCTCTTGAAACCCTCTCAGCTCTGCACCTCCCTGTACCCCCCATAGCTCTGTACCCTCCTGTACCCCTCAGCTCTGTATACCCCTCCTGTGCCCCCCTCAGCTCTACACACCCCTCCTGTGCCCCCCACAGCTCTGTACACTCCTCCTGTGCCCCCCTCAGCTCTACACACTCCTCCTGTGCCCCCCTGAGCTCTGTATACCCCTCCTATGCCCCCCTCAGGGCTATGCACCCCTCCTGGGCCCCCCCAGCTCTGCACTCCTGTGTCCCCCTCAGCTCTGTACTCCTCTCCTGTACCCCCCACAGCTCTGTACACCCTTCCTGTGCCCCCCTCAGCTCTGAACTCCCCTCCTGTGCCCCCCTCAGCTCTGTACACCTCTCCTGTGTCCTTCACAGCCCTGCAAACCTCCTATGCCCAAACCTCTTATGCCCCAACAGTTCTGCATGCCCCAGGGCATCCACACTGCTTCCTCCAGAGTCTGGGCTTCCTGCATTTTTCTGCTGAGCTCCTGTCCCATCCTTCTTGCCCTGTGCATTTCCCCTCCTACCCCTGGCTGAGGTTTTGTTACAAGTAAATTGTTTATGGAAAAACCCAATGCACTGGCCACTCAACCAGTGACACAGCTTTCTCCCTACCCCTACCCCACTCAATGGGATCCTGACCTCACCTGTCTGGGCCCTAGCACTGACCGTGGCTTCAGGGCAGAGGACCCTGGCTGCCTCCCCGAGAGTCCTGCAGGCCTGTTCTCAGACAAGGGACTTTCCTTTCTAGACTCATGTCCTTGTCTGCAGCATTGAGAGAACCCCCTCCTCCCTGCCTTACCTGTTGTCCAGACGATAAGATGGGAGTTATAAATTTGTTCTAAGTTGTACAAGTATGAGAGCTAGGGATTCAAAAATATTTGAGAAGGCCTGCCGAACACAAGCAAGGTCCTGTGAACTCCCTGATGACAGCAGCAAGATGCGAGGCTGTGGTTAAGGCAACTGCGTTCTTGTTGTTGGTTTTCAACAATTCTGAGCATCCGCAGTTTGCTAGGCCAGATGCTGAGCCAGGTGCTGGGGACCAAGGTGAGACTCCCATGGTGGCAGAAGAGAGCCACCTAGGCAGACCTTGTAGATCCAGAGTAGAGGGTGGCCAGCTCTGAACATATCCACACTATGAAAGGAGATAGGGCTTCGGCATAACTGACCCCCACCCCTGCCAAGCCAGAGGGGCCTGAGTGACTCGTCTTGGCCATCTGCACTTGCTGGCCACTCGTCTTGGCCATCTGCACTTGCAGGCCACCTCTCTCAAGTCACTTCCATCCTAAGCCTCAGCTTTCCCATCTTTAAAATATGGAGATGCAGGGAGCAGCCCAGGGTGGTGGGTGTGTGTGTAAAAGTCCCGTCTTCCCACCTCGTCTTCGGCAGGGGACTGGGGTTCAGGGATCATACCCAGGTGTGCCCTCTACTCTGAAGCCCTGTGCTCCCCCCACCTCCTGTGCCCTCCACAGGAGTTGGCCTGCAGGATGTACCATCCCAGGACAGGGCAGTGGCTCTACCTGGAGTGCCCTTCCTCCCTTCTCTGTGCCCTCTGCTCCAGCTCCTTTTGCCAGGCCCCTCCTCAGGGACACCATCGCTGGTCTCCAAGCAAGCTGTCCCTCTGTGTGCCCACAAATGCTCTGCCACCAATTATAATTTATTGGTTGACTTGTCACTCACCCCCAGGACACTTGAAGGGAAAAGGCTGAACTCATCTTTGCATCTCAAATATGAAACAGAGAGCCTGACACGTAGTAGGTGCTCAGTACACATCCCATGAATGAGTGCAGGAGCGAATGAAGGCTTCAATGGGGAGACATCCCTGCCAGCTCTGGGGTTGTCCGTTGTCATCTTGTCACCACTACACCCATTTAAGGCTAAGAACAATGTTTCCCCAAATCCCCTTCTTTTATGGGTTAAATTGTGTCCCCTCCAAAATTCATAAGTCCTACCCCCTAGTACCAGAATGTAACCTTGTTTGGGAATAGATTTCTTGTAATTAGTTAAGATGAGGTCTAATTACAATAAAATAAAATATAATGACAACCCCTATAACTATGTAAAATAGGACATATCAATTAAAAAAACAAAATTTTTAAAATGAGGTCTTATTGGAATAGAGTGGGCCTTTAATTCAGTATAACTGATGTCCTTTTAAAAAGAGGACTTTTGGACACACACACACACACACACACATACACACACACACACACAGCCATGTGACAATGAAGGCAGAGATCAGGTGATGCTTCCACAAGCCAAGGAATGCAAAAGATGGCCAGAAGCTGAGAGAGGGGCCTGGCACAGATGCTCCCTAACAGCCTCAGAAGGAAGCAACCCTGCCCACACCTGGATCTCAGGCTTCTGGCCTCCAGAACTGTGAGATGATGTCTTAGCCCGTTTTGTGCTGCTGTAATGAAACACCTGAGACTGGGCCATTTATGGAGAACAGAAGTTTATTTCTCACAGTTCTGGAGGCTGGGAAGTCCAAGATCAAGGCACAGGCAGATTCTGTTGTCTGGTAAGGGCTGCTCTCTGCTTCCAGGTTAGCACCTTGAAGCTGCATCCTCCAGAGGGGAGGGGTGCTGTGTCCTCACACGGCAGAAGGCAGAAGGACAAGAGGGGCAAACTCCTTCCTTCAAGTCCTTTTATAAGGGCATCTAATCTCATTCATGAGGACAGAGCCCTCATGACTTAATCACCTACCAGAAGTGCCTGAGCTCTGGGTACTCCACAGTTGGTTACTGCACTGAGCTGGGGTTTGAGGCTCAGGCTTCAGGCTCAGGGGTCAATGGCTGTTTCTGCCCCCAGCTCCAGCCCCCAACTCCTCCCTCATTCAGTAAGCCTCACCTCCTCCATTATACCCTGTATGCCACTATCGCTTACAGCAGCTCTGCTTCCCTGACCAAATTCAGACTGACTCAAGCTTCAAATTCAGACTGACTCAAGCTTCAAATGCCACCATGGAGTGCCCTTGCTTGGCCAGACACCTGCCAAAAGCTGCCCTCGCCCAGTCTCAGTCAAAAGACAATGACAGACTACCAGGAGTTGCTGGCAGATCAGCGAGCTCTTCACTCACAGAGACATTCACGGCGACAGATGGATAAATTTTCATCTATCAGCTGTTACAGTGACCCTTGATCATGAGAGAGACAGAGAGAGCCCTTTTGCTAGAAAGACCTCATCACTTACCCAGCAGAAGCAGGTGCTGCATCCTAAAACACCACTGCCTGCTATTTACAAAGCCACAAGGGAGTGAAAAGGCTTTTCTAGTGTCAACTGAAAAATCACAAAGTTATCAATTTAGAAAGGAATCTTCCCTTCCTTCCTTCCTTCTTTCCTTCCTTCATTCCCCTCTTTCTTTCTTTCTTTCTTTCTTTCTTTCTTTCTTTCTTTCTTTCTTTCTCTCTCCCTCCTTTCTGTCTTTCATCTTTCTTTCTTTTTAAGGGGGGTCTTACTCTGTCACACAGGCTGGAGTGCCATGGCACAAACATAGCTCACTGCAGCCTTGACCTCTTGGGCTCAAGTGATCCTCCTGCCTCAGCCTTCCTTGTAGCTAGGACCACAGGCATGCACCACCATGCCTGGCTCATTTTTTGATTTTTTGTAGAGACAGGGTCTCACTTTGTTGCCCAGGCTGATCTCAAACTCCTGGGCTCAAGTGATCCTCCCACCTCAGCCTCCTAAACTGCTGGGATTACAGGTATTAGCCACCACACCTGCCAGGGACTTTATTTCTTATAAAGGGTTATATCCTGTGGGCTGGTCATCTCGAAGACTGGGAAGTGCAGCATCCATAGAGCCCCAAAGGCAGGCATTTCAAGGGAGAAAAGGATGAGACAGGGATTTATGCTGAAGGTGTCCAAATATACATATTCAATAGGTTATAGGAGGAGCTATGAATATTCACAAAGGGGCTTCTGATGCATGTGTACCGAACAAGCATGCATGTTACATGCATCTTATGTTCACTTTGGGGTGAAGGCAACATTTACATGCATTGAAATTAGGTGCTGTGTGTTAAAAGATAAAGCAGAGACATGAAGGCAGTTGGTGCACAGCCTCTGTAAACTGACCAAAACGAGTCCATGGTTGGTCCATTTGTCTCTTATCAGGACAAATCAGTCTCTTGTCTAATCAAAGCTGCAGTTCAGTCTGGTGGAACTGGGTGCTCAGTCAGTGTCTGCTGGTGGGTGAGCTGCCGTTCCTTCCATATTGCTTATTTCAAGCCAGTGCTTGTTTAGCTGCTGAAGAAAAAAAGGGGGAAACTTGTGACTATTGGAATATAGTTTATTCTGTGACCGTAGGGGTTCATGACTTAACCCTCACCTGGCATGGGCTTAGGTCTGGTTTATAATTTGTTATCTTATTGCCACAACGAGTCCATTCTGTCAGTCTTTTGGTCTCTGTGTTAACATTCATGCTGGTCAGTTGTTGTGTCTAAGCCACAAAAGGGATGGGGGAGAATGAGGCATGTCAGGACTAGGAGCTCAGTTTTTGGGGTTTCTCTGAGATCCTTTTGAGGTAGAAGGTGGGACTCAACTCAGGAGGCAGGACTCGACTATGGAGGTGGGGCTAGGACACTGGACAAAATTGAGGACTAGCTAAAGCAGGGATGGGTCAGAAGCAGCTTTTCATAAGCCACGCCCACTCATGTGCCATGTCAGTTTACCATTGCCATGGTAACATCCAGAAGTTACTGCCCCTTTCCATGGCAACAACCTGATGACCCAGAAGTTATCATCCTATTTCTAGAAATGTTTGCATAATCTGCCCCCTAATTTGTATATAATTAAAAGCACATATAAATATGACTGGAGAACTGTCTCTTAGCTGTGATTCTGGGTACACTACCCAGGGGGTAGCCCGGCTGTGCAGGGAGCAATACCTCTGTGCACTGCCTCTTCGATAAAAGTTGCTGTCTAACACCACTGGCTCCCCCGAGTTCCCTCCTGGGTGAAGCCAAGAACCCTTCTAAGCTAAGCCCCAATTTTGGGACTTGCTAGTGCTGCATTACTTTTGGTCAAGAGGGTGTCCATTCAGTTGGTTGCAGGGCTTAGGATTTTTCCATTCTCACTAGGAATGTGCATGGCAAGCTGGTGCTTCTGGGAAACAGCCACAGATGACATGTAGGTTCCAGGGTGGTGTGAGCAAAGAGCTCCTATCAGATCCTAAGCACACGTTGCCACTTACCACAAGTAGTCATTCTGGAAGAACATTCCCAAGAACCAAGCCATTGTGTAAGTCTCCCAGATGAACAAGTGTGAGTGCTTAAGTTTCAGCAGTTACGTTGAAGGGCTGGAAACCAAGGTAAGTGCAGTGAATTCAACACAAAGCCCACCATGGATCCTCAGACTCTGAAAGCACCTTTTCTTGCCCTTGACTCCCCTTCTACCACTGCAGAGGACACTTCCTTCCACCTGATGGAAGGTGGGTTACCTCCTGCACCCAAGACCCAAGCATTGTATTCTCTCTCCTGCCACTATCCAGCCATGGGCTAAGCTTGGTACACATATTAGCTCATTTTTTATAACAGTGCCAAGAGGCAAATATTACTATCCCTAATTTCTATAAGGGAAACTGAGTCCCAGATAAGCTAAATGATATGCTTGACTTCATAGAGGGAGTAGGTGGGTGGTGAAGTTGGGGATGAGACTCTACTTTCAACATTAGAGCAGTGTTTTTCAAGCTTTAGCAAATGGCAGCTTATGCTTAGAATTCACATTCCTGGGTTCTTCCCTCATTGCTTTGATTCGGTGGGTCTGGCTGGGGCTTGAGAACAATGAATCTGTTGCAGCCTGTCCACAGCCCACATGTGGGAAGGAGTATATCAAATGCCCCTCTCCATGAGGAAGTTATTTCTCCGTGTGTTCACCTTCTCCGTGCAGTTTGCCTGCAGGAACCTCCCTCTGCACATTACTATGACATTCTGACTGAGCCCTGTTTTGTTGAACTTAGATAATGTCATTCAAATCCCAACTCATCCACATACCAGCTCTGTGACATTGGGTAAGACACCCAACCAGTCCTTTTCCTGATTTTCTCATCTGTAAAATTGGGTAAATAATAGGTGCTGTCTCAGAATTGTTATGAACGTGAAATTGGTTCATCTATGTAAAATATTTCTAACAATACCTAGCATATAATAAGCTCTCAATAAACATTAGCTGTCATTATTATTATAGTTATTCTTGTGGTTATCATTACTATTGAGCTATTTCTAGTGTATGTGTCTCATCTGCACAATAAGATTCTAATCTCCAAAAGAGCACAGAGCTTGGCACAGGATAGGATATGCAGTAGATACTCAAAAAATATTCATTGGGTGTGTAAATTAATTATGAAATTCATAAGCAATCAAATCCCTTAATTAGCATATGAGGGAATTAATAATACTATAATATCACAAGTAATGAATAATATTATAAGTAACAATGTTATTGATCACTTGTGGAGCACCTAATATATGCCAGGATTCGGGTTAAACACTTTACATGAATTATTCCATTTAATTATCACAACAATTACTCATGAGTTGAGTATTACTTGCCACAAGGAAACTGAGACACAAAGAAGTTATGCAATTTGTCCATGTTCTTGAGCTGCTAAGTAGTAGAGCTGGTATTTTACCCCAGGTTTTTCTAATGCAAGAGCTCATACTCTTAACCACACACTGTGTGTCAGTTTTCCCTTATTAGACTGGAAGCTTCTCCAGGGGAGTAATTGAATCTTGTTCATTAGTTTCCTTAGTCCCAGGCAGAGGACTTCACATAAAGTAGGCTCTCAAAGAAAAGTTTATTGGGTGTGTTTGCCTGAATGAATGGATGGATGCATGGCTGGATGGATGATGGACAGATGGATGGAAGGGTTCAGGAGTGGATGGGTGGAAGGATGGGAGGAGAGATGCATGGATGGGTGCATGGATAAGTGGATGAATGGACAGATGGATTGATGAATGGATGAGTAGATAAAGAGATGGATAGATGGTGGGTGGTTTGACGGGTGAAGAGGTGATTGGGGGAATGTGTCTTTTTTCTTTTTTTGAGACAGAGTGTCGCTCTGTTGCCAGGCTGGAGTGCAGTGGTGCGATCTTGGCTCACTGCAATCTCTGCCTCCCAGGTTCAAGGGATTCTCCTGCCTCAGCCTCCTGAGTAGCTGGGATTACAGGTGCAGGCCACCACACCCAGCTAATTTTTGTATTTTTAGTAGGGACTGGGTTTCACCATGTTGGCCAGGATGGTCTTGATCTCCTGACCTCGTGATCCTCCCTCCTCGGCCTCCCAAAGTGCTGGGATTACAGGCATGAGCCACTGCACCCAGCTGGGAATGTGTCTCTGGGAGAGCAGGTGGGTAAATGAATGAGTGTTCAGAAGGAAGGGTGAGTGAGTGAATATGTGGGTGGACAGGAGAATGAGTAAGTGGATGAAAAGTGAAAGAATACCGTCCTCAAGTTATTCTGCAGAGTAACACTCAAAGAATCCTGAGACAGGGAAATGTTGGAAACAGATGTACATTTGGAGATAAAAGAAGCTGAAAAATGGCAGTGTTGTTCCTGGAAGGGAGATGGAGGCGGGAAAGACACATCTGGGTTACAGGAAAAGGCATCCTCTCGTTCAGCATCTTCTAGTCTGAAAGAGCCCAGGGCTCCACAGTGGAGGCACTAATTGGATTTCATTAAAGTGAAATAGATTTCCTAGCATTGGAAGAGCTAGTTCATTAATACATACTCTACTCGTGGAAGGCATGGGGAGGGGAAGCTCCACCTAAGATAGGAGCTAAGAAACCCACAGTCTGCTGCAATACTCAGGTTCTGAGCACCTGCTCTATGCCAGTGCCTGGGCAAAGTGTCAGGTATGCAGTAATACATACCCAACCCTCTATCTCCAGAAACTCACAGGGTCGGGGAGAGGGTGACAGGCATGCAACATGGCAGGGCACTGAACAAGGGTAAGCAACACAGATTATCCACCGTAGGCCCTTAGTACTTCTAGGGGTGGGGTAGAAGTAAGTAGTGGGGAAGGGTGAAGTTGGCACAGCTGGTGTAAGATTCATAGGGCCATTTTTCACAGAAGGAAGGTTGCTTGCCCAAAGTGGTAATTGTGCAAAACCAAGGGAGGAGAAAAGTGAGAGGGCTGAGGTTCACCCAATTGTTCAAAAACATTGACTGAACACCTATGTGCCAGGCATTTCCTAGGTACAGGACAGTCAGTAGAGGAGATTGACAAGGTCCCGGAGCCAAGGGGAGTGATCTGGTCTGGAGTTTTTAATTGGTGAGTTTTGAACATAGAAGAGGTTTTTAATGCAGGACTAGATGAGGTCACCTGAGGAGAGTATAGGAAGAGTGGCTCCTTTTAGTTCATTCTCCCTCCTAGAGCAAGAATTCCTTCCACAGCATCAGTGGCAGGTGGCCACCCAGCCACCTTGCATATTCCAATGACAGGAAGCTCACTACCAGGCAAGGCAGCCTGCCTATCTTTAGAAGTTCTAGTTGTTAGTAAGTAATTTTCTACGTGGGCCAAAACCTCCCTCCTGGTTGTATTCCTTTGTACCAGTCCTGTCTCATTCCATCAGCTCCCTCTTTGCCATGACCAGCTAGAACCAGCAGAGGTGGTTCAACACAGGCCCCTTGCCTTTTTAAAAAATAATGGGGCCCTAGGTCTCTTTTGAGGGTACCCTGCTTTCCCCAGTGTCATCTCACATCTCGGGAAACGACAAAGTCTTATTTTAATTTCTGAGTTATGGCCTTAGAGACAAGAAGAAAAGAGGAGACATTTAAACACATAAGAGGAGACTTTCCTTCTTGTCCTTTTGTGAAATGCTTCTGGTTCCTTTAGCCACTCTTAGTTGACTGATGATCTACTCCAGCTTGCTTTGTCTCTGGGCTGGAGCCCCACCCTGGCAACCAGCTCTCCATGCCAAGGGCCACTGATGACCACCTGTACTGTGCTGCTTAGGCCCCGTCTGGTTGCCCCTTATCTTACACAACCTCTTTGTGCAACATTTGACCAACTGAACCTTCTCTCCATGAATGGATGGGCTTTGGCCTTCCCAGTTGCTTTTTCTGCTCCCAGTCTTCCCTCAGTTTCATGTTGTCCAGGTTCTGGGTAAATAACCTTCTCCTGCCAGACATTACACTGTAGACATCATACTAGGTAGGCCGGTTACTCTCCTGCCCACTCTTCCCACCTAGTTTTACCCACAGTCACAAATAAATCAGGCTCCTCATGAGTTCTCTGGAGTTTTGCTGTGCAGTAAAGTGTTGGCTCAGCAGACCTGGATTATCCACACCCTATGCATTCCAAAGAGATATCTGTCCCCGGGCCAGCTCCTAGGAGATAACCTGTAAGCCTTTAGAATATCTTGCCTGATAATAGTGTCTTTGGGCCTGTGATGGTTAATACTGAGTGTCAATTTGATTGGATCGAAGGATGCAAAGTATTGATCCTGGGTGTGTCTGTGAGGGTGTTGCCAAAGGAGATTAATATTTGAGTTGGTGGGCTGGGAAAGGCAGACCCACACTTAATCTGAGTGGGCACAATTTAATTAGCTGCCAGCTTGGCTAGAATATAAAGCGGGCAGAAAAACGTGAAAAGACTAGACCAGCCTAGCCTCCCAGCCTACATCTTTCTCCTGTGCTTGATGCTTCCTGCCCTTGAACATCAGACTCCAAGTCCTCCAGTTTTGGGACTCAGACTGGCTCTTCTTGCTCCTCAGCCTGTAGATGGCCTACTGTGGACCTTGTAATCATGTGAGTTAATGCTTAATAAGCTCCCATATATATATGGGAGTGTGTATATATATATATATATATATTTTTTTTTTTTTTCCATTAGTTCTGTCCCTCTAGAGAACCCTTACTAATACAGGGCATATGCCAGATAGTCCATGCTAACAGTGAGATTGCTGGTGCAGGCCTCTAGCTACACGTGTCTGTTTGAACTCTGAAGGGGGTGGGGACTAAGTAATGTCAGCCACGCAGGTGGTCAGCCATGCCTACACGACCAACCCTCAGTAAAAGCTCAGGACACAGAGGCTCAGGAGCTTCCGTTGTTGGTAGCTCTCCATGTGTGGTGTCACATTGTTCCTAGATGAATTAAGCATTGTCTGTAAAACTCCCCTGGAGGACAGCAACTGGAAGCTTGTCCCTGCTCTCTCCTGGCCTCCACCCTATGCACCCTGTCCCTTTTCTGGCTTTAATCTATGTTGTTCCACTGTTATAAAGCATAACCATGAATACAGCAACTTTTCTCAGTTGTGTGAGTCCCTCTAGCAAATCATCAAACCTGAGGGTTTTCTTGGAGCCCCTTGAACACATCTGCTATTACAACATCCATCCTGTTTTGTTACAGGTCTGTATCCCCGCCCCACACCCTCAGACCATGAGCTAGGGCCCCAGGTATTTGGATCTTTGTCTCAGTTTCCTACCATCCACACTGCTCCCTGGTACCTTCAGCTGGATACAACTGCCAAGGCTTTAGCTTATGATAGAGTTTTCTTCAACTGCCTTCCAATTTTTTCTTGACAAATTACAAACCTGAGTTTCTTAGGCTAACATTGTACACGAAGGGCAGGCACACTCAAGCTTGACGGTCCCACTCAGACCACTGTGGGTTGCTCTCTGGGATGACAGCATTGTTTATAGGTTTTAGGGACCACTCCTTAGACTCTGTGAATGGAAATCCATAATGAGCTAAGTTGGACAAGCTCAGCAGTCTTAGAATGCCATACCACCATTCCTACTAAATACCACCCCTATCTGCTCCATGCTGGTCAACTCTCCTCCCTTCACCTGCTAGTCTGATCCTTGGTAAAGGCCCCTGGAGCTCTGAGTGGCATTCCTGCTTGCATCCCAGGGTACGGAGGACCAGAGGGGATGACGGCCACGTAAGCACTGGGGGCACCTGAGAAAAAGACCCAGACCCTTCTCTGCAGGGTGGAAGTAGTGCAGAATCTTCCAAGAGCCGGTTTCCTTGGCAAGATGTTAAAAAAAAGGAAAACAGCCAAATCTGAGAGCAAAGAAAATCCTATTTGGTGACTTCATAGCTGGGTCTGAGCCTGGCCTGACCCCACACACAGACTAGCTGGAAAGAACAACTGTCCTCATGATCCATGGCTGTGATGAAGCCATCTCCTCCTTATTTCACACCCTCCCCTCTTTCTCTCCTGCACCCATCACCTCTCTAGAAGGAGATAGACCAAGAAGGTTTTGCCTCTCCATGGTTAATGGAGGCCTGGGGATATGAGAGGGAAAGTTCAGATCCTCTTCGTAAATTTAATTTTTCTGTTTAGGCAACTGGCTCAGCTTCTAGAAGCAAGACTGCAATCTAAATAATATTTGTTTGGTGCTTCTTGGTTTATTAAACTCTTTTCTAGGCATTATCCCACTTGATCTTCATGATAATCCTAGAAACTTGGCAGGGCAGGAATTAACCCCCTCCCGACTCTTCCAGATGGGAAACAGGATCAGAGAGATTAGGTGGCGGAGGGAACAGAGTCAGACTAGAATCTGGGTGTCTTCACGGATCTCAAGGTGGACGTCGTCACCCAGATGTCAGCTCCAGGAGGAAGGAGAGCTGGATGGGAGGCCTGGCCATGACCACTGGAGGCGGCTCTGGACTTGCCGCCAGGCAATAGCAACTCTTGCTGCTCCATCTGCCAGGACGTGTTCCCATCTCCAAGTCAGGCTGCTACTCATCTGTCTCATCCATCAGTTCTGCTATAACAAGACCCCTGAGACTGGGTCCTTTATAAAGAACAGAAGTTCATTTTCTTCCAGTTCTGGAGGCTGGAAAGTCCAAGATCAAGGCGCCAGCAGGTTTGGTGTCTGGCGAGGGCTGCTCTGCCCTTCCAGATGGTGCCTTGTGTCTGCATCCTCTGGAGGGGAGGGACACTGTGTTCTCACATGGTGGAGGGAATGGAAGGAGTGAAAGGGGGGCAAACTCCCTCTGTCAAGCCCTTTTATAAGGGCACCTAATCACATTTATGAGGCTGGAGCCTCATGACTCAATCATCTCCCAAAGGTCACAGCTCCCCATACTGTTACACTGGGAATTGAGTTTCTAACACATGAATGTGGGGACATACATCATCCTTCAGATCCGCACTCAAATGTCACCTTTTAGACATAGACTCCAGGAATCTTCCAGGCCAGCTAGATTATGTGATTCCCTGGGCTGTCACAGTTCCTAGGATATTCACTCTGGGTTTGCCGTTTACCTTCCTCACTGGATTCTAAGCTCCTTGGGATCGGAGTCTCCATCTTTCATTTCTGCAGTTCCACCCCTAGCATAAGGCCTGTTCCAGAGGACACTCTCTCTGTAATATTTATTGGCTGAGTCCAACAATTAATCAGATCAAGTCACCACTCCATGTATTTATGATCCACAAAGCAGATTTGCACTTTCTTTTCATTTACTTATGCATTTATTTTTAATTACCTAAGGAGGACATAATGTATTTTTGCTGTAAGCAATTCAAACAGTATAAATCAATCAAAGGAACTCCTTTACCATACCCTCCACCATCACCCTATGCCTAGGCTCCCATTTTGTTCCTGGCCTTCCCCTGGAGGACACCGCTTTGTCAGTCTGGGGTGTCTCCTTCCAGACCTCTTGCTATGCATTGCCAAGCATGTATAACTACATGTGGAAATAGAAGGCTTTGTGTTTTGTGTGTATCTCTTCACATATATGATATCCCGTTGCACATCTTATTCTGCAGCTTGCTTTTTATCACAAAATGATGTTTCTTGGACTATTCTCCCTGTCAGTCTCAGAGAGATCCCTAGGGTTTTGAGTTGCTGAGCTATTGTTTTTTCATCTAGACATTTCTTGATAGGCATTGAGGCTTTCCTCGATCTTCCCTGACAAACAACCTTTCAATGCTATGTCCTAGTCATTCAATTTCCTTTCTCAGGTGGCACCTTCTGACCCTTGCTGAAATGCCAGGTTATTTCTTGTCTCCCCACAGCCAATGGCACAGCAGGGCCTGGGCACTGGCCATGCGGGTGGTCTGAGAGTGGTCAGAGTCTTCAAGACCCTGAGACCAGAGTCACGGTTACCATTCATACAGCACCCAGCAAGAGCTCACTGAGCCCCCGTAACAGAGAGTCATCACCTCCCAAGGCAGGGTTGCTTCGTGGTAAGGGTTGGCGTCAGACACTCTCGGTTTTGGGGCTTTCTGGATATGGGATCCAAACTTCAGGTTCCTCTTCTATAGAGTGGGAACAGCAGACCTCCCTCCCAGGGCAGCTGTGAGGATTGAGATCATATGTTCCCTGTGCCTGGCTCGGTGCCAGTTCTTGCCAGAGCCTCACAGCCATTAACTATTGGAATCCACTGGCCAAGTCTACTGTGAGCCCTTCCTCCAGTCCCATCCTGCTCCACCCACTGGTCCTCATTTTGCCCCTACTGATGGCAGGTGACGGCTGAGGAATGGTTTTCTGGTATGTTGGGAAATATGAACTTCTCGTTTCCTTACGTAAGACAGGACTGGAAATTCATCTGCCGCCAAAGTCGCTGACGGTCAGTGTTCCAGGATCCAAAAAGATTTTTATCAGGGCCAGTTCCTTCACTCCAGCTCCTCCTGGCATAACCGAGCGAAGGTTGGAGAAAAAGAAGACAGATCAGCAAAGGACTTGCCAGGGCCCAGGTACGAGCTCCCTGTCTCTGCCAGGTGCTGCTCTGATGCAGCACGGGGATTCGGGAAGCCAGAACCAAGTGAGCCCAAGAAACCCGAGGTGCTCTGGTGTCAGCTGAGGAGGAGTCCTGGCCAGAAGTCATATCAGCACTGACCTGAACAGGGAGGAAGGACTGTAAAGTGGCACATCAGTAATAAAGGCCATGCCCTAGAGGAGTTCACGGGCACCATGGGGCAGCCCAAAGGAGGACTGGCATTGGCAGGCCTGGGCTTTGTTATTCCTATGCGATATTGACAAGTCCCTTAACCTCCCTCTGGGTCTTCGTTTTCTCATCTGTGAAATGGGAGCAGGACTGCTCACTCACCGTGTGGCCACATCAGTGTGTATAAAGGTTATTGGTGTGCCATCTAAAGCATCGAACAAACGCCAGGCCTTACTGTGAAAACACTCAGAAGTTAGCCTCTTGCTCAGAAGATCAAGGGAAGGAAAGTAGGGCCTCAGGCAGAAGATAAGGAGAGGAGATGATAGAGCAAACAAATGAGAGAGAAGAAGGAAAAATACAGACAGGAAGACCAAATGACAGAGTACTTTCAAAGCCCCTTTTCACGCCTCTCTCCTTTTAATTTATGTTCATAGCAGTCCTCAGCTGATGTGGCCTGGGGGCTGATCCCTGGTGGTAGCTGTGGTGGTCAGCGGGGTTCAGGCACTTCTCCCGTCCTGCAGCAGGGCTGGCCATGTCCCTCCAGCCGCACCTCCCACCCGGGCCTTGGAAGACCACTTGGTGGCTGCGGCACCATCCTCTGGTTCACTTACTCTCCTGACGGAAAAGTTCCCGCCACTCCCGCCTCGCTCCAAGCCACACAGCTCAACACCTCGCCTCCCAGCGCCGGGACCCCTGGAATGCCGGAGAACCCCTACGGTACCCTGGCTTCAGGGGAAATGAGAGAGAGAAAGAGAAAGAGGGATAGGGAAGCAAGAATCAGGGAGACCACGCAGAGAGACAGAAAGAGAGAGAGATGGAGAAGAAAAACAGAGAGACACAGAGAGACCCAAGAAGGAAAGAGACAGAGATACAGAGAAGCAGGAAGAAAAAGAAAGGCTAGACAGACAGAAATGGGGAGCAGAGCCCACACACAGGGCAGAATCCCCATCAGCCAATGCTGCTAAGGATGATTCCACAGGATGCTAGTAAGGTGGTTTTGGGGGGAAAATAATTCTGTGGCCAAACAAATAAGATGGAAAGCACAGAGTTAAACAAGAACAAAAAAGGTTGTTTTCTACAGGGCTTCAGTGCTTCTGACAGGCAACGGTACATGTTGTGAACCTCCAAGAGGGGGCTCTAGGGTTTCCCAATTAATGTGCCCACCACCACCAGCAGCAGCAAAAACTCAGCACTTCGAGATGTGCTGACAGCAAGATTCAGAGGGAAACAGATACCAGGGCTTAGAAATAAGAGAGAGGCAGGCAGACAGAAAGACATAGAGAGACAGACCCAGAAAGAGCAGGGAAGCACACAGACACACACATACACACACAGACAGACATACACATAACACACACACACACACACACGCACAGGGAGCGAGAGAAAAAGAGAGAGAGAGAGAGAACTCAGTGCGAAGAGAGAGGCAAAGTAAAGACCAGCATAAAGACAGACGCAGACAGAGAGGGATAGAACTACAGAGACAGAGGAATAATAAATTAGAGACAGAGACCCAAAGAGAGGTACCTCTGCCTCTGTAAAGCTGAGCGAGTCATTGCCTTGTTTGAAAACCTCAGTGGCTGATGAAATCAGTGTCCCTGAACTTGACTTGCACCACCCTTCATGATCCCCCCTAGACTCATCACTTCCACATTGTATTCTCACACTGTTTCTCTGCCATACCAGGCCCTTTCTCACCTTCAGGTCATGCACAAGCTGTCCCCTCTGCCTGGGGTGCCCTCTAGCCCCCACCCTTGCTTCTCTGTGTCTCTGTCTCTTTCCTTCTTGGGTCTCTCTCTGTCTGTCTGTTTTTCCCTATTGGCAGTGCCCCCCCCAACTGAAACCCAGAGAAGCTCGGGCTTGTTATGAAATGAGGAGCCCAGCAGATTCCAAAGCTCCTCCTGAAGTTGGCCCAAACACACCTCCTCTCTCAGCAGGCGATGCGTCTGCCAGTGCCAGAGGACAAACTCCCTGGAGAAAGACACTTAATCTGCGGCACAAACACATTCAGTCGCCCCTATGAGGAAGACCTGAGAAATACATCAACCACGCAGCGGAGCAGAGGCCACTGAAGGAGCGATGTTCCTGCACCGCTCCCTGCTTCTGGAAAGCTGAGCCCATGCATCAGTGGTCACTACCACAGCTACAGCTTGGCTTCCGGAGGACAAGGCCGACATAAAGCTCTGAGAGCTACTGAGCTGTTTTTAGATGATTTGCCATTAATTTTCTGGTTTTATAGGAGCTTTCAAGATGAAAGATCAACTGAGTGACTTCAAAGGCTGTATTTCACTGGCATTAATGCTGACTCAACCCACAAGCCACCACCTCCTTTTAATCTCTTGGATTTGCGCCTGTTCCAACAAAGAGCAGTCCCAAGGGACTTCTTGGGAAACAGTCAAGTCCCCTCCACAGCAGATCTATTTGTATCTTTGTTCCTTGCAGCTCAACCTGTCTCAATTTTGGCTCCAGGCAAGATGTACCATAAGGTTCATAGTGGTCAAACATCTGTTCCCTTCTCCTCGGGACCAGACCAGCTCAATTCACCTTCTACGTGTAACTATCCATAGAGATCTTTCCAAAGCACAAGTATGACTGGCCTTCTCGCTGCTCAAATGCCTTCCATGGCCCCCATCTGCCGCACAGTCCAGCTGGTCATCCTTGGGGACGCAGCTAAGCAGGATTCTTCACTGCACTGTCTGTGCTCTCTTACGTACTCATGAGGCCATTGTCTCCCATGTTCCCAGTAAACACGGGACATCCCTTCGGCACCGGCACGACATTCTGCTTGGCCAACTCTGACCATAACTCACAGCTGAGCTGTGCTCTGCTCTGCATGTCACCCCATGAGCCGCTCACACTCAGCATCCTACCCAGCGGATGCTTGGCATAACCATCTGCAGCCCTGTCTACACGTTGGTCAGGACTGAGGGGCACATCAAGGAAGGGGCCCATGGCAACTTGCTGCCCCTCCTTCCCCTCCTCAGGGAAATGAGACTCAAACGCAGGGATGATTCCTGAATCTCCAGTCCCAGGGAGGCTGCTCCCAACCCAACATGGCCACACAGCATACTACAGGGGTTTGCATAAAGCCAAATGCATTATCTCCTTCCCTTCCCTACTCTGTCCCCATGTCCCGAGTCTGGATTACTGATGTGAGCAGCCTCCAGTTTCCAATTCAGAGAGCTGGGGAGTCTCCCTTGTTCCCCCCATGACCTAGAGGTCATGAATTCCAACACTGGCCAAGACCTAAGTTCTGGTCTCATCATCTCCTGCCTGGCCCGTTCCAAAGTTCCTAACTAGTGTTCCACTCTCCAGTGTTTCCCCTCTCCAATCTGTACCCCTGCCTCTGTAAAGCTGAGTGTGTCATTGCCTTGTTTGAAAACCTCAGTGGCTGGTGAAATCTGTGCCCCCGAACCTAACTGGCACCACCCTTCATGATCTACCCCAGAATCGCCACTTCCACACTGTATTCTCATGCTGTTTCTCTGCCATACCAGGCCCTTTCTCACCTGCAGGTCATGCACACTCTGTCCCCTCTACCTGGGGTGCTCTCCAGCCCCACCCTTGCTTCTGCCTCACTCAGTTCATGTTTCTCTAAGCACAATATTCGACTGTAATTTCTCTGTGTGTTTCTCTTCCATCAGCCTGGAACCCACAGAGTCATGCTCTATAAACATTTGTTGAGTGAATGCATGCATGGATGGATGGACAGATGGAGGGATGGATGGGTGGATACACAAGTAATTATCAATCCCAGGCCGTATGGTAAGGCATGCCAAGTGACTGCTCCTGTCAGTCACCAGCCCTGCAGCTGCCGAGAGGTGCAAGGAGATGCTGCTGGCTGCAAAGTCCAGCTCCTGGCTCCAAGGCTGACTCAGCTTCTTCTGGCTCATAATTCACTAAACAGGGGTTCTGAACCTGGACCCCTAAGGGGTCTGCAGTTAGAATTCAGAGGTGTCTATGAACTTGGATAGGGAAAGCTATCTCATAGGCAACAAAGCACAGTAGTATCAGTAGTACTCTGAACCCAAGAAAAATCATAAATATTTTTAGATCCCCCTGTAATTATCACAGATATCACAGAATACCATTTATGTTCATCCCTACTTTGATATTACAATCATATTAGCTACTGTTAGATATGGATTCCTGCTGCCTTATCTTGTTGACCTGAAAAAGAAGCACATGTGTTTCTATATTATAAATATGTTTAAATACAACACTTTTACATACCTATTCCAATAAAATTGGTTTTTTTGTAAGTTTCTGTATTTTATTTTACTTTATGCACTTACCTTTTGTAAGTTCTGTATTTTATTTTATTTTTTGAGACAGAGTCTCACTGTGTCACCTAGGCTGGAGTGCAATGGCATGATCTCAGCTCACTGCAACCTCCGCCTCCCAGGTTCCAGCGGTTCTCCTGCCTCAGCCTCCTGAGTGGCTGGGACTGCAGGTGCCTACCACCACATGGCTAATTTTTGTATTTTTAGTAGAGATGGGGTTTTACCATGTTGGCCAGGCTGGCCTCAAACTCCTGATCTGGGGTCATCCGCCTGCCTCAATCTCCCAAAGTGCTGGGATTATAGGGATGAGCCACCACACCCGGCCAGTTCTGTATTTTATTTTATGCACTTGTTACTCTGAGAGGGGATCCATAGGCTTTAGCGCATAATGTTCAGGGGCCCATGGCACAGCGATGGTTAAGAATGCCTTCAAGTGGAAGTAAATGGCAGAGCCCAGAGTGTCTGGGATGCCCAAGAAGAGAGCAAAAGCCTCTGCCTAGACTGCTCTGGCTGGCAGACAGCCTGTTGCCCCATTCCTTCCCTGAGCCCAGTGCATAGAAGTCCAGTCTCCCTGAGGGGGAACATGGAATGAGGTTTGTACTCATCACTCAGCACCCCCGAGCACGGCCAATCTTCTCGGAGATGTTACACTCCCTCATCAGCATCCACACCCTGCTCCAAACAGCAGGAATCCTTTCGGAAGAAACTTAGAGGGATCTGCTTTTCAAAAGAGAGACTCATCCTAGCCCACCCCACCTCACCTCAAAATTCCAAGGTATCTACATGCAAGTCTCTTCGAGCTATTGGCCAAAGCTCGGCACAGGCGTGCAGAGAAGAACACAAAGAAAATTACAGGTCAGCTAGGGCGGTCAGACCTGGAATTGGCATGGCTACGATGGTGTCTGGAGTCCACCACAGGGCACAGGAACTCATTCTTGCAGCTGCCGGGACTTTTGACTGCTAGCAGGTCACCAAGGGGCCCCTCCCCAGGAGCTGCCCTCAGTGGAAGGAAACTGACTTATGCTACATCCGCCTCTGTGGCCTGTCACTGTGGAGGGCCAAAGGTCCAAGCCCCTGCCTCAATGTGGAGTGCCCATCTGGCAATCCCAGCTCCAGAGCCCTAGTGGGATCAGCTGGGCTCTCTGTGGCAGCTGCATCAGAGTTCAACTTCGCTTTCTGCCCAATCCTGCTGCAAGACGATGGAGGTGGAATTATGAAGGCGTCTGTAAGTGGAGTTCTGGCACTGAATTAAAGATAGTGTGAGCAATGCTCAAGCACTTGGCCTGCCAATGGCCCAGGAAGGATACAACACACCACAGATTCCTGACCATAACCTGGAGAAGCCTATGGACCTCTTAGAAGGTTTGTAAATATATACAATGAAATGTAGAGAATTACAATTCTGATTTAGGTAAGCAGCCAATAGGTACACGTTGGAGCTCCCACATCACAAGGGTTGGGGACCTACCAGACTGGGAAGGTGGAAGCGATGTGCTAGTTCAGGTTCACGAGTGAGAATCTGTGGGAGACAGATGCCGCCCCCATTATCCCTTCTTCCCTTCTCTTTATTTAGTTTTAGTTGGGAACGTGGCTGCCAAGGGATAGCCTATATTAGTTTGCTCAGGCTGCCATAACAAAGTACCCCAGACTGGGTGGTTTAAACAACAAAGATTTATTTTATTACAGTTCTGGAGGCTGGAAGTCCAAGATCAAGGTGTTGGCAGGGCTGGTTTCTTCTGAGGCCTCTCCTTGGCTTGCGGGTGGCCGTCTTCTCCCTGTGTCTTCATATGGTCTTCCCTCTGTGCATGTCTGTGTCTTAATCTCCTCTTCTTATAAGGACAGCAGTCATTGGATTAGGGCCCAACCTAATGGTCTCATTTTACCTTTATCACCTCTTTAAGGATCCTGTCTCCAAATACATTCTGAGGTGCTGGGGGTCAGGACTTCAACATATGAATCTGGAGGGGGACATAATTCAGCCCAGAACAAGCCTGTATTTCCCAACCTTCCTTGCAGCTAGGTGTGGCTGTGTAATGAACTTCAGTCCTATGAGATATGTGCAGAAGTGCTGTCAATTTCCTTAAGTCAGTCCACATGCCCCATACTTGTTTGGTTTTTCCCTTCCCAGTGGCTGGAACCACTGCCTTAGACAGATGGGAGCTATGTGTTAGGCTGGTGGGGTGGATGCTAACCTGGGTCCACGGACAACTTCATGGAGCAGAACCACCTGCCCATCCTGGATTGTCACTGTCATAACAACAAAATCTCCGCGGCAGAAAACAGGAAGCATTCATTCCACTGTGTCTGCAGGCTGGCTGGGAGTCTGCTGTTCTGGCTGGGCTCAGCTGGGTGGCTGGAGCTACAGCTCTGGTCTGCATCTGCTCCACTTCTCTCACCTTCCTTGAACCAGCAGGCTGACTGGGGATGATGCTTCTTATGATGCAAAGCAGGAGAACAGGAGGGGCAACAGCAACCTGCAAGGCCTCTTTCAGCCTGGTTTTCCTGGAACATTGTCACTTCCACTCACATGCCATTGACTATAGCAAGTCATTCAAGATAAGCCAATAGTTTGCCAGGCCTGCCTGCATTTACAGACTTATATGAGAAAGGAAGAAACCTCTATCTTACATAAGCCACTGTATCTGGGGACCCTTTATTACAGTGGCTCAGCCTGTACCTTAATATGAGACCTAGTCTATCCCCCACTAGCCTCAGGGAGAGCTAAAACCTGAGCCTGCCATTCAGAGGCAGAAGCTGCATTTCATCCTCATGTCCAAGAAGCAAGCTGGGGGCCAGAAATGGGGCCAGGCCATGGGGCCAGGCCAAGAGGGTTGGAAGCCAAGGAACGGGGTAAGGATCCAGTCAACTTGGCTTGGCTGTCCTGAGTAACAGCTGAGTATGTGTGTGCATCGAGTGGTGTACTAGTCCATTCTCACACTATTAAAAAGAAATACCTGAAGCTGGATAATTTATAAAGAAGAGAGGCTTAATTGGCTCATGGTGCTGCAGGCTGTATAGACTTCTGCTTCTGGGGAGGCCTCAGGAAACTTACAATCATGGTGGAAGGGAAAGGGGAAGCAGACATATCTTCACATGGCCGGAGAAGAAGGGAAAGGGGGGCAGAGGTAGGTGCTACACACTTTTAGACAAGCAGATCTCAGGATAACTCTATCACAACACAGCACTAGGGAGATGGTGCTAAGCGGTTAGAAAATGTCCCCATGATCCAATCACTTCCCACCAGGCACCTTCTCCAACACTCGGGATGACCATTCAACGTGAGATTTGGGCAGGTTCACAAATCTAAACCATATCAGAAGAGGTCTTGTAGTGGGGGCAGTCAGCCTGGTTATGGGATCACCAGTGGAGAGAAGAGATGGGGAGGGAGCACCATTAATCTATGCATTCAACAAATATCTGTGGAGCACCTACTGTGTGTCAAGCACTGTGCTAGGGGCTAGGGAGATAGAGGAAGCAGTCCCCACCACTAAGGAACCAAGAGAGCCATGTGGGTAAGACGGCACTTTGCCTCCAAGAGGAAATCTTGCACATCTTGCAGAGAAGTGGTGGGCAGGGCTGTCCCCACCCACAGCTGAGTCCAAAGCATTCATGCAAGGAACTGACATCTCAGCCTGGAGGGACACACAGGACACAAGAGTTCTTTTGTTTGTGAGACTCCTAAGAGTAACCTGAAAGTTCATGAGGATGTTCCCTGTACTTATGTTTGTCTTGAAAATATTATCTACAAGGATATTCTACATGTTAAAACAGTGTCCATTCTTAAAGACATTTTGGCCCCAGGAAGTGACTTCCTCCCCTGTGTAGACTACACTTCATGTGGCAGTGGGGTGGGGTGCTAAGAATGTGGACTTTCAAGCCAAGCTGTCTGGCTTCCAATCCTGGTGCAACCTCTTCCTAACTGTGCCACTTGATGCAAGTTAGTTTGCCTCTTTTGTTCTTTTGTGTCCCCATTTTCCCATAGGAGTGAGTAGGGATTCAGTGAGCAAACAGATGTGATGTACTTAAACAATGTTAAGCACATATTACAAGCCACTGTTTTTATGCCATTCAACCTCTAAGCCTTTGCCCAGGCTTTACCCCCCAAAAAACAAAGAGAACGTAGAAGGAAGCACAAGCAGCAAATGTTTGGAGTCTGAAAAGTTGATGGAGGAGGGCTAACTGATTTAGCAGATCCAAGAAGGTGGAATCCTTCGTCAGCAGTAGAGAAAGCCAAGAAACAACCCAATTTATTCTAATGACCTTCCCAAAGACTGAAACATTGGCAACCACAGATACTTTAGAAAGTGGGATAAAGACAGCATTTATAAAAGAGGAGGAGGGATCCACCTTCCCCACCTTTACAGAAGGCTGGAGGTTTATTCTCCAAAGAGGATGAAATAGAAGGTTGTAGGACTGGGGACACCAGGGAGAACACGAGGACAAATTCGGTAAAATTTGCGTAGTGAAGCTACAGATCCCTGGATTTTATGCCTGCCTGGCTCCGAGCATCCTGGCCACTAGCATTAACCTTTTCCAGGTAAGGGATAGGGAATCTGAGAAGCTGGAAAGAAAATATCTGTAGGTACAGATATCAGGGTTCCTGGGTGAAATACTTGGCCAATCAAAGCAAAGCCTGCCTTGGACAAGACCTATTCCTGAACACTAAGCACCAACCAGCTTGTCATTCCCCACTCTTAGGTGTGAGTGGCCAGACAGTGGTCACCAGACATTTAACAGAGGCCAAAACAAACAGATAAAGTAAGTTGGAGAAAACAAGGACTATACAGGGAGGGTGAAAGACTATACAAGAACTATATAGAAGAAGGACTATACAAAGAAACAAAAACATAAACAAAAATTAATATTCTCACAGTGGTAAGAAGATGATAATAATAATTGCCAACATATAGTATTTAATTTAATTTTTACAAAAACCCTTAGATGTACTGGCCAGAACTGTGTTTCCCAAAAGATATATTCAAGCCCTAATACCCGGTACCTTTGCATGTGACCTTATTTAGAAGCAGGGTCTTTGCAGAGGTAACCAGTTTAAGATCATACTGGACTAGAGTAGGGCCTAATTCAACAATTGGTGTCCATATAAGAAGAGAAATTTAAACATAGATACAGAAGAAACATAGTGAAGAGCTCCTTGTGAAGATGGAGGAGTGGTGCCTCTCCAAGCAAAGGAGTGCCAGGGATTGCCAGCAGCCGCCACAAGCTAGGACAGAGGCATGGAACAGATTCTTCCTCAAAGGCTCCAGGAGGAACCAATCCTACTGACACCTTGATTTTGGACTTCTGGCCTCAAGAACTGTGAGAAAATTAATTCTTGTTGTTTTAAGCCACCCAGTTTGTTGTACTCTGTTATGGCGGGCCTAGGAAATGAATTCAGCTTGTGATGCAGCAAAAACTAACTCTGGGAGAAGCCAGCTGCCATGTTGTGAGGCCACTCAAGCAGCCTCGAGGAAAGGTTGCTGTGATGAGAAACTGAGAGAATTTCTACCAACAGCCAGCAAATAATGAAGATCTCCCGTCAACAGCCATATGAGTGACCATCTTGGAAACATATCCTCAGCCCCACGTCAAGCCTTCTGCTGACTGCAGCTCTGGCTGGCAGCTTTACTGCAACCGCACAAGAGACTCTGATCCACAACCTAAAGTGCAGAAACTTCCTGAGATTACACAGATTTGTAGTTTTAAGCCACTACATTTTGGGGTAATTTGTCAGGTGGTAGTAGATAACTATCATACTGCCTATGCATCCCTTCTCAGGAAACTATGCTCCACTAAAGCAACAGAGTAAGCAAGAAAGAGGAAGAGGTGAGATCCAGGGAGCCAGCATCCCAACACAGCAGAGGGGGTGAAGGAGCTGCCCGCGATGCTGGTGAAAGGAGACCCAGGAAAATGGCTGCCCAGTAGACCTGGACAGCAACTGGTGCAGGCTGGAGCAACACAGAAGGCTCCAGAAGCTTCAAGAGGAAGGTTAAACTGATGTAATATCCGATGTATTCAAACATATTAAAAGAAGCTTAGGGACACATTACCGATTAAGTACAGAGAAGCACTCTGAAATTAAAACAAAATCAAGAACTATTAATTTTAGGGAAAATAATGTGTTATGCAGTAAAAGAAAACAGTTACAGCATTCCATTTTATTCTATAGTCTATTTATTTCTACACTATTCAATATTCAGCTGTAAATAGCCAAACATAGTCATAATAATGCAGAGCCTGAATGATGATATAACCACAATAATCACGGAATTCTGTTGAGAGACTGAGAAGAATGAGAAGCATGCCGAGGTCGGGTGGGGTGGCAGATGTACCTGAGAACAGGCATGAGAGAGAGAGAGAGAGAGAGCCTCATGTTCCTCGTGGAGAAGTCAATAGATAACATCTGAAATGGAAAAATCAAGAATTAGCAACATACACATGAAATTAATGATATGGACAACAGATACCAACCAATGGATGGAAAATCAGCCAGAATAGTTCAAAGTGCTTTTCTCTGGGGACCTGGAAGTGGTGATGAGAGGTGTCAGGCGGGGACTGCCATTTCCATAACAAGCTTCACTTCACAATAGGTTCTAAGACCTATTCTTCACTTTGCAATAGAACCACTTCACTTCACAATAGGTTCTAAGACACCTATTTTTCACATGTTAACATCTCTGAAACTAATTTTTTTAACCATCAGCGGCAACTTACAACTGGCAGCATTTTTTTCTTTCCTGCTTGTATATAAAATAATAATGCATCTTACAATCAATATCATCTTAGTTTCAATGAAATGTAGCATTCGACTCTACGAACTATGGGCAATGCCTAAATTTTGGTTAGAAAAATAAAAACTGGCTGGGCGTGGTGGCCTGTAATCTCAGCACTTTGGGAGGTTGAGGAGGACAGATCACCTGAGGTCAGGAGTTCGAGACCAGCCTGGCCAACAGGACAAAACCCTGTCCCTACTAAAAATACAAAAATTAGCCAGGCATGGTGGCACATGCCTGTAATCCCAGCTACTAAGGAGGTTGAGGCAGGAGAATCACTTGAACCTGGGAGGCGGAGGTTGCAGTGAGCTGAGATCGTGCCACTGCACTCCAGCCTGGGTGACAAGAGTGAGACTCTGTCTCACAAAGAAAAAAGAAAAAGAAAAACCAAGAAAGAAAGAAGAAACAAAAAAAATGCAATGATGAAGTCTCATTTGTCAGACGGTGGCTTCTCCAGCATTTGCACAGGGCAGCCCAGCCCAGTGTTGTGTGAAAGCTCACAGGAGGACATGAAAAGAATCGTTGCCTTTTTTTTGCCACTGGACTTGGTGCATGCTTCTTTCATTGTTAAAGTGACCATATAATTAACAACCAAACGAGGACACTTTTGAGAGGAAAAAAATATTGCTATTAATGATAAACTCCACAACAGCCATAAAACGAGGCTGTCCTATAGGACCACACTACTCTTCATGTATATCAGACCCTGCCAGGATTATCTGCTCACAGATCTGTCTTCCCACCATAAGGCCTATTTGAAAGCAAGAATTGTGCTTTGATCTTTGCAATCCCAGCGTCTAGCATGGTGTCTAGTATACAGTTGGTACTCCGTAAATACTCATGGAATGAATGTATAAATAAATATGCTAATGAACTCTGGTTAAGAAATTCATGGTGAGCCACAGAATCATACTTCAGTTATTACTTTGCATCAGTTATGACTTTGTAATTTGCTACATCATATTCACACACAAGGGGGCTCTTTCTCAAAGCATGTATAAACAAGGATACATTTAATTCTTACAGCAGTTCAGTTTTTCTCAATGAATTATAGGTTGCTGTTGTTGTTATTGTTGTTGTCTTAAACTCTCCAATTAAAGCAATTGCTCCAGACTGACAAAGCCAGATACCTAGGGGCAGCACTTACAGTGGAAACATCATCTTTAGATGCCAGCACACCTCGACTCTGCACCAGCTCTGCCACGTAGCAGCTGTGTGTCCTTGAATAACGCAGAAGCTCTCTGAGCCTCAGTCTTTCCTTCTGTAAAATGGTCAGAGAACACTGTTGGAGCAAGTCATAAAGTAGAGTTGGTCAGCGTTTGGTGAGGAGCCTCACCCTGCATGTCCCCTGTTCCTGGGCAAGGAAAATCCTCAGGCACATGGCTCCTGCGGGCCCCAGATACCCACAATGCCTGGGTGATGGCTGCTGGCTGTCCAGCACCTTCTTCCGGGAAACACCAAGGTGGCCCAGTGGGAAGAGCCAGGACAAGCCCCAAGTACTCTCCTGGCTGAAACAGAGCAGGGACCCCCCCAAGAGTCCTGCCCCACCCTAAGCATTGAAATAAAGGAAAATCTTGAGTTCCGTCAAGGAAAATTCCAGGCACCTCACTAACTCTGAGAAGTGAATGAGCAACCTGATAAGCAAGAAGGTAATAATAGTTTAAAATAATTGCGAAGAAAGTTAGAACCACAAAATATTTGGTGGTTTCCTATGGAAACCAAATAGAGTTTCTTAGGGAAACTAAAGATAACTTTTTTTTTCTTTTTTTTTTTTCTTTTTTGAGACAGAGTCTCTCTCTGTCACCCAGGCTGGAGTGCAATGGTGTGATCTCAGCTCACTGCAACCTCCGCCTCCCAGGTTCAAGCAATTCTCTAACCTCAGCTCCCCAAGTAGCTGGGATTACAGGCATGCGGCATCATGCCCAGTTGATTTTTGTATTTTTATAAGAGATGGGGTTTTGCCATGTTGCCCAGGCTGATCTCAAACTCCTGAGCTCAAGTGATCTGCCCGCCATGACCTCCCAAAGTGCTGAGATTACAGGTGTGAGCCACCGCATCCGGCCAAGATAACATCTTAACTTATGTCCCTGAGTTGTTTTTCAGAAACCCAGACCCCCATCAAATGGAAACCGCTGTCTGATGGCACATAGACCTCAGATAAGGGGGAGCTGAAGACTGAATGAACCTGACTGCTGTTCTTTGTTCCAAATGTCTTCCTTAGGGAGCTGGAGGAAGTCACATCCACAGGCCAGGGCTCAACATTTCTTTATGCTGACCCCAAGTTTTTAGACAAAATTTCTCCCCCTGAACCAATTGCAAATCAGAAAATCTTTGAGTCCACCTATGACCTGTGGGTCCCTGCTTTAGGATGTCCCACCTTTTCAGGTGAAACCAATATATGGCCTCCAGGTACTGATTTATGACTTTGCAGGTAGCCGCTGCCTCCCCACCTTTAAAACCCCCTCCAGGTAAGCCATAGGAGAGTTCAGGTCCTGAGCTTTAGCTGCCTGATTCTCCTTGCTTGGCATCCTGCAGTGCCTCACTTTCTCTCTCTGTGAATCCGCATGTCAGTATTTGGGTTTGCTGCACCGGGAAGGTGGACCCAAGTTAGGTTTGTAACATAGTTGACTTTGATAATTTCAGGGGCCAGGGCCTGTCTTTGCCTTGATTTACCCATGGAATCACAACAACTTAATTTTACAAGTATAGGCACTGTATTAGTCAGGGTTCTTCAGAAAAACAGAAGCAGGCCAGGCATGGTGGCTTACGCCTATAATCCTAACACTTTGGGAAGCCGAGGCAGGAGAATAGCTTGAGGCCAGGAGTTCGAGACCAGCCTGGGCAACATGGCCAGACTTTTGTCTCTACAAAAAATTCTTAAAAATTAGTTGGGCATGGTGGCACACATCTGTGGTCCCAGCTACTTAGAAGGCTTAGGAGGGAGAATTGCTTGAGCCCGGCAGTTTGAGGCTGCTGTGAGCCATTATCACACCACTGCATTCCAGCTTGGACAACAGCGCAAGACCCTGTCTCAAAAAGAACAAGAAGGAGAAGAGAATTGATAGGATGTGTATATAAATTGGTCTATTTTAAGGAATTAGCTCATGTGATTACAGAGGCTGTCTAGTCCAAAATCTGCAGGGTAGGCTGGCAGGCTAGAGATCCAAGAAAAGCCGAGTCTGTAGTTCAAGTCCAAAGGCTGTCAGCTACTGGATTCCCTCTTGCTTAGCGGACATCAGTCTTTTGTGCTACTCAGGCCTTCAGCTGATTGAATGCCCCTCCACACTCCCCAAAGCATGCACATTAGGGAGGGCAGTCTGCTTTATTCAAAGTCCACCCATTTAAATGTAAATCTCACCCAAAAACACCCTCCCAGAATTATCCAGAATAATGTTTGGCCAACTATCTGGGCACCATGGCCCAGCCAAGTTGACACGTAAAATTAACCATCATAGGCCCTGTGTCAACCCCAGGCTTCACAAGAGGAGATGTCAGAGGTTTTTTTGTTTTGTTTTGTTTGTTTTGTTTTGTTTTGTTTTTGAGACAAAGTCTCGGTTTGTTGCCCAGGCTGGAGTGCAGTGGCACAATCGCAGCTTACTGCAGCCTTCGCCTCCCAGGTTCAAGCAATTCTCCTGCCTCAGCCTCCAGAGTAGCTGAGATTACAGGCACCCGCCACCACACCCAGTTAATTTTTAGTAGAGACAGGGTTTCACCATTTTGGTAAGGCTTGTCTTGAACTCCTGACCTCGAGTGATCTGCCCGCCTCGGCCTCCCAACGTGCCAGAGATTCTTTGAGTGACAGTCTGGCCACACCTGTGTGAGAAGTCACTTTTCCGCCTCCCCACACTGCCCTGGGTGCTCTTCACTCCTAGGGGTGGCATCTGCTTGTCTCCTGTCAATGGCTCTCAAGCTGCATTGCTGCTCTGTTTGTAAGCAAAAGCATCCTTTCTTCAGTCTCACACAGACTGCTGATATAAACATGAACATGAAGTCTAGGGAAAGGGAGAAGGGGAGACCCTCTTACTGGTTAAGCCCCTTGAGGCCACCTTAATAGAGTTTGAAAGTCTCTTACCTCAATGAATGCATCAAATGCATTTGGCTGCAAGTAATAACCCAAGCCCTCCATCGGATTAGCTAAACTGCGAACTGCCAACCAAAATAAAATTCTAAGCCCACCAAATGACTGAATGAACCCCTCCTCTTGGACAAGGGCATTCCAAAATAAGCCTGAAAAACTAGTTTAGGCCATGATGGGAAGTGGGAGTCAGACATACCTCATTATACCCTCCTCCTTTTGGAATTCAGGCACAACTGATCAGCATTAACATTAACAGATCTTAAGGCTGACAAAACAGACTCCTTGTACCAAAAAGATACTAAATTCCAACCTGGCTCTAGTATAGCATCACATGACAAATAGCAGCCCCTGCAAAAAATCAAAGTATTTTACCCTAAAAGGTATTTATTTGACATATTTTAAAATAGCTTTACAAAGCTGTCTCTTAGCAGAAAATCTACATTCTTTAGAGAATCTCCTTCCCTTTCCAGGTCTTTTCCTGATCTGGGAGAGATTTAACTAAGAGTCTGACACATTTTAAAGTCGGATAAGAGACCTTTACCATCTATTTCTCTCTGAAGCCTGCTACCTGGAGGCTTCATCTACATAATTAAAACCTTTTCTCCACAACCCCTTATATCAACCCAGACACTCCTTTCTATTTATTCCAGGTCTTTAAATAACAACTTCTTCAACCAGCTGCCAATCAGGAAATCTTTGAATCCACCTGGAATCTGCCTGGAATCTGCCCACCGTCTTGCCCACCCTGCTTCAAGTTGTCCTGCTTTTCTGAACTGAACCAATGTACACCTTACATGCATTGATTGACATCTGCCTGTAATTTCTGTCCCCCTAAAATGTATAAAATCAAGCTGTAACCCAACAACCTTGGGCAAATGTTGTCAGGACCTCTTAACTCTGTGTCTTGGGCCCCAGTCACTCATATTTGGCTCAGAATAAACCTAACATTTTACAGATTTTGACTCTTTTCATTGGAGAACACATTTGCACCTCAAAACAGGAAGTCCAAGGCAGGTGGTCCGAGGGTCAGTAAGCTCAGCGGACCAACAACATCAGTGAGAACCCCGATCTTCCACATCCCTTCCCAGGGCTGTCCTCAGGGCACAGCTCTGGTCCTCAAGCTGCCCTCTAGACATGATGGGGAAAGGCAGGAAAAGGGCCTGCGGATAAACAGGTAAATCACTGGCTTTGGTTATTTTCCACACTTCACAGAAGCAGAAATAGCAGCACAGAGAATATAAGTAGCATGCTCAAGTCACACAGCAGAGTCAGAGCATTCTCTTGAAGTTCTCTTTCTACAAATTGTGCAGCATCTATCTTCTACCTGCCCTTTCTCCAATCACAGACCCATCACTCAACCCCATGCCCCAGGAAAGAGCAATGTCAGCAACACAAACCTCTCAGCTATTTGGGAAGCACCACCCCCTTCGTGGTTTAATGCTGGATGTTTATGACAATGAGGTGAGCCCAAATAAGGCCCCAGTAGAAATTTGACTATGGACTCAGTACCAGGCCATATTAGGGAATTATAATTAATTTTGTTAGATGTGATAATAACATCGAGGTTAAATAAGAAAATATCCACACACTCCCCTCTTTTTTGAGATGCACATGGAAGTATTTATGAGTGCAATGACATCAAGTTTGCAATTTGCTTTGAAATACTCTAGGGGAAACTGAGGGTAGGGTAGGGATAAAGCTGGCATGGCAAAATTTTGATGGTTGTTGAAGCTGGGTGCTGGGCTCAGGGCAGCTTACTCTTCTCTCTACTTTTGTATGTTTGAAAATCTTATAAAAATACAACATAAATGTAAAATAAATTATAAATAAATAACAAAATAGTGTCCCTGGGAAGCTGCCTAAGGTCCTGTGGAGTTAGTCAGTGGAAACAGAGGGTGCTAAAAATAACCAAGAGATTTATATGGTTTCTCCCATGACATCTTTGATAATTTATCATGGATACTCACATCTACTCAGCTTGCTCTCCAGACGTCCTGGATGGAGCTTGGTCTCAAGGAGAGAAAGGAATGCTGCCACTCTTATTTGAACAAGTTCTCTTTCAACTTCTGATCATGGCATGGGAAGGAAGTACCTTTCCCTGACCCCTCTCTGCGGGGTTCAGTTTCTCCATAGGACATTAAGTGTAACAAGAACTGCTGAGTCCCTCATAAGGTCCTTGCAAGAATCAGAGAAACTGCTAAGACTAAAAGCACTTTTTTATAAACCATGTTCAAAAATGAGCTGTGCTCGGTGTATAAAATTTAGAAACAAAGATAATCAAAAGAAAGAAAATAGAAATCATTCACAATACTTCCCGCCTGCCCATGTAACTATTATTGTGACTTGAGGTGTAAACTTTCAGGTTTGTTGTTGTTGTTGTTCACCATATAGGTGGTTTTGTTTTTTTCCAAAAATGGGCTCAAATTGTGTAGTCTTATTTTTTACCATAACACATCATGAACATCGTTTGATATTATCATACATTTTTCCACAATATTGTTTCGTATTTTCATCATTGCTATGTTTTCCATCGTGTGACTATATGATAATTTATTTAACCCATCTCATTGTATCAGTTTTCTAGGGCTGCCATAACAAAATACTGCAAACTGGGTGGCTTACAAAAGAAAAAAAAATGCATTTTCTTGCAGTTCTGGAGGCCAGCAGTTCAAAATCAAGGATTGGTTCCTTCTGGGGGCTCAAAAGGAGAATCTGTTCCAAGCATGTCACTCCCCTAGCTTCTGGGGTTGCCAGCCATCCTTGGCTCATGGCGGCATAATTTCAGTCTCTGCCTCTATCATCTCGTGACTGTCTTCTCTGTGTGTCTCTGTGTTTCTTTCTCCAATTTTTTTTTGGGGGGGGTGAGGGGGAGGGGAGACAGGGTCTTACTCTGTCACTCAGGCTGGAGTGCAGTGGCACCATCATGGCTCACTGTAGCCTCAGGTGATCCTCCCATCTCAGCCTCCTGAGTAGCTGGGATTACAGGCACACGCCACGATGCCTGGCTAATTTTTGTATTTTTGTCGAGATGGGGTTTTGCTAAGTTGCCCACGCTGGTCTGAAGCTCCTGGTCTCAAGCAATCCTCCTGCCTTGGCCTCCCAAAGTGCTGGGATTTCAGACATGAGCCACTGTGCCTGGCCTTCTTCAATTCTTCTAAGGACACTAGTCATATTGGATTAAGGTTCTATGCTACTCTAGTACAACTTCATCTTAAGTAATTATGTCTGCAGTGATTCTAATTCCAAATAAGTTCACATTCTGAAGCTTTAGAGGTTAGAACTTCAACATATCCGTTTGGGGGACACAAACCCAAAACTTACTCACATTGTCAGGCTTTTAGGGTTTTTTGGTTGACATTTTTGCTATTAATAAATTAGGTCACATTTTTTTTTAACACATCCATGATTGTTTTCTTAAAATAAGTTCCTAGAAGTAGAATTTCTAGATACAGACTGTATCATCAGCCAGAATTTGGCCAGGAAAAGGAAAATCAGAGGTCTTTTCAAAGAGAGAGGATTTAATACACGGAATTGACTGTGCAGGTGTTGAGAAGATGCAAAGTAGGCTGGCTGTCGTGGCTCACACCTGTAATCCCAGAACTCTGGGAGGCCAAAGCAGGCGAATTGCTTGGGTCCAGGAGTTTGAGACCAGCCTGGGCAACATAGCGAAACCCAGTCTCTACTAAAAATAATAATAATTTTTAAAAAAATTAGTCGAGTGTGGTGGCACTTGCCTGTAGTCCCAGCTACTCAGGAGGCGAGAGGATCACCTGAGCCTGGGAGGCCGAGGCTGCAGTGAGCCAAGATCACATCACTACACTCCAGCCTGGGTGAGAGACAGAGAGAGAGAGGAGACAAGATAGAAAGCAAAAGATGAAGAGGTAACCCAGAGATTAATAATTGCAAGAAGCAGCTGCCATTCCCAGGTTTGGGGGAAAAAAGAAAAAAGACATGGTGCGTCCAGAACTTAGGCATGTGAAGGAGGAGGCTCCCTAAGGCTTGTGCTCAGACCTTCAGGGCAGGACACTGCAAGATCTGTGCTTGGAACTCTCAGGGGGCGCCTGCGGCCCCGCTCAGACATCTGAGAGGAGGGCACTGACCTCTGAGGCAGCACCACATGCCTGGTGCTTGGGGTGCAGGTGGCATGGCTGCTGCTGGAGGGATGCAGACCTCAGTCAGAAATCAAAACAGAGTCCCTTCTCCCCTCCTCTCACCATTCAGTCTCCACCATTGCCTCCCATTAGCCAACTGGAAGCCAGCAAGGTATCTGGAAAATGAAGTTTGCAGACTTCTAGCCCCTGCGTTACAGAACAGAAATGGTGTGGGCAGGAGGTATGAAGATGAGAGGCAACAAATAAACAACTGTCCTGAAGGCTTTTGATATGCATTCTTCCATTGTCTTCCAGAAAGGCTCGATCAACTTACACTGACACCAGCAGGCCATGGAAATGCCAGTTCCTAAATCTCAATAACACTGAAGGTTATGATTTTAAATTTTGTTTTCAGTTTGACAGGAAAAAATTATACTTTGATTTGCTTTGCATTTCTTTGATTTTTAGTGATGTTGGATACGTTTCCTATGTTTTTGGCCACTATATTTATTACTTGTTTTGTAAATTGTTGAAATACAAAACTAAAATAATTAAAGTGTCAGATTGTATGTCCTTTGACCATTTTTATTACACTATTTGCCTTTTTCTTCTCAATTCATAACACTATGCATTAAGGATATTAATCCTTGTTCTACAATACATGCTGCAAATAATATTTTCTCACAGTGGTTTGACATTTAGTTTTATTTACAGTGTTTCTGATGTCAGGTGGCTCAATTTATATGTGGTCAAATCGATTAATCTTTTCTTCTATGCATTTGCCTTTGATTTTATACTTAGAAAGCTCTTCCCCAGGCCAAGATTACGTAAATATTTATATGTTCTTTATTCTTTATGTTTTTTACATTTTCAACACAAAGGTTTTTTTTTTACATCGTAATCTTTATGTGGAATTTGTTTGGGTATATAGCGTAAAGTTAGAAATAATGGAATAATCCATTTTTCATCTATAATTTGTGCTTATTTATTTATTTATTGAGACAGAGTTTCGCTCTTGTTGACCTGGCCAGAGTGCAATGGCACATTCTCGGCTCACTGCAACCTCCACCTTCCAGGTTCAAGCGATTCCCCTGTCTCAGCTTCCCAAGTAGCTGGGATTATAGGCATGCACCACCATGCCCAGCTAATTTCATATTTTAGTAGAGATGGGGTTTTGCCATGTTGGCCAGGCTGGTTTCGAACCCCTGACCTCAGGTGATCCACCTGCCTCGGCCTCCCAAAGTGCTGAGATTACAGGCGTGAGCTACCATGCCCTGCTTTCATCTATAATTTGTGATGCCACCTCTATCCTCTATTAAACTGATATGGATAGATAGATGGATAGATAGATAGATAGATAGATAGATAGATAGATAGATATGGATATATGTGTGTGTGTGTCTATTTCTCCAGTATCTCTTTTATTCCATTAGTCTGTAAGATCATTGCATTTTATTACATTCTCACAAAAATGTAAACTCCATGAAAGTTGCCTTGGTTCTACTAGTGCCTAGAATGGTGTCCAGCACATAGCAAGTACTCGAGAAATACACATTATTGCTTGAGTGGACTATTCCTGTACCAGATCATTTCTGGTTTTGCTTTTTAAAAATTCACTTTTATCAAGGTATAATTTACACACAGCAAAACTCTCCTGCCTTAGTGGCCAGGTCGAATTTGACAAACACATACAGTTGGAAAACCACCATTACCAAGATATAGAATAGTTCTGTCACCACAAAAACACTCTGTCATGTCTTTGTTTTCAATTAATTTTTTTTATTTTAAACTGTGATTTTTTAAAAACACATACCATTAAATATGCCACCTTTTTGATTTTCAAACATACAGTTCCGTAGTGTTAAGAATATTCACAGTGTTGTGCAACAGATCTCCAGAACCTTCTGTCTTGCAGACCTGAAACTCTATGTCATTAAACCACTCCCTTTTTCCCCCTCACCCCAGCTCCCTGGAAACTATCATTTTACTTTTTGTTTCTATGAATTTGACTACTTTAGATACCTCATGTAAATGAGATTTATCTTTTGTGACTGTCTAATTTCCCTTAGCATAATGTCCTCGAGGCTCACGCATGTTGTCACATGTGACAGAATTCCCTTCCTTTTACAGCTGAATAATATTCCACTGTGTCTATCAAGTTCTTTGATAGCTGACTCCTACCCCTAGGTCCTGATGTTTTTTCTGTCTCTATAGTTTTACCTTCCAGAATGTTATATAAATGAAATCCTACAGTATGTTTATGGTATATAGGCTTTTGAGTCAGACTTGTTTTTCTCGGCATAATGCATCTGAGGTTCACCCACGCTGTTGTGAGTACCGCTATTTCATACTTTTTCATCATTGAGTAATATTTCATTATATGACTCTATCACAGTTTGTTTATTCAGTTCTCAGATGAAAATAAATTTGAGTTGCTCTCAATTTTAATTATTGCAGCTTCATAATGCTTTTTTTTTTTAATTTTTTGAGACCGAATCTCACTCTGTCACCCAGGCTGGAGTACAGCAGTGCGATCTTGGCCCACTCCAACCTCTGTCTCCCAGGTTCAAGCGATTCTCCTGCCTCTGTCTCCCACGTAGCTGGGATTATAAGCACACGCCACCATGCTCGGCTAATTTTTATATTTTTCATAGAGACAGGGTTTCTTCATGTTGGCCAGGCTGGTATTGAACTCCTGACCTCAAGTGATCCACCCGCCTTGGTCTCCCAAAGTGCTGGGATTACAGGCATGAGCCACTGCGCCCAGCCCCATAATACATTTTTTATAGTGAAACCATCTAGTAAGCTGCCAAATGTATACCAGTTGTAGCCATCACTAGAGGAGAGTATCCCTAGAATTTGGAGATAAGATTTCCTTCTGGGAGTAAGAATGAGAGGAACCAACTTCTAACAGATTCAGGAGCTTGAGTGATGTTGGAGGACTTGCGGGAAACAGCCAGGTCCTGCCAATAAAACCAGACACAGCAGACTCACAGGCAGCGTGGTGGGCCAGGGCACAGGGCATTAAGGGTGTAGGCTCTGGAGATGAGGAGCTCTGGGTATTGCTCTTCCCTCTGACATTTCCTTGCTGAGTGATTGGGGCAACCTACTGACCTGCTGGAAGCCTTGGCTTCTCACCTGTAAAATGGGGAACATGAGCGCATGCAATGGCCTGAATGTTTGTGTCCCCTAGACACTCCTATGTAAATCTTCACCCCATAAGGTGACGGTATTAGGAGGTGGGACCTTTGGCAGGTGATTAAGTCATAGAGGTGGAGCCCTCATGAATGATATTTGTGCCCTTATGAAAGGGACCCTGGAGAACTGCCTTGCTCCTGCTGTCAAGTGAGGACACCGTAAGAAGGCACTGTCTACGAACCCAAAAGTGGGACCCTCACCTGACATCAAATCTACTGGCACATTGATCTTGGATTTCTTCAGCCTTCAGCCTGTGAGAAACAAACTTTTGTTGTTTACAAGCCACCCAGTTTAAGTTACTTTCTTATAGGAGCTTGAATGGACTAAGACATAGCACATTCCTCACGTGAAGTAGTTAGTGCAGTCGCTAGGCCAAAGTAACTGTCTGATAATTGATACTTTTTTTTTTATTAACTATCATCTTGAAAGGTAGGCTGGGTCTTGAAAGGGAAATTCACATAGGAACAAGTCCAGCTGTGTTTCTTCTGAAGAAAGTGTGCAAATGATGCAGGTAATTGCAGAGGTTTTGAAACATGGCTGCAAATTCCTTGACATTCTTCCCTTCAAGAGATGGGCCTGATATGGTTTGGCTGTGTCTGCACCCAAAATCTCATCTTGAATTGTAATCCAAATTGCAATCCCCACATGTTGTAGGGGGGACCTTATGTGAGGTGATTAGATCATGGGGGCAGTTCCCCCATGCTGTTCTAATGATAGTGAGTGAGCTCTTAGGAGATCAGATGGTTTTATAAGGGACTTTTCCCCGCTTCACTCTTTCACTCTGCACTTCTCTCTCCTGCCACCATGTGAAGAAGGACATGATTGCTTCCCCTTCTGCCATGATTGAAAGTTCCCTGAAGCCTCCCCTGCCATGCAGGACTGTGAGTCAATTAAACCTCTTTTCTTTATAAATTACCCAGTCTCAGGTATTTCTTCATAGCAGCATGAGAACAGACTAATACAGGGCGCATGTTCTCTCACCTGGAATCTGGGTGGACTTGCCATGGCTTTAATCCCATCCAGTAGGGCAGAAGTGACACCACGTAATTTTGGAGGCTGGCTCAGAGAAGTCCATGCGTCTTTCACTGTGTTTGCTCCAGGACCCCTGAGCCATCATTATTTGCCAAAATACCCTGAAGCCCGAAGTCACAGTGCTGGTGAGGCCATGTGGTGATACCACATGGAGGCCTTGAGACCCGTAGAGAGAGAGATCCCAATAGTTGTCCCAGCCGAGGCACAAGATGCATGAGTGAAGAAGCTTCCAGATGATTCTAGATCACAGCCATTTGAGTCAGCCCCACCCTTTGGGTCTTCCTACATGAGGCCCCAGACATCATGGAGATAAACCATCTCCTCTGTGCCCTAATTCCTGATCCACAGAATTTGTGCATGCAACAATGATGGGTATTTTGCATCACTAAGTTTTGGGTTATTTTGCTATATAGCAACTGATAACCAGAATGGAGTTCTAGAAGGAATCTACAGAAGAAGAAAAAAAGGAAACCAAGGTAGTGAGATTTATCAGTGTTCCTGCAGCAGCTGGCAAAAGCCACCCACCCACCCACTACAGGGCCCTCAGGCACACAACCTCATGCATGGGAATTGGGAGAATTCACCAGGCTTTTTTGCAGCCTCAGTGAAATAATTCCCAAGAATGCATAACTTTGCTCCCTCTGTTTTTGTGCCTAGTGAAAACCAATGGATAACTTAAACATGATGGCCAGGAATATTCTAGGTCCTGGAGAAAGTAGATCAGTTCCATAAACCAATAACCCCACTTTCCGGTTTGTACATATCTCTTGGGACTTTGATATGTGTGAATTAGCCCCAAGCTTCTGGACCACCTTACCAGTACAGTGGAAGGATCACGGGCTGAATCTCAGCTCAGGGTCTAAATCTCAGCCCTGCTGCTTAATGACTATGTGATGTTGGGCAAGGTGCTTGACCTCTGTCTCAGTTTCCTTGTCTGTAAAACGAAGTCAGGAATGTCTTCTTCATACAGTCGTTATGGAGGTGAAATGAGATGCCATCTGGAAAGGGCTAGCACAGGGTGTGACTCATCATAAATTCACTGCTGATGTGATCCTTCATTTCTCTCCCCACCTCCAGCAAAGCTTCAGAGTAGTGTCTGGACCACAGTGACATCCCCTCCCAAGTCTTCCCAACAATGTCTCCCCCTGCTCCAGGCATTAACCCTCAGATAGCCCAGTGTGTTCCTCTGGGATCCCCCACCCCGGGCCACAGTAATGCCGGCACACACAGAGGTTTTTGGCATGGCTGGCACAAGACTGGCTTCCTCTATGGACCTGCTCCTGCCCCTGCAGGCTCTGACTGGAGAGGTTGAGAGGAAATCAACCGGGAGCCGACTGGGGATGCATGACCAGGATGACAGCCTGCAGACCCTGAAGGCAAATAGCCCTGTCCCATCAATTTGCAGGAGTGGAGAGAAGAGAGGAGCTTGGGAAATTACAGCCCCATCAGGCTGCCATCATCTTCTGCAGCTCATGAAAGTGATCAACAGTGCTTCGGCTCTCATTTTAAAGATTAAACAGAAGGAAGAATGACTCCATTGGATTGCAGCCCGAGCCACTGGTGGCCCTGAATGCCAGAAAACGAGATGGATTGAGTGTCCACGACACAGAAAGAAAACATGAATCTCCATATTTCACTGGAAGAAGCCAGAGTCATGCTCAAGGAAGCATGTGGTCCCTTTGTCTCCTAGCCTCAGGTTGGACCCCTGCGCTCCCTTGCGGGGTCCAAGTCCAGGCTCTGGATCAGTTTCAGGACAGTAGGGGCCAAATGTGTTTTGTTCAATACATATCAGGCACTCAGTAAATATGAATGAATGAACAAATCCTTGTTCTGTCCTTCTAGCTATGCGATTTTGGGCAAGTCACCATAGACAAGTCAAATGGCCTGTCAGAGCCTCAGTTTCCCCATCTGTTAAATGGGACTAGGGATATCCACCACCCTATGGTTATTGTGAAGATGAAATGGCATCGTATGAGGAAAGCATAGTAGCTGGTGTATATTACAAGGCACCCGGGTAAGGAAGAGGCCAGGTGGGAGACTCAGGTCATAAGCCTAAAGCCAGAGGGGTAGGATAAGAAACAGAAGTCCAGGCAGGGCAGGGGGCTGGCTGCATGGCACAGAGTGCTGAGGTGTTTGGGACAAAGATGGCTCTACTCTGGCTCACCGTTTTCACTCTCTGCGCCCCCTCTCTTATCCGCATCCCGTCTGCCTTGTAGGGAACATGCAGAAGGCTGTGGCGTGTGCTTAGTGCGTTCTTCACCTCAGTGGCATAGGAATGGTATTCAAGAAGGAAATCGCTTTGTCAGGAATGGTTCTGAAAGTGTCCCGGAGGATGTGGCATTTGTACAGGCCTGTGACAGACAGACAGGGCATGGCTGGTGGGACAGGAAGCCAGGCATGTGTGTGGGAATGGGACACCTTACCTGAAAGCTCCAAAAGACAAGGCTGAGGACTTCACAATCACCAGCACAATGGGGAATTATGGCAGCCTCCAGGGCAGAACAGTGATCCCTGGAAAGAATTCCTTAGCTTTGTTACACAATTGGCATTTCAATTCCTCCACAAAAAGGGATCAGCAGTTCCATGCTAGTTCCTGGAGGAGAAAGGAGGGAAATAGCAGGGACAGGACTGGAAGAACCCCGCCCCCAAGTCACAAGCCCCAGCTCTCCTCTCTAAGGCCACCAGAAGCCCCAGGAGAGTCACTGCACTGCTTCGAGCCTCAACCTCCTTGTCTGCTTCCTGAGACAGCTGTGAGAAGATCCAATGTGGCAACACCGGGTGGGCCCTGCACAGGCCCTCATGGCAGCAGAAGCAAGCAAGTCTGCATCTGGGTTAAAACAGAGCCATGGGCAACCTGGTGGGATAAGTTTCTGAAAGAAGGAAGAAGGGGCTGGCAAGGCCTGGAAATTCAGGCTGCTGGATAGGGATGTCCTCAGCGGGCTTTGGGGAGCTTTCTGGGAGTGATGTCTCCTGAAAGTTACTGACCGTGGGCAAGACATTATATTATTCTTCGCCCCAGGATTCTTCTCCTGTCCTTTCCTAAGTTCCCCCAAAGTTCCAAGGGAGCTGTTGGCTGAAAGACAGTGGAGGAGGGCTTCTTCCTTCAGCTGAGGATGAACTGGTGGTTGGTTTGGACGTTCCCTGGGCAAGAGCTGTCCAATTACAGATCCCATCTGGGCATGGGATTCCTGAAGATGCCCCCCTCCTCAAGGCCAACATGTCCTCAGAACCATAAAGTCTTCCTGTTTCCTCAGAGACAACAAACAGAGAGATGGGTGTGGGGTCCAAGCCTTAGCAGCACGATCTGGGGTTTGTGTCGAAATGAAATCCAGATCCACAAGGCACACGCTGCAGCCTGGCAGTTCCTGGCCTTGGGGGGTGTCCAATATCCCCAGAGCTCCTGGCACTGACTGCCATTCTGCTGAAATAGGCTGGGTCTTGGCAGAACAAGGAAGGTGTACGAGCCTAGCATCCACCTGTCAAACCTCAACTCAGGAGTTATTAAGCCAGCAGGTCCTGTGGCAGCCAGGCAAGATTTGCTTAAAAAAACAATGAGAAAAAAAATCGAACTTATCACTCGAGGCTTTTCACTTAAACCCCCTGCAACAGCTCCCCAGCTGCTGTTTCCTCCTCTTCCAGGCTGGCTCCTGCCCACCCTCACCTTGATGCCAGGGGGGTCTTTCCAAACTGCAGCTGTGGTCAAGTCATTTCTCAGTTGAAAAAGTCTGCTGTGGCTCCCCAGTACCTAAAGAAGTACCTGCATACTCCCCACCCGTGCATTCCAGGCCTCCCTCCCTCCCTCAAGACCAATGTCAAATGCTGCCTCCTCCAGGAAGCCTCTCCTGGTTTTCTTGGAGCCATTTGGAACTACTCCCCTTCCCAACCCCCATCAGTCTTCACTTGTTCCAGAGCCCAACCCAAGGCCTAGGGTGTGAGGGCCATCTGGAGCAGGGCACAGAGCCAAGGAAGACACAAGGAAAAGGAAGTCCCTCCCCATGAAGAGCTGATGGCTCTTCAGCTGACAAATTTAAATCAAACTGTAGATTTTTTTTGTTTGTTTGAGATGGAGTGTCACTCTGTCAACCAGGCTGGAGTGCAGTGGCGCAATCTCGGCTCACTGCAACCTCTGCCTCCCGGGTTCAAGTGATTCTCCTGCCTCAGCCTCCCGAGTAGCTGGGATCACAGGCACATGCCACCATGCCTGGCTAATTTTTGTATTTTTAGTAGAGACGGGGTTTCACCATGCTGGCCAGGATGGTCTCGAACTCCTGACCTCAGGTGATCCGTCCGCCTTAGCCTCTCAAAGTGCTGGGATTATAGGTGTGAGCCACCGTGCCTGGCCAAAACTACAGAATATTAAAACTAAAGAAGATCTTGGACCATTCAGTCAAATCCTATACACACAAAGAAAGTGAGGCTCAGAGAGGGGCGTCCGGCATAGATTTCCAGTTAGAGGGCAAAGGGGTCATCATTTAATTCATTCGGTCATTTGGTCATTTGTTCTTTCAACCATTCCACCACTTTACTAAGCCCCTGTTAGACCCTGGTGCTCGTGCCAGATTCTGGGCACATAGAGTTGAAGAAGAAACAGCCCTGGCACCCACGGGGCTGAGAGTGGATGAGGGTGACAGTGCCAGGCTGGAGGTCAGCCTGCAATGGGTGGAGGCAGAGAAGGGAGTGATGCTGGGGGTGGCTACATGGGTGGACAAGAGGTGATCCTGGAAGGCTTCCCAGTGGAGGTGATGTCTGGGCCGTGTGTAAGGAATGTGTAGGAGTTTCTGCAGGGTCAAAGCAAAATTAGCAGTGGAACCTGTGCATATGGACTTGTCCCTACTCTACACTACAGGATTTTTACATCTCAATGCTGCCTGAAAGCAATTGGAAGAAAGGGTCCCTGTCACCCTGGCCTGGTTCATCCCTGTTGAGCCACAAGCCTGAGGCCGTATAAAGTATCGTGTTGATTACAGGATTAGAAAGGCCCAGTGTGACTTGGAAAAAGGCTGTTTTGCCAGTCGGAGTGAGACTGACTGGCAACCCTGGGGCAGATCTTGCATTTACTAACCAGCTTCACACTGTAAGGCTTGACTGCAAGTGGAAATGACTTTAGGGCTCACTGAGTCATTTTACAGATGAGGAAACTCCAGCCCATGCAGGCAGAGCCCCTTGCCCAAGGCCACACAGCAGGTCAATGGCAGAGTTGGAACTTAAAGCAGGTTTCTCAACTCTCAGGCCAGCATGCAGGGGGGTGGGGAATATTGTAGTTAAAGAAAATGGTCAAGTTTATTCGCTGCAGAAGTCCCAAGGGAATCAACATCTTCATAAAACACAGAGAAACAAACAATAAAGAGCAAGAACATGATTTAAAAATGTATAATCAAGAATGGATATAGATGTTAAGTGCTGAGTCAAGACAATTTGTGAAGCTTCAATCTGTAAACCCCTTCATGAGTTTCAATAGATTCCCCTTCCCCCAGGAAGATTTCTCTGATGCCCCTCCAGCTGGATCAGTGTCTCCAGTGAGCAACCCTGGGACCACATATCATGTGTCCTCCTCTATAATTAAATTTGGTAGACTGTACTGTAATTCTCTGTCTCTTGAACCTCTTTTCCACAAGACTGTAGTAAGCTCCTCGAAGGCAAGAATGGTGTCTCATTTATTGCTATGCTCCCATTTACCCAGCATATAGCAGATGCTCAACAAACATCTGTTAAGTTAATATCTGCACACTTAAAAAAGTGACGTTTCTTCCTGAAGACCAGAACAAAGAAAAACAGAACCTATACTCTTTCATGAATTGAATCTCCATCTATCCATCCTTTTATCCCTCCCTTCCTCCATCTATCCATCCATCATCTTTCTCTCCTTCCTTTTGTCCTTCCTTTCCTCCCTCACTCCACACCTCCTTCTTTCCATCCATCCATCCATCCATCCATCTATCCATCCATCCATCCATCTATCATCCTTCATCATCCATCCGTCATGCATCCAACATTTGTTGAGCAACATGAGAGGCTGACCCCTGAGTTTAAAAGGGGAATGAAGCCCGTTCTCTGAAGTGGAAAGCTCTGTTTGCAGTAGCTTGCCCGTAAAAACCATCATCAATGTTTTGTAGAAGACAGCAGAGTAATTTAGAGATGTGACTTAATATTTCGTGGTCCCTGAAATCCATCTTTGTTAAATGACCAACAAAAGACTGTGGCCAGGGAAGCCCACTGACAGGCCAAGGGGAGAACTTCAAGGGGACATTGGTGAGGAATAAACCCACCTGCTGGGCGGGGCTGTGGGACCATCAGGAACCTTTCTGTTATTACTGATTACTGCACTGACAATGAAGGCAGTGTCCCTCACTCCCAAAGCTGCACGCAGGAATGACAAGGCTCAGGTACTGGCATGACAAATCTTCCCTGTGGGAGGCATTGGTACAGGCTCAACCCTGACCTGCCTGCCACATGGACTATCCCTGCTGATGACCCCCGTCCCCCTGGAAAACTTGACTGAGGTGGCAGTAATGTTAATAGCCGGCTATTCTTTGCAGCAGCACACGCCTTCACAGCCTTTTCTCCTTTGAGCCCTTTGAGGATCCCCAGAAGGAGTCATTCTTCTTCTTCCCTTTTCCCAGATCAGCAAACAGAGGTTCAGGAAGGTGAGCTGACTTGACCAAAGTGATAAAGTTTGCAACTGTCAGCAGGAGGGCAAATCACAGTTCCTGACTGATCAACCCCTTGATCAGGCCTTTTGGGGCTGTGACTCAGAATCAGGATATAATAAAATCCAAAATGGCACCTTCCAGTTTAGCTCCGGAGTGAACACAACTCAGTGTTGGCCCAGAAGTTAGGAGCAATGTCAAGACTTAGAACTGAGCCCTAGCCAGGGGTTTCAGCACCCAAGCTAGGGATGGGGGTGTGGATGCCCTCTGAGCCAGGACCTGCCTTGCTCATGTGCATACACCAAGGCAAACAGGGTCCTTCTTAGTCACAGCCCTGGATCATCCATTTCAAAGCAAAAAGGAATTTGTGAGGGCTGCCAGCTGTCATTTTTGTAATGAAATTTGCTTTCAAAGCCCAAGGCCATGCTAATGACAAAGTAAAACAAACTCAGAAGGAGTAAGAGGGGTAGGCTCAGGCGAGTGGGCAGGGAATTGCCAAGAAAACTCACGTGGGGCTGAGCACCATAGTTGTGACTGTGATGCCTACACATATGCACACATATGATGCACATGCACGCGCACACACACACACACACACACACACACTCCTAACAGACAACCTGATGGCAGGGAAAGGGATTCCAGTGCTCAGTTCAAGAGACCTGGAATCTGATTCCAGCTCCGCCCCGGCTGCATTGAGTGCCCTAATATCTCCATGCCTCAGTTTCCTCATCTATAAAACAGGATGGTAATAGCACTTATCATTTGGGTTGTTAGACCAGTGCATGGCCACATCGAGTGCCATATGAGTGTAAATTAAAATAACGTAATTAATCCCCTGAGTGGCGTTAGTGGTTAACTACGGGCCTGTTGTGATGGTTAATACTGTCAACTTGATTGGATTGAAGGATGCAAAGCATTGATCCTGGGTGTGTCTGTGAGGGTGTTGCCAAAGGAGATTAACATTTGAGTCAGTGGGCTGGGAAAGGCAGACCCACCCTTAGTCTGGGTGGGCACAATCTAATCAGCTGCCAGCTCGGCTAGAATATAAAGCAGGCAGAAAAACATGAAAAGGCTAGACTGGCTTAGCCTCCCAGCCTAAATCTTTCTCCCATACTGGATGCTTCCTGCCCTTGAACATCGGACTCCAAGTCCTTCAGTTTTGGGACTCAGACTGGCTCTCCTTGCTCCTCAGCTTGCAGATGGCCTATTGTGGGACCTTGCAATCATGTGAGTTAATGCTTAATAAACTCCCCTTTATATATATATATCTCTATCCTATTAGTTCTGTCCATCTAGAGAACCCCGACTAATGCACCTGTCTTCCTGGCCCCCTTTTTTTCTGGAAACTTCCTCCTTGCTCCCTTCTGTGTGGTTGCAATGGACTGCAGCCATGGAGGCAGTCTACATTGACAGCTAAGAGTGTGAGCTCTGAAGTCAGGCTGCTCAGCCTCTAATTCTAGCTTTACATCTCTGGATTAGTAACTTAACCTGCCCAAGCCTCAGTTTCCTCATCTGTAAAATGGGGAGGAGAATTTTACCTGCTTCACAGGCTTGTTGGGAGGATGCAACTGACAAAACGCCTGTGTCTAGCACATAGTAAGAGCTTGATGATGAATGTATCTGCTAAAATTATATTTTCATTCCAAGTAACTTATTGCCTCTGGCCATGGTTGACTGGGCCTGGGGGGGGCACTTGAATGAAGCTGAGCCAATCAGCTTCTTCCTTAGGAATTTGTAGTTGATACTGAAAAGGAGTTATTTTGCCTCGCGTTGGTGGCTAGCCCCGTGAAACGTGAGCATGGTGCTGTGGCTGCCAGCTTCCCACCATGTATATGGAGCCTAATAAGCTGGTCTTCAAGGGACATGCAGATAAAGGACTTCAGTTCCTAGTCTCAAACTCTTGGGCTCAACTGGTCTGCCTGCCTCAGTCTCCTAAGTACCTGGGATTACAGGCATGTGCTACAGCACCTGGTTTTGTGTCATTTTTTTTCTCCACACTTCCAAAGAGTGTGGAGTCCCCACCTCTTCCCCAGTCAAGTGTGGTTGCCCTGACTCTGCCCTCTTCGATCTCCTATCCATCCATCATGTTGTCAAGCTGTCGTGGTGCCGTGAGACAGCATTGTGTCCTCAGAGTGACTGGCCCCTTCTTACTTCAGCTGACTTAAGTGAGCTTCAGTGCCTGGCCCCGACTTGGCCTCTGTTTCCTAAGCTAGCTGGGGCTGAGATGGCTGAGGAGTCTTGCAATGTGATCTCCTGGGTTCACACTGGAAAGCTGCAGAACAAACTGATGGATTCTGTGTGTAGCTCCAGGTTATACACAGAACCACATCCATTTCAGGGCTGTAGACATCTCAGAAATTAACACCTTTTTCTTTAAGTTCTCTAGATCTTTTCTTTTCTTTCTTTTTTTTTTTCTTTTGAGACAGAGTCTCGCTCTGTAGCCCAGGCTGGAGTGCGGTGGCGCGATCTTGGCTCACTGCAAGCTCCACCTCCTGGGTTCATGCCATTCTCCTGCCTCAGCCTCCCGAGTAGCTGGGACTACAGGCGCCCACCACCACGCCCTGCTAATTTTTTTGTATTTTTAATAGAGACGGGGTTTCACCGTGTTAGCCAGGATGGTCTCGATCTCCTGACCTCATGATCCGTCCGCCTCAGCTTCTCATAGTGCTGGGATTACAGGCGTGAGCCACCATGCCCAGTCTAGATCTTTTCTTTATTGCTGCCTGGTCAGTGCTCCATTGGACATTCATGCCACATTTTGAGCCCCTGCTCTGTGGTCACCGTGGGGAACATTGCAGACCAGGTCACGTCCTTATAGGCGCCTTGAGATCAAGCACCTGGCCATGTTTCTCTAGATCCATCATCCCGCTTCTAGCTATGCTTCTGGACTCTGTTGTTTTATACTTTAGATATTGTCTTTCAATTTTTGATGTCAATTTTCCTTTCTAGACAGTGAGCAGGGTCTGTGTCATTTTCTTCTTTTGGGGGGATGCAGAGGATGAGGTGTTGCTCTACTGCCCAGGCTGGTCTCAAACTCTTGGGCTCAAGTGATTCCCCACCCCGCTCAGCCTCCAGAGTAGCTGGGATTACAGGCACGCTCCACAGTGCCTGGCTCGGTGTCATTTTCTTCTTGGTGGCACTAGCGCATGTCAGGTATTCACATATGTTTGTGGGACAGATGAATGAATGAATGAATGACATGAACAAAATGAGTCTTTCCAGAGGAGAAAAACAGGAAAACGGAAGTTCCAGAAACCAAGCATGTTGAGGGAAGGGCATCTAACCTGGGGAGTAGATTTAGGGGGCACTGGAGAACTGTAAATACTTTAAGGGATTGTTATGTGGGAAAGAAATTAGAATCAATGTGAACAATAGTCACTATTTCTTGAGCACCTACTATGTGCCAAACTCTGCACTAGGGGTTTTTCATCTTCTCACTCACTCCTTATGACCAACACAAGGAGGAGTCCTTCTCATCCCCATTTTATAAGTGACAAGGTGGAGGCTGAGAGACATGAGACCCCATGGATGGGGTCCATCAGAGTGCTGTTAAGGAAGAAAGCCAGAATTTGAAGGCAGGTCTGTCTCCATAGTAGAACTCCACCTTCCTACAGTGAAATAATAATAATAATAAATAAAATAAAAGGCCAGTGTCTCCCAAGGGCAGAAGTAAACCTGAGAGAGAGAAGTCATAGAGAGGAAGTCTCTGACTTTAACCAAGAAAGAACTTCTAAATTCCAGGGCTGGCCCCAAGCAGAACAGGTGTTGATACTCCTGTTCTAGGAGGTATGCAAGACGCAATAGAAACTGCTCCCTGAAGATGACCAGAGGATCAGTTGGTTCCTGTCTGTGAAGCTAGAAGAACTGCTTTTCAGACTCCAGAGGGTGCTCCCCCCATCTGACGCTGCAAGCGCCCTCGCCCCTACGTGATGGCAGCACTGCGGGCTCCCAGGCAGAGGCCTCACCCACGTCCCCATTCCACCACCCCCCCGGGAGCGGCTGCGTGACAGCCTCGCCCCCGCGGGCGCCCCCCTCCTGGGGTCGGGAGGCCCCCTGGGGAGTTCCCACGCAGCCCGGGCCCTAACCCTAACCAGGTGGCGAACAGCGGAGCCTGGAGGAGTGGTCCCTGTGCTGCCCACCGCCTCCAAGCGTCCGGGCGCCTCTGCAGGCACCTAGCCTGGTTGGGAGGCACAGTCCGCTGGGGTGGACACCCTGGAGGCTCCTTTCCGCCCCCCACCCCATCCCCTTCTGAGCACCTGCTGTGTACCAGGGCAGCAGGTCAAGAAGCCAGCCATGGAGTCCAGCAGCAGGTTGCGCCTCCCAGACCGCGGGCGGGTTCCATCTCCTCTCCACGCCTCAGTTTCCCCACCAACAAGACTGAGTAATTAGCCCTGACCCCCGCGGGGTGGCAGGAGGGCCTGACAAGCAGATGGAAGTGGGAGCACAGAGGGGCCGGCGTCACCCCCACTTCATCCTCCCAGCAGCCCCGTGAGACGACAAACGTGGCAAAAGCACGTGCCCTGCGATCACCCGGCTGGCACGTGGCAGAGGCTGGATTGGAATCCATGCAGGTCTGAGGCCAAGCCCCAGCTCCCTCTCCCCTGCTGGGGCTCCCTGGGAGCAGCGTCAGCTCAGCCCCAAAGCCTGAGGACCCCTTAACCACCCACACCCCGAGCTGTGGGGTCACAGCCCTCCACAGCCAGGAGGGAGACGGTCCCTGGGGTCGCTACTGCCCCCACATCTCCCTGGAGGCAGACCCCTCAAAGAAAAGTCAGGGCTCAAGGTTTAGGCCAGATGGCAGCTCCTCAGAGCAGTCGTTGTGTCCCAGCAGGGAGGGTCCCCGGGCTGGGGCGGCCATGGAGAGCAGAGGCCTTTCTGGGAGCGAGGAAGGCAGGAAGAGAGCCACGGAACCGTGGGCCAGGGCTGGAGACTGAGGGCCCCCTGCCTTCAGGGCGTGCCTGTGGCTGCTGGCTTCCTGGGCACACAGCTCAGGGTTCTGAGGAAAACTCAGAGCTGCAGCAACAAGGGGAGGTGATGAGGGAGCCGGGTCCGGGGGAAGCGGGGCTGTCCAGGGGAGGTCAGAAACCTGTGTGGGTTCAAATCTCCATCATGGCACTTACTCTGGGACCCTGAGAAACCTACCCCCTCCCTGAGACCATTTTCCCACATGGGAGATGGGGAGCACGATCTCACGTCGTTCATTCTCTGGGGGATGGAATCAGACAATGGGCAGGAAGCACCCAGCACAGTGCCAGGGTCCTGAGCACAGTGGGTATGCCCAGCACAGTGGGTGCTCCCTACACAGTTACTCTTATTAAGGTTCCCCAGGCCCCAGGCTCTTAAAAACCCCAGACCTGCGAGGCTCCCTCCCTCCAGGAGACAAGTATCCCAGTGGCCTGCTGTGCATAAGGAGGTCTCCCAACCTGAGTGGGACAGTTCACCACCAGTTCAAAGCCCACCCGAGAGCCTTGCCTGCTCTGCGTGGATGTCACTGCCCTTCCACCTTAATGGGTTTCCTTCCCAAACCACCCCATAGAAGCCCCTGGGGCGGAGGATGGATCACCCTGGCCTAAGCCTGCGTGCTGATCTCCCCCTGTCTACTGCCCCAGCCCCAGCAGCTCGGCCCTGCCAGGAACATTGATGGTGAAAGGCAAGGGCTATGTGGGTGCACTTGACATCCCAAATGGTGGGAGTCTGACCACACTAGGACAGAGCTGGCTTTCCAACAGGGCTTTCTCGAGAGATGGGCTGGGGGTAGTGCGAGAGAGCTCTGGGATCCTGGAGGGTCTGGGTTGGAATCTGCCCTTTCTCAGCTGTGTGACCTGGGGCAAGTCCCTCCCTTTTCCAAGCTCACTTCTCTTGCTCTGTAAGGTGGGTTAATGACATCCACTGCACCTGGTTGTTGAGAGACTAAATGAGATCATGAATAAAACTTCATGTGGGCCAGGCGTGGTGGCTCGTGCCTATAATCCCAACACTTTGGGAATCTTAGGAGGACAGATTGCCTGAGCTCAAGACCAGCCTGGGCAACACGGCAAAACACTATCTAATAAATATTTAAAAAAAATTTTTTTTGAGATGGAGTTTTGCTCTATCGCCCAGTCTGGAGTGCAGTGGTGCGATCTTGGCTCACTGCAACCTCTGCCTCCCAGGTTCAAGCGACTCTCCTGCCTCAGCCTCCTGAGTAACTGAGATTACAGGCACCCGCCACCAAGCCCGGCTAATTTTTGTATTTTTAGTAGAGACGGGGTTTCAACACATTGGCCAGGCTGGTCTCAAACTCCTGACCTCATGATCCGCCCACCTCGGCCCCTCAAAGTGCTGGGATTACAGGTATAAGCCACCACGCCTGGTCATAAATATTTAAAATTTTTTATTAAAAATAATAATGAAACATCATTTGACAAGTTTGTGAGGATGTGGAGAAATTGAAACCCTGGTGCATTGCTGGTGGGAATGTGAAATGGTGTAGGTTCCTCAAAAAGTTAATCATATTACAGAATTCCACATGACCCAGCAATTCAATTCTTAGGTGTATGCACAAAACAATTGAAAATAGAGGCTTAGACAAATACAAGGATGCACACATTCATAGCAGCCTTATTCATAGTAGCCAGAAGGTGGAAGCAACACGAGTATTCATTGACAGATTCATGGATAAACAATATGTGATGTAGCCACACAAGGGCATATTAGTCACCCATAAAAAGGAATAAAGTGCTCATACATGCTACAATGTGTGTGAAACTAGAAAGTGAGCTGAAGGAGTCCACACATAAAATGTCATTATTGTATGATTCCATTTATATGAAATGTCCAGAATAGGCAAATTCATAAAGGTAGAAAGCAATCTGGGTTACTAACAGCTGGGGCTAGGAGAGCATGCGTACAAGGTTTTATTCTAGAGTAATGAAAATATTTTGGAACTAGATAGAGGTGGTGGTTACACACATTGTAAATATACTAAATATCACCAAATTGTTACTTTAAAATGGTTAATGTTACGTTGTGTGAATTGCACCTCATTAAAAACAAAAAGTCATTTGCACACACAGAGCCTGACTTGATGGAGTAAGACAGTTGATTTCAGGTCCTGGTTCTTCCAGTTACTCACTGGTGACTTGGGACAAGTCATTCTACTGGTCAGAGCCATAGTTTCTGTATTAGAGTGTTCTCATGCTGCTAATAAAGACATACCCGAGACTGGGTAATTTATAAAGGAAAGAGGTTTAATTGACTCACAGTTCCATATGGCTGGGGAGGCCTCACAATCACGGCAAAAGGCAAACGAGGAGCAAAGTCACATCTCATATGGCGGCAGGCAAGAGAACTTGTGTAGGGGAACTCCCCTTTATAAAACCATCAAATCTCATGAGACTTATTCACTATCATGAGAATAGCATGGGAAAGACCCTCCCCCATAATTCAATTACCTCCCACTGAGTCCCTCCCATGACCTGTGGGGATTATGGGAGCTAAATCCAAGATGAGATTTGGGTGGGGACACAACAAAACCATATCAGTTTCCTCACCATAAAATGAAAAAAAGAATACTTGCCAGGTGTTGGGAGATAAAACAAAATGATGTATATAAAGTGCCTAGCACAGGGGCTGGTATACAAATGATGCTGTGTGACAGAGTTGGAATTATGGGCAGAACACGCATAGCTCATCAGGTGATCAAAGCCACCATCTCTTCACCTCGGTTCGATGGGGTGATGTTCCCCTCCCCCTGGGCAGATCTGTGTCCTCTCTGCTCCCCACAGCTAATTCTAATATTTGTTGAGCACCTACTATGTGCAAAGTTTTCACCAGCTGTGGTGCTGCAGTGTTGAGGCAATAGACATGAATGAGGCGGATTCCCAGCCTCAAGAAGTGTCTGGGGAGCTCAGATACCTACATAAATAGCTCTAATACAGTGTTTGTGCAGCCGTGACAGAGAAGCAGATGCAGGGCAATGAGCACTCCCAGGAAACAAAGAGCAGTTCCAGCTGCAGGAGGTGGAGCGGGGAGGTGGGGCAGGGAGATGGGGACCAGGGAAGAGCTCTAGCAGCTGAGCTTTGGGGACAGGATTTCTCTCATGAGATGGGCAGGGGGCTTTCAACGTAGCAAGCACAGCCTGAGCCAAGGTGCAGGGGCCGGGAGGGCTGATGGAGCTCCAGGAGGGCAGAGGCTTGAGCCGGGAGTCTCTGTCCTTCCAAGGCCAGGCTACAAGTTCCCTGAGCGCAGCACTGGATCTGTGCTCCCCTTAGTCATACCAAGGGCTTGGCATGCCTTGAGCACCTGCCAGAGATTTGTGGAATGAATGAAGACATGAATCAATGTCCAATTCATCTGAGTCTCTTTGAGCTATTTTCTATAACGTGCAGCTGTTATATTTTCTATAACATAAGCTAACTTATGGATTTAGTTTCTGAAAAACTGCTCTGGTTAAAGCAACTCACTATCTACATGCCTCGAAAAGTTACCTCAATTCACCATTAAGAGAGAAAGCTAACATTTATGGAGCCTATTATGTGACGGGTAACTGTGTGAAAGGGGTTCTGAATTATGTCTTTCAGTCATTAGAACAATCCTTTAAAGCAAGGGCTAAGCTGGGCACGGTGGCTCACGCCTATAATCCCAGCACTTTGGGAGGCCGAGGTGGGCGGATCATGAGGTCAGGAGATCGAGACCGTCCTGGCTAACACAGTGAAACCCCATCTCTACTAAAAATACAAAAAATTAACCGGGCGTGGTTGCAGGCGCCTGTAGTCCCAGCTACTTGGGAGGCTGAGGCAAGAGAATAGCCTGAACCCAGGAGGCGGAGCTTGCAGTGAGCCGAGATCACGCCACTGCACTCCAGCCTGGGCGACAGAGCGAGACTCCGTCTCAAAAAAAAAAAAAAAATTATAAAGCAAGGGCTATTGTTTGGTTTAAGTCACAGATGAAGAGACTGAGGCCCAGAGAAGCTAAGTAACTTATCCAAGGTCACACAGCTAGTAAGAGGGACCTGATTGTAACCATAGGGCTTATGCTCTTGGCCATGATTTGACGTTGCTCTGGATTTAATTTGGTCTACTTTCGTGTCAGATATTGTCCTGGAAAGAAAACGTATGCTCAGAGAAATTTGTCTCCAGTGTTGACTTTTAATTGCCTTTTTAAGCTGTTAATAATATAGAAACATTATATGTAAAATACGTAAATATATCGTTACATATGTAAAATAATGTAGAATAATAATTTCAAAAGAGGAACTAAATGACACTCATAAAAGAACAGGCCAGCATTGTTCTGTATACAGCAGCAAACAAAGCAGACAAAGCTCTCATAAAGTTTATGCTCAAAATTAAAATGGTAGGTGGATGATGGAGAGATTGAGAGAAAGAGAGAAAAATAAGAAAAATATCAGGCCCAGCGCAGTGGCTCATGCCTGTAATCCCAGCACTTTGGGAGGCCAAGACAGGAAGCTGACTTGAGCCCAGAAGTTCAATACCAGGGCAAAACCCCATCTCTACAAAAAATGCGCAGTGGTGCATGCCCCTAGTTCTAGCTACTCAGGAGGCTGAGGTGGGAGGATCACCTAAGCCTGGGAGCTAGAGGCTACGGTGGCCATAATTGCACCACTGCACTGTAGCCTGGGAGACAGAGTGAGACCCTGTCTCTAAAATAAAATAAAAGAAAATAAAGAAAAATATTAGAGAGGAATACATCTGAAATTCAGTACTGTGAAGTATTAAAAAGTAACAAAAATAGGGTGAAGTCATCAACAGTGACTTGGTGTTTACTTCGAGTGGGGTGGTCAGATCAGGAAAGGCCTCTTGGGGAGGCAAAAGTTAAACTGAGAGGTGATGAGCAGAAGGAGGCAGCTGTCTGACCATTCCAGAGCAAGGGAAAGGCCAGGGCGAAGGTCCTAAAGTGGGGACCCACTTGGCAGGTTCCTGTAACAGCTAGAGAGTTTGTGTGCTGAGTTTGCAGGGGCAGGCGGGGGGCATCATAGGAGCTTCCTGTGCTGGTCAAGGGTCTGGATTCTGGTCCAAGTGCTGGGGAGGTGTTGGAGAGAGTTACTGGATTTGAATTCCACTGTTTAAAGATCACACTGGCTACCATATAAGGAGGATTCGATTGTAGAGGACAGGAGGCCCAGGCGGGAGGTTGCGGCCGTGGTCCAGGCGAAGGATGAGGACCAGAGTGATGCTGGCGGAGAGGGGACAGCAGTCATCCCAGGCACACACTGCATGCTGGAGGGGAGGTCCGTGGCTCCTCCTGTTGGGGAAGACAGAGTATAAGGGAATAGGGAAAAGGGCGAGAGGAATCTACAGTAATTTGCATAAGCAACCGGGTGGACGTTGCCGTTGTCACAGACACAGTTAGATCCAGGGAGAGGATGGTAATCAAAAAGGCTCCTTCTGCCGTGGGAACTTTGAGACGCTCAACATCCATTCTAGAAACACCGGGCAGTTGGGGGAATAACCAAGCCTGGAGCTGGGGTTGAGAGGAGCTGTCCATCTGGGTGTCACTGGCATAGGGATGGTGCCTAAGGTCATGAGCCTGGGTGGGGGTCACCTCAGAAGGGAAGGAGTTAGATGAGGTAGGGCCCAGGCCTGAAGATCAAGGAGAATCCTGGGACCGAGATGCCATGCAGAGGCTGCGCAGAGGAAGAGCAGCATCAGGAGACTGGGAGAGGAGGCCAGAGGAGTAGGAAGGGCCAAGAGGAGAAGGTACTTCAAGAAGGGGGAAACAACCAGCTGTGGTCACCTGCAGCTCAGCAAAATGCTGGGTGCAACGCTTGGCTGGAGTGAGTTGGTGGCGGTGGGAGGAGGTACTGAATTAAAGTACCATAGACAGTGAATCTAGACTTAAAGAAAGCTCGGTTGAGCATTCAGAATTTTTGGCCCTAAAGAGTAGCAAAGAAATGGAGTGCTCCCTAGAGGAGGAAACGAGATCAGGGGAGGACATTTTAAAGTTTGGAGACGCTAGAACATTTTTGTGTCCTCCTGGGAATGATCCAGGAGAAAGGGAGGGAGCAAAGAGTTAGGAGAGTGGAGATAATTGCAAAGTCCTTGATAGCTGAGACAAGGGACGGGCACTCAGTACACAACAGGGACCCTTTCCTTGCTGTAATAGGAGGGAAGGCAAAGAGTTTAGGCACAGAGTGGGTTGGCTGGTTGCTTTGAGGCTGAGACAACGGGGGAATTTTCATCCACTTGGTATTTGACTCCGGCAGAGTTACCAGCAGAGAGAGGGAAGCAGGGAAAACGTGGAAGTTCAGAGACAGAAGGAAAAGGGTGAAATTGTCAGCGTAGAGAACAAAGTGAAGTGTGGGAGGGTTTGAGGGCAGCAGAGGCACCCATGTGGTCAGGCTGTGGATCCCAGGCCTCAGTGTAGTCAAGCTGTCCCTCCTGTAAACAATGCTGAACATCTTTGCACGTCAAGCCTTTTTATATTGAGCTTTATATTGAGTAAAAGTATTTGCTATTTTTTTCAGAATCCAGTCCTGGAAGCAGGTGTAGATTCAGAGATATGAATATTTGAAAGACTAGTGACAAATATTGCAAGCATATTGTCAAATCGTGTCCCAAAAACAGTAGTTCCAACCCATGCCGCCCCAGCTACCTACGAGAGAGGGTTTTCGTCTGGAGGCACCATCACCAGAATGCTGCCATGTTAGTATTTTTTAAACATCCATCCTAATTTTAAAGCAAAGGGTAGTATCTCCTTGTTGTGCTTACAACTTTTCCATTTCTTTGACTCATTGGAGTGAACCTTTTTTATAGTGTATTAACTAACTGTCTTTTCTCTTATTATAGATTTTTCTTTGGTGCACATTTAAAGAGTCTCTGGGATAAATCTCAGTGGTATCATGGGCGCAAAGCTCATCAGAAACAAAGTGGGGAAGGAGCTTGCAGAGAGGAATTTTGTGGCTCTTAGTTTTCCTGACAGTGGCAATAGCGTGAAGAAACAAAAAGCTAAGAAACTGAGTCAGGGCCAGGAGCAGCGTATTTTAAAGCTAATTTAAATAGGAGGCTTCGTTTAAGCTGTCACCTCTGCCTCTCTATTTCTTATATATGTACACACACACATAAGCAGATGTGGGTGGCAGTGAGGAATTATGCAGAGCTATATCTCAGCCCAGCCTTTTGTGATGACTTTTATTAATTATTGAATAATTTGATAAATAATTCATTATTTTCCTGCTGGTGAAGGCATCATCAAAAATTCGTTGAGTAGAAGTCAAGCGAGCCCACAGTCTTTCTGAAGCTGGAAGAAATCCTGGCTGTATTTCCCTCATTCGAGGGTATGAACATGTGTGTGTGTGTGTGTGTGTGTGTGTGTGTGTGTGTGTGTGTGTGTGCAGGCACGCCCCTGGGTGTTTGCCACATGTGGAGGCCTGTGCGTAACAAGCATGCAAGAGATTGTGTCTATAAGCATATGTTGAGCATTTTGTGCAAGGCATGTGTGTGTTGCATGTGTGTGAGAATTTGAGTGGCAGTATAGTGTCTGGCTAAGTGTGGGCTGAGAAGGAATTTCTCTTGGGACTTTATATTCTGCACTTTGTTTTAATTTCTTTGGTCTCTGGTGATGGGAGTAGTAGTTCTTTCTTTGTTTTGTATATAGATCCTGCTTAATAAAAATGCCCAGATTTTGAATAGAGAAAATTGAAATTAAAAATATATGTGCACCGGGGAGCAGCAAGGAGCAGGACAGGGAGATGGCAGGGAATGAACGAGAACTTCTCTTCCACCAGGAGGACCCCAAGCTGGGCTTCTTACTGCCTGGCACATAATGGTTTCTGGGCCAAGTCATTGAGGAATAAAAAAGAGAAAGATAAAAAGAACTTCCTTTGAAAAGGAAGATGAACCAGGGCATCAGCAAGGTTTCTAGTCTGACCACTTTGGTTATTAGTTTCTTAATGTTTCTGGGCTTCTGCCTAAAAATTTTATTAATAAATCCCTGCCCTACGACCACTGGAGGCTATTGTAAGAGCTTTGAAGAGAAGTGATTGCTATATGCCCCAGGGCATCAGGGGAGGTGGAAAGAACACAAAACAAAGATTTTGGTTCCTGTCTAGTCTCTATCACTCCCACCCCTGGCTGTGCAACAGGGGCAAATTGCCTTGTTTCTCTTAGGCTCAGTTTCCTCAAGTGGAATAGGGACACTATTAACTATGAGGCAAGACCAAATGAAATAACACAGGATCATGGTAAGAATGCTTACCGATAGGAAAATTTGGCACAGTGTTTGCCACAAACATGGGTCATGATAATAGTTTATTCATTTCACATTCATTCCAAGAGGCCCAAGTTCCCCAGTGCCACAGATCAAAGTCTTTTTGTACTATCAGTTACTAAGAAACAAGCATTAAAATCTCCAACTCTGATTGTGAATGTGTCTGCTTCTCTTCTAGTTCTGTCCATTTTTGCTTCATGCACTTTGAAGTCTGTTATCGTATGCCAACACATTTATTATTGTTGTGACTTTCTCTTTATCATATGAAATGTCCCTCTTTTGCCCTGATAGGCTTTGTTCTGAAGTCTATTTTGTTCAATGTTAATACAGTCACATTTCAGCTTTCCTTTGTTTAGTATTTGCATACTTTATATCTTAGTTAAAAGTAAATGAATAGGTATCTTTATAGTTAAATGGCACCTTTTATAGACAGGATATAGTTGGCTCTTGCTATTTTATCCAGTCTGACAATCTCTGCTTTTTAATTGATGTGTTTAATCCATTTACATTTAGTATAATTATTGTTATGGTTGGGTTTCAGCCTACAGTCTTGCTATTTTTTTTTCTATTTGTCTCAGATTTTCGTTTGTTGGTTTTTCTATTTCTCTTGTCCTGCTTTCCTTTACATTAATTGGCTTTTTAGTATTCTATTTAATTTCCTCTATTGCATTTTCAAGCTATACTTCTTTTATTATTTTTATTGGTTATTCTAGGGATTCTAATATACACCGTTAACTCATTACAGTCCACTTAGGATTAATTTTGTACTACTGTATATCTCATTCTTCACACTTCTCCTTAGTTTGACTATGATGTTTTTAGGTACAGTTTTCTAGGGTTTGCTGAGCTTGTTGGATCCATTGAGAAATGTTTTTCATCAAATTTGGGAAATTTTAAACCATTATTTCTTCAAATATATTTCTGTCCTGTTTTATTTCTCCTTTCTTTCTGAGACTCTACGTGTAGCTGTTATGGTTTGAATATATCCCCCAAAGTTCATGTCTTGGAAACTTAATCCCCAACACAATTGTATTGAGAGGTAAGACCTTTAAGAAGCTCTTCCCTCATGAATAAATTAATGTCTTTATTGAGGGAGTGGGTTCATTATTCTGAGAATAGATTTGTTTTATGAAAGCATTCCTCTTGCTCTCTCTTTCTCCCTTGCTCTCTCACATGCGTACACACTCTTGAAGCTGCCTTTGCAAAAATTATAACAATGAGAAAATTATGACAGTGAAAGAGATCTGACTTAATGTCTTATCTTTAGCCTCCAAAATGCCCTTAGGTCCTGGGTGTGAGTCAAGGTAACTTTAGGAGAAATTTATTTTATAGTTTTAGTAGTTTTAGAATAGTTTAGTCATTTTAATAACAGCCTTTTCCTAACAATTAAACTGCCTTTGGGAAACTAATGAAAGGCCACCAGGTTAGGAGGATGAGAGGGGCCTGAATTCGTAGTTATGTATAATAATAATCCAGACACTATTCTGGAGGTCACAAGATTTGCAATTTCCCCAATTACTCCTGTAAATAACATCACTATTGTAGAACCTAAGATTGGCCTTTTGAGATGTCAGGCTTTTGCATTTCTGACAACTGGATGGCCCCTCCCGGACCCACGGTTCTTGACTCAACTTGTCCTATGGCCCCCACCTGGAAGTGGACTCAGCTCATGAGGACCATTTTTCACACCCCTATGATTGCATCTTCAACCAGTCAGCAGCACCCATTCCCTAGCCCCTTGCCCACCAAACTACTTTCGAAAAACCCTAGCCTCCAAATTTTCAGAAAGGCTAATTTGAGTAATAATAAAACCCCAGTCTCCCATTTAGCCAGCTCTAAGTGAATTAAACTCTTTCTCTATTGCAATTCTTCTGTCTTGCTAAATCAGCTCTATCTGGGCAGCAGGCAAGATGAACCCATTTGGCAGTTACACTCTCTTACCCTTCCACCTTCTGCCATGGAATAGCACAGCAAAAAGCCCCTCACCAGATCCCAGCCCCTCATTCTTATACTTCCCAGACTCCAGAGCCATGAGAAATAAATGATAAACTACCCAGTCTATGTATTCTGTAACAGTAGCAAAAATGAACTAAGACAACAGGTATATTATACTACTTGATACTGGATCAGAGGTCACTCAGATATTGCTCTTTTTAAAATTATTTTCTCCCTTCTTCACATAGGATAATTTCTGAAGATCTGTTTGCAAGTTCATTGACTCCTTCAAACTGATCTTAAGCCCATCCAGTGAATGTATTTCATTTCTTGTATTTTTCAGTTCTAAAATATTCATATGAGAAAGTAAAAAACACACAAACTGTTTTTCCTCTGCTCTCACACAACACAGAATACTTCTGTGACCAAATGTTGGAGGCTGTTTCCCCACCTACCAAATAAGCAATGAATTCTGAAGGAAACACCAGCCCAGTGTTTTCTAGTTTAATTCCAACACTATCTACCTGGAGATAGCATCAGATCCCGTAGGTTGAGTGCTCAAGTCCCCAAGGCTGCTCCACCCCTTCACACTTCCAGTGACAATCACAAGCCCCAGGTTATTTTTGCCAGTGCTTCTGACTGACCAGGTATAAATCTGGATTCTCATAACCTCTTCTTTGGGTTAAATTAATTTGCTACAGCTCACAGAACTCAGGGAAATACATACTTACGTTTACTACCTTATTTACAAAGGATATTTTTAAATATACAAATAAACAGCACGAAGAGAAAATACACAGGGTGAGGTCTGGATGGACCCTGAGTGCAGAAGCTTCTGTCATCATGGAGTTGGGGTGCACCACCCTCCTGGCACATGAATGTGTAAGCCCCCATGCATTTGGCTATTCACAACCTCTCCAATCCCTGTCCTTTTGGGTTTTATGGAGACTTCATTACATAGGCATGATTGATTGAATCATTGACCACTGGTGATCAACTTAATTTTCAGCCCCCTCTCTGCTCCCCAGAGGTTGGGGGATGGAAATAAAAATTACACCTCTCTGGGCACATGGCCATTTCTCTTGCAACCAGTTCCCCCGTCTTGTGGTTTCTAGGGGTTTTCCAAAAATCATGTCATTAACATAAGAACAGACGTTTTTGAAAAAAAGTAGAAAATAACAAAAGATTATCTTTCACCTTTATCATTCAGGGGGTACTTCAGGAACCAAGGACAAAGACCAAATATCTTAACAAAAAATATTTTTACTGCTGTAGTCACTTAGGAAATAACAAGGCTTACAAGAGCTTACAGCCAGGAATCATGGATGAAAACCAAAATATACCTATCATCCATCACAACGTGATTTTTTGTTTCCATTTCTCTGCTGAGATTCCTCATCTGTTTACTCCATACGACCGTTTTTTCGTTTAAGTCCCTGAAAATATATGTAATAACTTCTTTATGTTCTTGTCTGCCTACTTCAACACTCCAGCATGTGGGTCATTTCTGGGTCTGCTCTTTTTGACTCTTTTTTACTTAACTATGGAGCACACAGAGGTTCAAATCCCAGCTTCTCTGCCCTTTACTTGTGTGACCTTAGGCAAATTAACATCTTTGGATCATTTCCCCTCATACATTACAGGGACAACGGCAACTACCTTGCGGGATTGTTATAGACATCAAACAAGATAATGCACATGAAGAGCCTGTTCATAGTAGGTGCTTACTGAAAGGTAGCTGCTACTGGCTTTTCAAATTAGGCTCATGAAACATGTCTCCCACAGGAAGCTCTTTCTGATAACTCCATCTAGAGTTGGTTGCCCCTTTTCTGCGACCCTCCACACCTTGGGCTTCCCTCTCAACCCTACATTATTGTGCTATCTTACTCCTACTCTTCCCTGCTAGACTATGTATCCTACAAAGCAGGGCCATGTTATATTCAGCTCTGTGTCTCTGGCTCATAGTAGGTCCTCAATGCTCATTTACTGCATATGGCTGAAGCTACCCTTCTCTAAATCACACAGACAGTGCGATTTATTACAGTCTGTAACCTGGTAGAGTTTCACCGCAAACCTGGAGTCCCCTGTGCCTCTAGCCCTGTAAAACTAGTTACAACTAGCCCTGTAAAACTAGTTATAATTAAAGCTTACGCTGCATTAAGCATTGCTTGTATTAGGCGCTGTGTGAATGCAGTTGTGCTTTGCTCCTAATAAGCGACTGACATTTGATTTTCACAGCATCAATGTCTCATTATTAGTCACCATTCCTGCCGTGAGACCATGCACACCCTGTGTGGCCATTAGACTTCTCTCCTCATCCAGTGCTGTCATATCTGAAATTGTTCTCAACCCTCTCACTCCCCTGTAACTCAGGTATTCAAATCCTAGTTGACCGTTCTTTCCAGTGAACTTCTGAGGCAGATATTGGTCATGGTGAGGATGATGAGGATCCTAGTTGCCAATACACTAGGCAAAAACTAGTGTATTGAAGGATTATGATATTCCAGGCATTAAGCATGCTATCCCATTTAATCCTCATCAACCCTGAAAGACAGGTATTGTCATTCTCATTTGACAAGGGAGGAAAGGGAGGCTTAGGGAGCTGATGGACTTACCCACAGTCACATGAATGGTAGGAAAATGCCCAGTCTTGCTGACTCTTTGCTCAGTACCCTTTCTGGCTGACTGTTCATGGCACTCAGCTCTGCTCTCTGCCTCCGTGGATGGGTGTCCTGACCCCATCTGTCACACCAAGGATCTCATGGCTCTTTTAAATAGGACATGACTATATGTGACAGAGTGACCTTAACAGGTGCTGGATGGGTAAGGGGGTGGGGTGATCAAGGAGATCTGGGAGGAAGTGAGGTGTGTCAACACCACAGTTGTAATGACAGATGTCACTTGTTGAGGGCCAGAGGGAGCCAGAAGCCAGACCGCACATCAGCCACTGACATACATTATCTCCTTTCAGTACTCAAAAATGCTGTGTGGTAAATATCAGTGCCAGTTCACACATAAAGGACCTGAGCCCCTGAGAGGGTCAGTAACCTGCAGCTTCCAAATGGACCTGCTGTCCCTTGTCCCCAGACCTGTGTCCATCCTCTGCCTCCTTCTCTGACTGGTTCACTCCTGGTTACCATTTGGTTGAGGTAAGATATCATCTTCCTGGCCTGCTGCACCCCTTGAGCTGACTCAGGGGACCTCCTGAGCCCCACAGCTCCCTTGCCTTTAACCCCAGGTCTTAGTTCTTTTTGTGTTGCTGTCACAGAATATCTGGGACTGGGTAATTAACAAGAACAGAAACTTTTTTTTTCTCACAGTTCTGAAGGCTGGGAAGTCCAAGATCAAGGCATCAGCATCTGGTGTCTAAAGAGTGTATATTCTCTGCTTCCAAGATGGCACCTTGAATGCCACATCCTCCAGAGGGGAGGAACACTGTGTCTTCATATGGAAGAAGAGCAGAAGAGAAAAAGAACTCACTCCCACAAGCCCTTTTTATAGTGGCATTAATCCATTCATGAGGACAGAGCCCTCACGATCTAAACACCTCCCATGAGGCCCCACCTCCCTGCATTGTTGCACTTGGGATTTAGTTTCTAGCATGTGAATTTTAGGGAGTATATTCATACCACAGATCCCACCCTGAAGCTGTACACACTGCATTGTCCTTGCCTGTTTTCTGCCCTGACCTTCCATCTACACTGTGAGCAACCCATGTCTTGCTTGGTTCCATATGTTTAAATGAGTTAGTAAATGTAAAATGCATGGCACAAGGGCTCAATAAAATGTGTGGTACATAAGGGCTTAATAAATGCTGTTGTTTGTATTATTCCCATTGCCCACCACAAAGCCAGGCCCTCAGCAGGCCAAGAAACATTTGTCTAATTAAGGAGTGAATGACTATCATATGAGCTATGCATTTATAGAGCCAGGATACCAGTCTCACTGTCTCCAAAACTGTAGGGAGACCCCCTGAAACTATTGCTACAGAATAAAAGATGAAATGCTCCTGATTATTGTAAATACAAAATTGTATGCAGGATTGTGTACAGACAATGCCAGGTTGGACTGCCAGAATGAGCCAACAGCATGTGATGTGCTTCCCCCTGCAGAGAGACTATGAATGGACGTGCAGTCAGGGAGGTTTCACATCACCAAGATTCCTATCCCAGAAAAGCAGATGTTCATAGCTCTGGGAATGGAATGCGACCCTTGTGAAGAGCCTATAAACAGACACATGAGGGGCGCCTGTTCATATGGATAAGATAGGGCTATAAATGCCCTCATTTTGCCACGGCTCTTCTAGCCCTCTTTAGGGTTAAGGCATACTCCTTTCTGAGAGTTTCTGATCTAACCGGTTGTCTAGCTTCACTTCCTGTTTCTATGGATTGTTTGTAACCAGCTTTTACTGCAACTGTTACTGCTGATTAATACCTTGCTAATCATAGGTTATGGAAAGACTGTGTTTCTGTTTCAAGGCTCTGTTAGAAATTACTGATGCACACACTACATTGTAAATTCTTATCCCTGTATACTGTACTTCTGCATACAGATGTTATGTTAAAGAATTAGTTCATCCCCATGTGACCTCTCACCTCATAATCAAATGACCCTAAATCCCTCACTAACCTATCCCTGCCCTCACTAAACTTAATAATAAATGCTGGCATATACAGTGCATTGGCAGCATTGCAGGACCAGAAGGCGGTGACCCCCTGGACCCAGCTTTCACTATCTTGTGTGTGTCTATTATTTCTGGAACTGCCAATCCGCCTGGGAACAAAGAGAGAGCCCCGTTGCATTGTGGGCTGCTGGCCAGATCCCGCAATACAAAACCATGCATTGCCTCTTCTGCCTCGGCTGGACCTGAGAGATGCTTCCCACCCACCTTGTCGCTGACATGCCTTCACTTCCAGAGTGCCACCCCACCGTCAGCTGAGGCAGGTGTGCAGATCGGGAGCAGCTCCCAGTGGAAGAACCCACAAAGGCCTCAGGTCGTGCAGCCACTTGGAACCCTAGCCTTGACACCACTGCCCCTGGGAAAGCAAAATAAAACACTTTGGGAAAGGAGAGTTCAAGATCTGTTCTCTTCAGAGTTGGAGAAGTGTTAGAGAACCCACTGAAACTTTTCTTGGAATTCTCCATGATAAAATGCTGACTTTCAGCTGCTTGGGTATGTTGATCAAGATAAGTCCAGCTACAATCGATTTGCCAGGGATCAGGCTCCCGCCATGCTGAGTCATAGCACCCCAGCTGGGAGCAGTGGCTCACACCTGTAATCACAACTTTTTGGGAGGCCTAGGTGGAAGGATCACTTGAGCTCAGGAGTTCGAGACCAACCTGGGCAACATGGCAAAGCTTCGTCTCTACAAAAAGTACAAAAATGTGCCAGGCATGGTGGTGTGCTACTTAGGGGGCTGAGGCAGGAGGATGGCTTGAGCCTGAGGGGCAGAGCAGCGCTCATGCCACTGCATTCCAGGCTGGGTGACAGACTAAGACTCTGTTAACAAAAAAATAAATAAATAAAAGACACTGACTCTCTTCCTCTGAAAAGAGCAGGGATTTAAGACCAGACTTGTCATTTGAACTTCATTGGTCATCTAAGCCCTCTCTCTCCTCTTGCTCTCCTCCCCTAGGAAAACCTCATTTTGATCCAGGCCTTACTCTCTCTGTCCATCCTCCACGTTCACAGCCTGTTTCATCCTGAGTCAGCCCTTCCTTGGATGTAAATTCTGGGCTTCTTTTTTCCTTGTCCCATCCATTCTCATAATGCATGAGAGTGGGAGTCCCAGCTTCCAGCTCTCCCCCCTCCAACAGTCACCTTCCCAGGAAAGGGGGCTGTACCCCAGATGCTCAGCCAGTCCTGGCCAAGGCAGACCCACTGGCAGGTGGAAACTATGACTGCGCTTATGGCCCAGGCCAGGAATGGTGTGCCCTGGAGCATGGCACCCGGGAGCTGCATGGGCCTTCTTCCCCAACCTCATTGCACTGGCCAGGTCTCCCCCACTTCTTCCTTTTCCTTCTCTTCCTCCTCCTCCTCCTCATCACCATCATTGCTAACCCTTATTAAGAGCTCACCATGTGTCAGGCCCTATTTGGATCACTTTTCATAGGTATATGTCATTTTGTATGGCAAGATCCCTATACTAGTTTGGGGAATTAAGATTTAGTCCTAGAAAACCGGTCCACTGGTAGAGACTGTGAGCCCCCATTCAGACAACTAAATACTGTGTCCCTCATGGACGGAACCTAGGACCGCATCCAGCCTGCCTTCCAGAGCTGAGGCTGCTGGTCACCAGGTCTACCTACCAAGTTAGATTCTCTTGGGCACCAACACTGCCCACACCAGCTCCAGGTTCATTCTAATAATACCTGGCTGCCTGGTGTGGATTTGGGGAACTGCCCTTTGGGGGCCAGCCCAGCAGGCCAGTGCAGCTTGGGTTTCCTCCCCTTCCTCAAGTTCATGACTGAGTTCCCAGTCAGCCTCATGGCCAAGTCTGCATAGGTTAGTACATGAATTCTCTATGTGACCACTCGCGGTGATGAACTCCACCCAATAACTGATCAATCATTTACTTTAATTGGCTTGGTGACTGCCAGCATCTTGAGCTGCTTCCCCAGTTCACCTCTTCACACTGTCCTCTGAGCCTTTGTAAAAGGTGGGATCACATGGAAACATCACGGGTATGTCTCTTGCTGCAGTTGGGAAGGTCCATGTTGAGTCATGGTTACTTGTTAAAGCTACATAAGAAAAGCCATATTCCTTTAGAGAGAAGCTGAGGTCCTCCAAGAAGCATAGGGTGTTCTAGTTACTATGGCTGCAAATCAAAATATAGTAGCATGAAACAGCCATTTGTTATGCTCATGGATTCTGTGGGTCAGGAATCAGGCAAGGGCTCAGTGGAGCAGTTCTTGCTTGGAGTCTCTCATGAAGGTGCAGGCAGACATCTACTGGGGCTGTCATCTAAGGCAGGCCACTCACATGGCTGGCAAGTCAGCATTGGCTGTTGGCCCAGGGGGCCTTGGGTTTCCTCCACAGGGACTTCTCCATGGAGCTGCCTGTGTGCTATCATGGCATGGCAGCTGGCTTCCCCCAGAGTAAGATCTCCAAGAGGCCAAGATGCGATACCTCCTATGACTTAGCCTTAGAAGTCAGACACTGTTACCTCCACCATATTCTGTTGGCGACACAGGCAAGCCCTGACTCAGTGTAGGAGGAGACTACACAAGTGCATGAATACCAGGAGGCAAAAATCACTGGGGCCATCTTGGAGGCTGGTTCCCACAGGCAACATTCCCAAGGTGGAAGTGGAATTGGCGGCCAAAGAGAAGAGGCCACATTCGTCTCTAAGTTCCAGATTTAGAGGCATCCAGATGTCCAACCATACTCTCCTAAACTGGGGGCACCCCACAAAAGTGCCTACCACATGAAGTAAGGCTGAGGTTGACACAAAAGGCACCTGGAGTGGAACCCAAACCGGAAATGAGTAAATGTCATTGGGGCTTTTAGGGTCTGCCTGACATCCCCTCAGCCACCTCTGAGGTCAGCTGCAGCTGTAGCAGACAGCTCCCAAGCCTGCGGGCAGAGTCCCACCTCCAGGACCAGCCACATCTTGGCTTCCCTGCCTGCTGCAGGCTTGGCCCAAATGTAGGGCAGCCCAGAGTGCAGATGGGTCAACAACCCCTAGCAATGGCATGGCAGTCAGCAAATCCATGCCTTAGGCTCCCCTCCCAGAATTCCTTGGGGGCGCCCAGAGTAACTGAAGCCCAGCTGCCCACAGCAATAGCCAGCTCAAGAAAGCACTCGTTCTTGCTTTTTTTCTCCTTGCCTGTCTCTCTCCCTGTTTTCTCACCTTCAGAATAAACTCCCTTCACCCAATGTCTTGCCTCAGGCTCTACTTTCAGGGGGACCCAAACTAAGACGGTGAGCTTCAGCCACCTTGCTGGTAGGCCTCATTTTCTAGATTCATGCCATGCTCTGCTGTTTCTTTTATTCAATAGACACTTTTGAGCGCTTCATATGCAGCAGACACTGGGAAGCAAAGGTAAACCAGACATGATCTCAGCCCTCAAAAACCTTGAGCCTCTGCCTGGCGGTCCCAGACAAAGGCATCGGCAATTAGGGAGCATTGATGAGGGCAAGAGCATGGTGTCCCAGGATGGAACAGGACGGCAGCCCAGAAGAGGGGACTCTAAATGAGACAGGGGTCCAGGAAGTCTTCTCAGATAATTGATGCTTGGGCTGAAAGATGCAAAGGAGGAAAACTCATTAATGAGAGGAAATAAGGGGTAAGTTTGGTTTGTCCAAGGGAAGTGCTTGAAAGAAACAAAATGAAACAATGTTGCTAAGGCACTACTGCTACAGCTTTTTGTTGTTGTTTTCTTTTTCCTTTTTTTTTTCTTTTCTTTTTTTTTTTTTTTTTTTTGAGACAGGGTTTCACTGTTTCCCAGGCTGGAGTGCAGTGGCACGATCCAGGCTCACTGCAGCCATGATCTTCCCACCTCGGCCTCCTGAGTAGTTGAGATTACAAGTGCATACCACCATGTCCAGCTAACTTTCTGGATTTGGTGTTTGTTTGTTTGTTTGTTTGTTTGTGTTTTTTTGCTTTTTTAACATTTCTAGGCCAGGTGCAGTGGTCCATGCCTGTAATCCCAGTACTTTGGGAGGCCAAGACAGGAGGATCCCTTGGGCCCAAGAGTTCCAGAGCAGCCTAGGCAACATAGTGAGACCCTGTCTCTAAAAAATAAAAATAAATAACATTTCTGAAGAATTTCTCCAAGTGCCCAGACCTCACATGGATCATTTCATATAATCCTCATAGCAACATTTTGGGGCAGAGATAACTAACCCCATTCTGCAGATAAGAAAATGGAGGTGAGAGCTTCAATTATTTGCCTGTGGTTGCCCAGCTAACAAATGCCAGGACCAAGATTCAAACTTAGGTCTGATTCCAAATCCCAAGGTCTCACCAAGAAGAATGCATCTCCTTCTGTGGTGGGTCAGGGTTGCATGTGGACAGTTGGGGAGTGGGAACACAGCTGTAAGAGCAGGCAGGGGTTAGATCACAGACTGCAACAAACCAGGAGAGTTTAAATGAGGGAACGACACGCTCAGATGTGGTAGTTGCCAAAGCTAATTCTGAGCACTGTAAACGAGATTCCATTCTATGTCAACAGGGTCTAAGAGAAAGCACCTTGGTCCATCCTGGGGCCACAGGAGTATGGAGCAAGCAGCGCCCCCGTGAGGCTGGAGTGGGGCCAGCAGTGATTAACGCCACTTTCTCCCAGAAGGCGCTCAGAGATAACTTTCCCGTTAAGAAATTGCCCTCCAATGCTCACCTTCCAGGGTCTGAGATTTTATTAAACAAAGTGACACTTTTCTTTTAGGTTTTTCCTCCTTGGAAAGTCTAATAAACATCGCTTAATGAGCAAGGAGGGGCTCTAGGGTGCAATGATATACACTATGACTATTTTTGACTCACCCTGCTTTTTTCCAGAGCAATCTTAATTAAGTGGAAGGTGCCAGTAGCTCTAGAAGAATTTACCAACTGCCTCTCAAACTAACTCTGATTAATAGCAGAGGCACAAAAGTGTCGCCATAACCAGGTCACATGACATAATACAAATGACTGTCTATTGCTATTTTTAAGTAGTGTTTATTAGGATCTCTTGGCACGTAATAAATTTAATTTACAGCTGCCTGCAGCCCGACTTACACATGGCCTCCTGCGGCTCAGCTCATTAACACACTCAGGGACGAGATGAGTTTTCTCTTTAATTCTCCCATTCCATTTCTCCTTTCTAATGAGGCCAGATTGTGAAACTCTTCAGGAGAGAATTTCTCCATCGTCTCCAATACAAATCGTCTTAAACGCTCAGATTTTTTAATTATCACAGAGGCACACGGCACAGATTCATGTGAGATGGCTTGGGGCAGAGCTGGAGTAAGACATGGTGAATCATCCACGCTCACATGAGTGAGAGCTCTTGGAAGGGAGAGTAGAGGAGGAGACCTTTGGATCCAAGAACCCTCCAGTTGAAGATGTGGAGGCCTTTAGACAGATCCAGCTGTTATCAGACTCTCTAGAGAGCAACAGAAGAGCTGGAGGCCAAGGGACCAATGGTCTGGGGTCAAATTCTGCTTCTGAGTTTGGTTTAGAAGACCTCCGAGGGCCTTTCCAGCTCTTAACAGCCTGATTCCTTCCATTTCTTGGCTTGAGAACAAAATTCAAAGATGAAATGTCCCATCAAAAAGAGCAGGAGTCAGCATACTTGTTCTGCAGAGGACCAGATAGTAAGTATTTTAGGCTGTGCAGGCCAAGAGGCAGAATCAAGGATATTATGCAGACACTTACATAACAAGACAGAACAAATTTCCATAAATTATTATTGATGAAATTTAAAACATAATAACTAAGTACAATATTTTATTATATAGGTCTACTAATGAGAAGAATGGAATTCTTTTTTATGGGATAGCATTTTGCCTAATTGTGGTTTAAAGATAATGTTCTCCATCATCAAACAAAAGAATATTCATCTGTCATAACCCTTCTTAGATATGGGCTATATAAAAACTGGTGGTAAGCTAGATTTGGCCTGCAGGTCATAGGTCGCCAACTCCTAACATAGAATAGTGTCTAACAGTGTGGGTTCTGCAGTCAGACTGCCTGGGTTGAGATCATGGAACACTAACGATTAGCTGGAAGGTTATGTCATCTCTTGCATCTGTGATCTACTGCTTCAACCATGCTGCAAAACTGCAGTGGTGTATGAAGAGACGTATTTACTTAGCTCACAAGTCGGTGGGATCCCCTTGGTCTAGGCAGGCTCTGTTGGTCCAGGTGTGCTTGCTCATGCACCTGCAGGGTGTTGCGGGTTGGTTCAGCAGCTTTGCTGATCTTGGCTGGGCTTGCCCACAGGTCTGAGGTTCTGCTGGTGCTTGGCCGAGCTAGGGTGGCCTCAGCTGGGATGACCTGAGAAACTCGACCCCGTTCTGTGTGTCTTTCACCTCTGGCAGGCTGGCTGGGGCACATTCTTCACATGGCCGTGAACAGAGAAGCAAAAACAAGCAAACCCAGCTCCCAAGCACTCCCCAGCTCTGTGTGCATCACACCTACCAACATGCCATTGGTCCAACACAAGGCCCAGGGGCCCAGAATCGAGGCACAGGAAGGGGCAGCGCCAAGTCACATGGCAAAGGGTGGATGCAGCAAGGGGGCAAACACGGGGCCTGCCACGCCGCCTGACCTCCCTTGGCCTGTTTCCTCATGTATAAAATGGTGGCAATCATCACAGTTTCCTTCTAAGGTTGCCATGAAGATTTAAGGAGTTAATAGTGTTATATCTTTAGAACAGAGCGTGGTGCTTAGTAAACAGCCAATAAATATTAGCCATTATTATCAGCTGATTTACTTACTCTAGGTATCAGCATCTTAATTCTATCTCCTGGTAGGACCTATGCATTCTAAGAACCTGGAAATAAACATACATAGATGGAATTATTTACTCTGGGGCTCTTTAAAAACATTCTCTATGCTCGGGTATGGACCAAGGGTGCAGGGGAGGTTTAGGGGTATCTGGTCCCAGCCTTCTGTTCCATCCACAAAGGATCTGCAGAGAGGCTGAGAGAAAGGCTCTGGTCTTCCAGGGAGACATCCTTGTGTGTCCCGAGTCATCTGGTCCCACACCGTCTGCATGGGATGGCTGCTTCTTGATTAGATGTTTCTTCCCCTGTCTCTCAGAGCTCAGTGTCCTCATCAGAAGGCTGGTATAAAGCCTTTGCTTCTCTCCCAGTGATCCACCCTGGCCAGCTGCTGCTGTGGGGCCCTCAGCCCCCTGCCTCTCTGACCTAAGCTCCACTAGGCTGCTCTCTGTCTTTGCTCATCATGATTTTGTCAACAGGAGGGGCCTTTTAAAACTCCCCGTAAGGAGGCAAGTGTCTCTGTTTGGAGTATGACTGAAGCTCCACAGTGCAAATCATTAAAAGATGCAACAGAAATTGCTAGGTGTCTGGTTGTCCCCAGCATCCATCTCTGTAATTCATTAGGAATGGGACCTCTGATTTTAAGCTGGACACATGGTTGCCCTGAATAGGAAATGTGTTTCACAGCCTCCCTTGTAGCTTGGTGTCGTCGTGTAACTGTGCACAGGCCAATAGGATGTGAGCAAAAGTGTCATTTCAGACTTGCAGAAAGTGCGCTTAAAGGAAGGAATCGACCTTCCTTTCTCTGTTCCTTTTTTCTGCCAGCTGGCATGAGGATATGATGGCTGGAGTTTGAGCAGCTATGTTGGACCATGAGGTATAAAGACCCCTATGTGGTGAGGATGGCAGATCGACAAGCTAGAAAAAGCCTGACCCCTGTTCTATGGAGCATCCCACCAGCCCCAGACTTCCTTTTACTGGAAAGAGAAATAAACTTCTACCATGTTTAAGCCTCTAGGCATTATGGATCATGTCTGGTATTTACATGGTATTTTAAAGTTTACAAAACCCATTCCTATTTACGTTCTCTTGTGATCTTCCTAGGCAAAGCAAGTAACATTATTATTCCCATCTTACAAATGGAGAAACTGAGGTCCAGGGGATTTAAGTGGATTGCCCAAGATCATATGCCTAGACAGAAGCTGTCATTCAAACCTAGACCATGTGACTCCAAGTCCAGTCTCTCAGCCAGCACTCAGCACATCTGCCTTCTATCTATCACAGCCGCTTCGCCCTACCCCTCCTCCCCAACACTGCGAGCATGGTCTTTACACAAATACTCAATGCCACTCTCTTGCTTCAACCTGCTCGGTGCCTCTCCACTGCCCCCAGAATCATTCCAAATGTCTTCTGAGGATGGCTCACAAGGCCCACTACGGTGGAGTCTTTCCCTCCTGCAGCCTCATCTCTTGTATGTTCCTGCTCTGTCCTCCAAGTGTGTCCAAGAACACAGCCAGGAAATAACAGTACTAGGAGTAACTCAGACCCAGCTCTGTTTGATGCCAGAGTCAACATATTTTTCTCTTAGATCATCAGCCTCCCAATTCCTCATTGATATCATAATCACACAGGAGGCTGAAAAAGCAGCTGTACAAGTGCCTAGACACAGACTGCTCACAGAGCAGAGGAGATGGGGTTGGCTTGGTGTGGGGCTGGGCTAGGGGAGGGGGTGCTTTCTGGGCAGAGTGATGTGAGCTGGATTTGAAGGATGCCTAGGACTTTGCCAAGAAGGCAGATGGCAAAGTCTTCCAGACAGAGGAAACTGCACATGCAAAGGCAGGAGGTGACAACTGCAAAATGTGTTAAATCATCAGCCTCCCTACTCCTGCTGAACTTTGGTCAACATCAGCCTCCCTATTCCTGCTTAAAGTTTGGTCAACTTCAAGCAGGAAGTACAATCGCGCCAGGACACTGAAAGCATCGGGCTCTTCCGGTGTGCTTGCTGCCTGTGCTCACTTCTGTCCCACACCATACATATTATAAGCAGCTCTTTCCTTCTCTGTCTTCCCCACTGGACTGGAGCTAGCGAAGAAAGGGCAGGGCCCCTGTTTCAGGCACTTCTGATCCCCAGTACCCACAGCCTGGCACAGAATCTGCATTCTCTCCATGTTTGTAGAGTGCCTAAATAAGCAAAGTTATTGCAACCATAAATCAGGGACTATCCGGCTAAGTGAATCCTTCTACATCAGGCGCTGAGAAAGGCGTGCTCCTGGAAAAGTTACAAAGAACATGTGTGTGCTGGGCCGCTCAGTGCTGGTGTGAGCAGCAGATCTTCAAGCTCCTGGAAGCTTCTGACATTTCTGACTAAAGTAAATGGCAAAACCCTCATTCCCTGAAATATCTACAAAGCTCAGAGCCAGACAGGTTTCCAGGCAGAGGCCATTCCGTGAAAATCCTATTGTAAACAAAAAGACACAGAGTTCAGCAAGGTCTCCCTATGATGAAAAAGCCACTCAAACATGTAATCACAAGGCAAGACGCAAAATGTAGAACTTTGTAAATTACCCTATTTCCATTCATTCCTTCAACAAATATGTACCAGGCGGTCACCGTAGGTCAGGCGCTGCCCTAGGCTCCTGGAGTATGGTGGTTGGCCTTTTTGTTTGGGTTCTCCCAACAGCAGAGCATGAGACAAGGACTTTGGTGTAGGTGATTTGTTTGGGAGGTGAGCCCAGAAGCAGGAAGAAGGGAGAAGAAGCCAGGGCAGGGGAGGCCAGGTCAGTTTGCGTTAAGGAGCCAGTTACTGCTGTGGGTGATGGGACCTCAGTCCCCTTTGGGGGACCCCCAAATCACTGTGTAGAGTGAGGCATAGAACTGCCCCTCAATACCGCCCTATTGTTCAGACTACTCTGGAGGTGTCGCCTCCTACATTTCTGCTTTCGCCTGCTAAGCGGGTTTCCTCAGCTCTCAGGCAGAAGAGCAGAGAAGGCACGGCAGGAGGTTAGGGTGGGGGACTCCAGAGGAACTGCCCATCATGGCTGCCACCAAAACCAAGGTGGGTGGAGGGCATATGCCGTGGAATGCAAAGCGTCCTCTGCAGGCAATGAACAAAGGGGCCTGAAGCCCCTGCCCTCATGGAGCTTACATTCTAGTGAGGGCAGACACATAATAACCAAAGGAAATGAGTAAAATTAAGTATGTAATTGGGAAGCAATAAGTACTAGAGAGAAAAATAAAATAAAGTAAGGAGAATGGGGCCAGTGGTGGGGGCTGAGATTTTAAATAGAATGGTCAGGGTGGATCTTGTTGAAAAAGTGACCTGTGAGCCAAGGCTTGAAAGAGGGAGGGAGGGGGCCCTGCTGATCTGTGGGGAAAAGCATTCAAGGGGGAGGGAACACCCAGGCTGAGGCCCCAAGGCAGACTCAGGCTTGAGGGTTTCAGAAATAGCAAGGAGTCTAGAGGAGGAGTAATAGCAGATATGGAGCAGGTGGGGTTCGAGAGGTGAGGGGGACCCTTCCCTATAGGTCCGGTAGCACTGGGCTTATTCATTTAATAACACTTCAGCAGTTGCTCACAATTCTTTACGGAGCTCCTATTACACATTGGGTGCTGCCAGATGTCTGAACCCAAAGAGAAATTTAAAAAGCCCCTACCCCAGGGCTCTCACAGTTAGGAAAGGAGACAGAAGTGCAATTAGATAAAGTGGACGTGATTTCCCCCGATCTGCTGGGCTCAAAGCTTGACATGCATTACTTCTAATATTCCCCACTACAGCCCAGCAAGGTGCATATCAGCATCCTCATTTTACAGTCAGGGACACTGAGTCTCAGAGAGGTTAAGGGAACGTCCCAGATTGGACCCAGATTCAAACGACATCTAAATCAGAGTTCTTTCTACTAACACCACAGCCTGCCACCTCCCTGCCAACAATATGTTATGCTGTCGTAACAGAGTCTAGTGTGATAAGGTGCCATGATGGAGGGGTGGGGAGGATCCAGAGAAGGGAGTCTGGGATGGCTGTGTGGCAATTAGCCACGATGACAAGAGGGGAAGGGGATCTAGGGAGGGGAGCAAGGGCAGGGAGGTGGGAAACGGTAAGGTGCCAGCGGGGAACTGCAGGTCAAGGTAGATGGGACAATGGTTGGAGTGCCAGGGTTGGGTGCTCCTGTGCTGTGTTAGGGAGTCGTCCAGGAAGATTTTTTTTTAATTAAATTTAATTTTTTTGAGACAGGGTCTCATTCTGTCACCCAGGCTGGAGTACAGGCATGACTGTAGCTCACTGCAGCCTTGAACTCCCAGGTTCAAGCTATCCTCCTGCCTTTGCCTCCCAAGCACACATCACTGCACCTGGCTAATTTTTTTATTTTTATTTTTTGTAGAGACGAGGTCTCGCCATGTTGCCCAGGCTGGGACTTCTGGGAGTTTTCACCAAGAAAAAGAAATGGCCCTATTGGCATTTTCTGGGTTAGGTCTGTTTCTCCTTCCTCGATTAGAAGGTGAGGTCTTGGGGAGCTGGACCCATCTCCTTCCTCCCACAGCTTCTGTGTGACCCAGCGTGTGTTGGTGCTCAGCAGAATCGAGGAGACGGAGCTGGCTCTCCCGGCCGGGCTGGCATTTGGACTTGACTGTTCTGACCAAAGGAGAGGCTAGCCAAGCAGTTCCACCAAATGCTCTCTTGGATCGGATCTATCTGGATTCTCTTTTGACACAGGAAAATGGCAACGACCAGGCTGTGGCAACGAAGCAAGCCCAGACTTGATAAGTTTTTTCAAAATGTTGGTCCTTTTTTTAGGGTTTCAGGAAGGATGACAAGACAGAGGAGACACGGATGGTTTTAAAGGGAAGTTAAAAATCTGGGCTTCTTTCTGACTCCCCCTGCCCCCCACCTCCCTGTCCAAATATCTAGCTTCAGAGATTTGGACCAAAGTATTCTTGGGGAAAGAACTAACTCACAGTTTGGGGCAAGGCAGATCTGTCCACACAACCCCAGGTAATGAATCCTGCTCAGCTCTTAGAATACTGATGGAGGTGAGGGACAAACCTCAGAAGGACAAGTGACGTCTTGGATGAATCCTAGACGAGACTTGGGGTTCCCCCTCCCCCACACCTGGTCAGTAAGGAAGATATCCTCTCCGGACAGATTCACAGCTGACCTACAAAACGCGGCACTGACAACTAACTTTAATTCAAGTTCAGGAAATGAACAAATTGGATAATACCAATGTCTTTTAAAATAACTCTGTTTATTTGCAGCATTTAAAAAAATCGGCCTTCATAATTTTAAGGTTTAATAATAAGTGTTCCTTTACTAGTCACTTTCTTTGTGTTTTGCTCATCAAGATCCTTGAAGCCAATTAGTACTCTTGTAAAAGAGAGGCATCTTTGCCCCTCTATCCTTCAAAATATTTAGAGATAGACTTTTTTTTTCTGTGAGCAGTTATATTGTGCCAGGCTAAGTGTTTATATGATATATCTCAGCTAATCCTTCCAGGAACTCTGTGATCTAATTATATCTAATAAATACTATTCTAATCCCTAATAGAAAGGGGAAAAGAGTCAGGCCTCAAAGTTTAGGAAATTCCCCGAAGATTGTATAGTTAGTGAGAACCAAGCACTCTGACTCAAGAGTCCATGCTCCCGACCAGCATGAAACTCTCCCCACCTAGAACCCACCTGTATTCACGGAAAAGTGGAGGCCAAGGAAAACCATCGGGATTCTTAAGGAGCTTCCCCTTTCAATTATCCACAGTTATACAGATGTTTCGGGCATAAAATATCCTGGTTGCCCTGGTGTTCCACTTCATTTGATGCACGTGGCCATAGCCTCTGGAGCCCAGGAAACCTCTAAGAACCTGTCTAAGCCTGGGTTCCCTAGAAAAGGGGGCCTGAAGCAAAGCTCATGTAGCAGCACATTTTAGGGGTGCAATCCCAGGTTAGAAAGAGCAGGGGAAATTAGGAAAGAAGGCAGGGAAGGAAGGAAAGCACATCATGTGCGGTGCTGAAGTGGCCACAGTTTTGCCAGGGAACACAGCCAGTTGTTCGGTCACACAAGACATATGTCAGTAAGCCATATGGCTGGAGAAAGGGAGATAAATAATCCACCAGATCTTTTCAGATCCTGTCATTGATCAAAGTTCATCCCACAGGAAGTTAACACCCTCCTCCACTTTCAGGTCATGGTCCTTGCTCCCCACTGACAACTACTGGGCAAGCCAGACCCCCTCCCCATGGTGTGGGGAGTATACTCAATCCTCTGAGTATACAGTTGGTGGTAGGTCCTAGGTCAGGATTCTGTTATGCTCGGGTCAGAGTCATAGCTTCCAGTAGAGTGGAATCCTTACTGTGTTCATTAGTGGGAGTTGTACTGTCTACAAGCCAGGACCTCTGACTGTTCTAAATCTGAGGTTGCAGGGATAAGCACAGATTCTGCAGGTTCTCCATGACTCCAGTCATCTGGGCCTGGCCCCCGCTGCTGCCATGGCCCCTTTCATGGTGTACATGATGCAGGCTGGGCTGAAGCTCAGCTCTTACCTGGGGGAGGCTGCAAAAGACAGTGGCGTTAGGAGATTGGACAGTGGTGGCACTGGCTGCCCTCTCCATTGAGCAGAAGGGGAGGCAGGTAAGGCCAAGTAAACCCAGGAAATGTATGGATGGGGCCCAGTACAGTCCATTCCTTGTGCTTTTCAGAGTCCCCCACCCTATTCTCCTGTGATATTTGGATCTAACTTGAGAACAAAATGCCATCAGTTTGAGAGTGAAGGTGCAAGTCCAATTTTTGAAGTGATCAATTGCAACTTCCTAAAACGGCATAAAAAGATTAGCAAAGGAAGCTAGAGTCCCACTGCTGTGGCTGGTCCTAGGGCCATAATTGACACTCATCATCTTCCATCCACTCTGAACTTCCTTTCTTTCTTTTTTTTTTTTCTTTTCTTTTCTTTCTTTTTTTTTTTTTTTTTTTGAGATGGAGTTTTGCTCTTGTTGCCCAGGGTGGAGTGCAATGGCATGATCTTGGCTCACCGCAACCTCTGCTTCCTGGGTTCAAGCAATTCTACTGCCTCATCCTCCCAAGTAGCTGGGATTACAGGCATGTGCCACCACACCCGGCTAATTTTGTATTTTTAGTAGAGACAGTGTTTCTCCATGTTGGTCAGGCTGGTCTCGAACTCCCGTCCTTAGGTGGTCCGCCCACCTTGGCCTCCCAAAGTGCTGGGATTACAGGTGTGAGCCACCATGCCCAGCCCCATTCTAGATTTCTAGGGCCAGCTCTTCAGTGGGTCTGGGGTTCTCACCTGGAGGGTCTTCGGATGTTGTAATTGCCTGTCCATGGCTATCTCTGAGCAGAGAATCCCCCACAAATCCCAGACGACCAGATGTATTTGTCAGCTCAGGCTGCTGTAACAAAACACCCCAAGCTGGGTGGCTTAACCAACAGAAATCAATTTTCTCACAGTTCTGGAGGCTAAGCGTTCTAGATCAAGGTTCAGCAGGGCCAGTTTCTGGTAAAGATTCTCCTGCTGGCTTGTGGACAACTACTTTTTCCTCACATGGCTTTTCCTCTGGGTACCCAGAGAGAGGGAGATAGCTCTGGTCTCTCTTCCTCTTCTTAGAGGGACAACAATCCTAGTGGATAGGGCACCACGCTTATGACCTCATTTAACCTTAATCCCCCCTAAAGACTCCCTCTCTAAACATATCTAATATCTCTAAATAACCCCTAACGTTGGGGGTAGGACTTCAATGATGCATTTTGGGGGAAACACTTCAATCCAGAGCACAAGACATACTCTTCCCTGCATCCACTACGTAACACCAGCCCTTGCTCCTCATGGTAATGAAGTACTATCGTGCATCAGTATAGCAAATCCTCCTTTCTCTGCTGCTCCACTGGCAAGAGGAGCACAAGGCACCGAGGTCACAGTCACAGCTTCCAGTTTAGTAGAACCCTTACAGTGTTCATTAGTGGAAGTTTTACTCTCTATAAGCCAGGGCCTCTGACTCTTCTAAGTCTAAGTTTGCAGGAACAAGAAGCACAGATTCTGCAGGTTTCTTGCTGGCAGTCGGACAGAGGAGCCAATCCTACTTCCACTCCTTGGTTCCTAGACTTGTATATTCTAACTATCAGAAACACATCTATTGACTCACACTATATCCAGGAGAGCAGTGCCCCAACCCCACCAGCTGTTGTCTCTAAGCTGATGTCACAGCTGAGCCTTCAGTAGACCATCTCATCACTCAGGGAAGCCCTAGGATGGCCAAAGAGGGGCTGGGTCATCCCGTCCGGCTGACTGTAGGAGCCTCCTTGGCAACAGATGCTCTCTGGAGAGACAAGCACGAGGCAGAAAGCCCCATACTCTTTGTGCTCACTCCCATGAATTCATCATTTACTGTTTACTTGACCTCCATGCCCCTGGCTTTTCATTTTTGTTCTTTCCATGTCCCTAAATGATTAGCCCAGTCATTTACCCCGCACAGGAGAGTGTATGTCTGCACTTCGGGCCACCTCTCCTACCCTTGAATGGGAGGTAACACAGCAGTCATCTATTCCCAACTAGCACCAATACACCACGTTGACCTGGGTGTAAAAGAGGCCCTGGTGCTTTCCTCCTCCATCAGACTATCATATGGAACTCCCATTTGGGGCTAAACATATATGTTGAGGAAGAGCTTCAACAGAGGTGGGTGACATGAGAATCTGGACCAGCTGTTTAGGCAATTTTCCTGTTCCTTCTAGACCTGCTCGAGCCTCGTCCTATACATACCACTTCTATCACATGCTGGGTTGCCACTGTCCATGGCCGACCTAATGCCTCAGAAATCCAGCCTCCCCTTTAATCATAGGCTCTGGACTATGAACAACCTTAGATAATTTCCATTGCAGTAGATGTCATCTTTCTGCTCTTACACTCTTTATTTTAAAAGTTTATATATTTATACAAGTCAAGCAACACCCCTGTTAGCTCCCCATTTCTCTCCCCGCCCCCCCAGTTACATCATGATCTGTCAGTCATTAACATAGATTCCTGGCTGGGTGCGGTGGTAATCCCAGCACTTTGGGAGGCCGAGGTAGGTGGATCACGAGGTCAGGAGATTGAGACCATCTTGGTTAACATGGTGAAACCCCGTCTGTACTAAAAATACAAAAAATTAGCCGGGCGCGGTGGTGGGTGCCTGTAATCCCAGCTACTCGAGAGGCTGAGGCAGGAGAATGGCGTGAACCCGGGAAGCGGAGTTTGCAGTGAGCCAAGATAGCACCACTGCAGTCCCGCCTGGGCGAAAGAGCAAGACTCCATCTCTAAAGAAAAAAAAAAAAAAAAAAAAAAAAACATAGATTCCTATGGCTCCAGGCACCCTGGTTGCCACTCTGGCCTTGCTGCCCATTATGGTAATTATGCCCACTTTGTCCGGCATGACATTATGCCACCTGGCCTTTGCTATTACATTCATTGCCACTGATCCAAGAGAGTCCATTTCCCCACCATCTCCCATCATTGAACCCAGGCTTCAGAAGACAGCCACCACTGAATTTCTCAAAGGTGCTGATGGGCTCATTAGGACTTCTTTTTTCTGTTTCAATGAAGGGAAGATTCTCTGGGCCATCCCAGGGAACATAGGCCAGTGGTGGATTCTCAGGTCTTATGAGTCTAATATTCACACCGCTGAGCCTTCTGGTCCTTTTCTTCTTATTGTGCCGAAAAAATGTTCTGGCATCTCGTGTATTTACTGTAGGCTGTTGTCATTAAAGCAAGTACTATCTTGCAAGTTTCCTGCTTCAATGAGGTCATTGTCATCCCCAGGCCAAGAAGAGCTGTTCTGTTCTCTTGCTTCTACCTTTCAGAGGATTCAAGGAGATCGGGGTCCAGATTTTCAGGTTTGTTTACCCAAAAGTTTCCATTCCAGGTCACCAGCTCCAATCCTTTCTTTATTAGAGCTCTGACTTGGACATAAGACATCTATGTGGCTGCACATTTAGTCTCCTTTTCAGCTCTGCCACCCTTATTATGAGCCCCCAAGCTTAATTTTCAGTGCAATATGTCTTGTAGATGTCAGGAGCGTCCTTAAAGTTTTCATTTCAAAGCATGCCTTACGCTGGTAGATAACTTCCCTGAGTCTATCATTTTCTCCTTGCAATACCTCCAATACCATCAGAAAAAGCCACTTAACCCCAAATGCAATGGCCATTTGATCTCATAAAGCCTTATTTTCTACCTGCATCTCATTCCAATTAGCCACAGGTGAAGTTTTAGAAATTGTAATATCACTGTATGCCAGCTATGGCCCAGCAGTGGAGACCCTATTGTAGATAGAAGACAAATCCAACATCCCATCCTAAAGGTCTACTTTTTAGGACAATTTGTGGTAGCAACTGTCCCTCCATTCAGTTGCTACCACAGTTGCTGTCCTCCAGAACAGGAACAACTGTCCGTGTTCCTTAGGAGACAGAGTATTAAGCAATAATGCTGCTTGCTAATACTTTATTGAGGGATAAAATCCTAGGGCAACAGACACAAGGGAAAAAGTGAAGCAGGGCAGGAGGGAAGCTAATAGAAAGTTGTGCATTTTTGTGAGATAGGGTCTTGTGATGTTGCCCAGGCTGTTCTTGAACTCCTGGGCTCAAGGGATCCTCCTGCCTCAGTCTCCCAAGTAGCTAGGACTATAGATGTGTGCCACCAGGTTGTACATTATTGAGCTGGTCATATCCTCAGAAGTAAAAACAGCCAGTTGCTCAGTTGCACCTGCTGGACATCTCCCGACAGGCCAAATGGAACCACTGCACTCCATGTGCTGGGTCCCTTCCACCTCTTGTCATTCATTGGTCAAAATGTGTCCCAAGCTTTAACTCCCCTGTATTTCTGAGTAGATGTATCTGGCCCCGGTAGGCAGACCTCATGTGGCCATGGTGTGGGTTACCAACTGATTGAAAAGGGTGAGAAGAGCCATGTTCTCTCTAGGCCGCTCATGGCATGAGAGGCCTGTGACAGAGCCTGGTCTTCACCCTAAGGGAGGTCACAGGGGGGACAGCAGGATGTGGGGCCAGGTTGCAGGGAGCTGAAGGCCCATGGGACATAACCAACTCATCATTCTGCTGGAGGCTATATGATCAAACAGCAAACTGTTTATCATGAATGCAGGATGAGGGCAAACTCACAAGGCCCTGCCACCAAAAGGTTTGCTGAGGGACATCACTCCTTGGTGCCGGGCTCCTCGAAGTTATCTATTGGGAAATCTAGCACCTATTGTTCAAAGGATGCAGCCTCACAAGCCTGCTGTGAACCAATTGACAATTACTGGACAATCACACCCCCTCCCCTTTCTCGCTATCTCTTTTGCCTAATAAATATGGAAAGCTGTGTAAAACTCAGGGCCCTTGTCCACTAGAGGCAAGGTGCCCCCTGACCCCTTCTTCCAAATATACTCTTTTATCTCTTGTCTTTTATTCCCATGTTCGCCCCGCTTTGTTCAGTCCCCCTAGGTCCGTGCAGGCTACAAGTGGCACACCGAACAGTGACAGAATCGGGCAATCTACACCAGGTGACCCTCGAGAGGTGCATAGATTAGGTCCACTACAGCAATATTGAAGACTAGATTAGACAATGCAGGTTTCCCAATGCACAAAACTTACCTAAGTTCTCCCAATGTCGTGAGCCTCTAGTTGGGGGTATTTCTGAACCCCCAGTGAGCCGCTGTGTGATTCTGGCTCAGGCACAAAGGTCTCTGAACTGTTCAGACAGGGCAATTACACTTACATCACAGAGTTGTGAGACCTGAATTAAAATGTGGTGTAAATAACATTTGTAAGTGGCAACGAGCTCCATGTATAAACATCAGGAGCTGTTGTCAAATGTAAAGATTGTGCTGAGCAAAATACCACGACTTGTTTTAGCCGGACAGGCATTAAAATATCCAGTGTTATTTTGACCTCAGCTGACCAATAGCTGCTCCATTTCTCCAAACTGTAGATGAGTCACCTAGGAAGTCCCTACCCCTTCATCTTCTTGCCATCCTCCCTCCATCCTATCCCACCCCCAGTGAGATATCCTCTTGTTCCCTTTTCTACCCAGCATCCAGTTCTGTCTGGCCCCTAGCAGGTGCCCATGGAGGCTACATATGGAATGAAGGAATGAAGGATTGAATAAATGTCTCCATTTCTTTGCACAAAGAGTTACCAATGCTTGAGATGTTCCCCTACTCCCAGGAAGTCACCCTCTCCTGGGAGCCTTTACTCAACCCGCCCTCCATTCCTCAGTCTTCCCCTTTCTCGGGGCAGCTGGGTGTGACATGCCAGTGCACAGTGGAATGGTTGGTTTTATCCATCTCCCTGACAGGCCCCTGAATTCTTAGGGGGGAAGGAACAAGGTCTCATTCACATTTGTCCCTGCATCTTGCTGGTTGAGGTGCAATCTGCAGCATTTATGTGGCAAAGAGCCTCGGGGCGGCGCTCTGGCATGAAGGAGGCCGCTAAGACATTGTTCTGAAAGCTGGCTTGCAAGGCAGTTTATACTCTGCAAACCAGCGTTTATAGTATGTGTTTACATGAGTGGCTTAAGGGTGTCCAAATACCGGGAAAAGGTGCTCAGTAAATGTTTCTTCCATGCATGCGCTGTAGTATCTGACCCTCAGCTCTGTGTCTTAAGCCCCTGGTTCTCTCATCCAACCTAAAAATAGGATTGTCCAGGCCTTGAGGGCCTTCTGGAAGGCGCCCCCATCAGTCAAAGCGCCTGCAAAGTGCTTCCACCACAAGAGCAGAGTGGCCGCGCCATGCCTGTGATGCTGCTAGGCACAGCTTGTCTGAAAGAGATGTAACCAGGCTACTTCCCGAAGAACCGACTTGTTGATAATCTTGCTTCAAACAGAGGAGTTTGCAGATGGTTGAAGAAGAGCAGTGGTAGAAATGTTCTCCCCAGGGCCGTCACAACTCCTTCCCAGCCGCAGCCTAGTGTTGCAAGAGAGTTTCTGCTGCTGGGACTACAAAGGAGAGGACAAGGCCCATGGCCGGGACAGGGGCGGCCTGCACCTTTCAGCCCCGGCGCCCGGGTGAGCCTGCGGGGAGTGCGGCGGGGAGAGTCCTCAAGGACGGAGCGCAAAAAAGGGTCTCAAGTCAGTCCTCGCCACCTTTCCGCAGCCTCGGGAGAGGCTTGGGGGAAGCGCAGGCAAGGGCCAAAACCCCATGGAAGTGGGAATCCTCGGCCTCCAGGGTGAATAAATAATTAAGCGCCCAATACACAATAGCCTCGCTAGATGGAGACGAGGAATCACTGCAGCGGCGCTGGCGGCGGCGGCGGCGGCGGGGGGAGCGCGGGCGGGAGCGCAGCCCCGGGCGGGAGGCGGGAGAGGCTCTGGCTCGGCTCACGTCTGTTTTCCTTTTTCGTGGATTATTTATTTCGCCTCCACCCACGGCTTTGCTGCCCCAGCGGGAGCTCCCTGCCGGCGCCTCCCGCCGCTGCCTCTCGCGGGCCAGCGTGAGGGTAGTAGAGAGCTCGGGCACCCCAGTGCCCCAGGCAGCCGCGCGGCGCCACCAGGAAAGGCGGGGAGCCAACGCGGGCCCGGGGAGGGCTCGCGCGGCCGGCTCCAGGCGGCTTGGAGGAGACTTTCCCCGCCCTCTGCCTCCGCCTCGGCGGCCAGCCCCGGCCCTGGGAGCGGGGTGCCGCCCCTCCCGCCCCGCGCGCGGCTAGGCGCAGTCCGGAGCCACCGCGCCCTGCGCCCCGTGCGAGGACGCCGCTCCTGGTCCTCTGCTCAGCGGCCCGGGAGGCCCAACCGGCGCGCAAACTTTTGCTCCAGCGCCGGGCGCTCCTCCCCGGCATGTGAAGCCCCCGGGCGCCCGCGCAGCCGCCAAGGTGAGGACGGAGGCCCCGCCTAGAGGGCGGGGGACTGGGGAGGCGGCTGGCTTTAAATGGGGGCTGTCCGGCGGCTGGGAAACAGAGCTGCCGCGGGGGGAACGCGGACCTCTTTTCCCCGAGCCGAGGATCGGCTGGGGCCGCCGCCAGGCAAGGTAGCGTGAGGCGTTGGAAGGGTGCGGGCGGAGATGGAGGCGTGGGGGAACCCACGCCCGGGAGCGGGAGATCGGGGCTGGGCGGAGGCGTGCAAAGGGGCAGCGCACGGAGGTGCCTATGTTGCAGTGTGCGCAGTGAGGCCGGCTGGGCAGTGTGGGTGCACGCAGCGTGAGATTTCTTGGGGCCGTGCATGCAGGGTCAGCGAGGGTGCAGGCAGGAGTCGGTGGGTGTGCACGGGGATCAGTGTGTGTGCACGGCTGTTTCTGTGGGTGTGCGCGCAGGTGAGTAGTGCCCGCCGGGTTTGAAGTGTGCTCACAGTGAGAGTGAGTTGTATGGGGATTAATGGGGCGCAGTAAGTGTGCTTGGCTGTTTCTGGAGGTGTGCATGGGGCCAAGGTATGCACGCAGTATTCTGGAGCTGTGCGCGGAGCTAAAGTGTACACGCAGGGTTCTGGGGATGTGCACAAGAAGAGTGTGAATTCTGGGACTGACGAAGAGTCAGTGAAGGTGTAAGCTGGAGTGTAAGTGCAGGCTTGGTTTACTAGGGTGCCCCTGGGTGCGGGGCGTGCCCGTCCGACCCGGGCTGGGAGGTATGTTTGTGCGCGGCGGCCAAAGTGCCTGCGCGGTGTCCGCCTGACCCGAGCCTTGCTCTCCTGACAGTTCGCCCCAGGAGCGGGCGCCGCTGGCCGAGATGCTCCTCCGGGACTTGGTGCTGCGCCGTGGCTGCTGCTGGTCCTCGCTGCTGCTGCACTGCGCGCTCCACCCGCTCTGGGGCTTCGTGCAGGTGAGACGCGCCGGCTGCGCACTGGCTGGGAGGGCCTCCTGGGTAAGGGGCGAGCTGTCCCTTCCCTCCTGAGACCCTGGCCTCTTGCAGCCACCCCACTGATTGGTTCTCGGAAGAGCTTGGGAAAAGAAAAGCTGCTACGGTCCCCTATTCCCTACCCCTGAAAAGATAAGAAACTCCAAAGAGAGGCTTCGATTGTGGCCTAAAGCCTGCAGGACCGGGCTGGCCTTGGAATGGAAAGGGGCTCAGAGAATACCTTCCGATGATAACATTCTAGGGCAGAAATTCAGCAAAGAAACAAACTTACAAAGAAAAATGATCCCAAGGATATATATTATTTCTTTCCCACCAGAACCACTGATGAACTTCAAATTAGCTTTCTTAAACTGGTTTTCAACACGGAAGGCAGCCGTGTTTCTTATAGGTATCAGAGTTGAGGATGTAGACAGATAATGCGTGGTGGCCGAGCTGTCAGGACTGCCCAGGGTTGAATCTCTCACCCTGGGTCCCTTAAATCCCAGGGCAGAGGCCAGGCAGCCACTAACTGGAGTTACCTCTTAGGATCAGAGAGGGGTTTCAATGGGGTGGTCCCTAGTCCCCCCTAGAATGTGCATCGTCACTGGTACAGTGGAGAGGTGACAAGGTGGACTTCGATGTCAGCTCTGGAATTTGAGCTTCGGCTCTGTCCCTCACCAGCTGGGAGGCTTTAGGCAACCCACTTACCCTCTCTGAGAGTTAGTTTCTTCTTCCTGACTGTACTATTGTAAGTACTTGCTGAGATAAATGCAGGTAAGGATTACTTAGTGCAGTGCCAGGTCCATGATGAAACTAACCAGTAGTGGTTGCTGCCATTGTTGATAGGAGTAATAGCAATGCCGTTCTTCTGCCTGGCTGACCAGGTACTCTGTTGATCACTGCGTGGTCTGTTTGACATTTTTTCTGCAGGCTCTGGAGGACATTTTCATTGTTTGGGGCATCGAGGGTCCACTCTGGGGTATTTGTAGCCTCATGTTCTCCTGATGGCATTTTGGGGTTTGGGGACCATTCACATGGTTGCTCTGTACTAGTAGGGGTGACAGACCAAGAAAAAAAGGGATGCGGGCAAGACCACTTGCCAGTCCACCGAGGTCCATGAGCTGCCCCAAATGATGGGGCCCTGCCGAGAGCTTGCTCAGTCAGTCCTGCCTGGATGATGGCCTGGGTGAGTGCCCATGGAGAGCCAGGGTCAGACGCTGCTCCGCACCCCCCACTCCCAGGCCCCATCTTCTGCTCTCTTCTCTGGCTTGCCTCCGTCTCACTCACAATTGTTTTCCTTTTGGAATTGACAGCTTTGTCTAATGTGTAAAACAGCCGTTATTAAACTCAGCTGTGCCTCCTCAGGAAACATGATTTTGTCACTTCTAAACACTTCAGTGGCTTGGGACCAGCTTCCCTTGTTCAACTTTTAGCTGAACCTCAGATATTGAGTTCACTTAGTTTTTAGATTCATTTGTTTACCATTTTCTCTCTTCCGTAAGACACCTTCACCTGGGGTGGGAAGCAACGTAGTGAGGTTGTCAGTCTCCAGGACTAGAATTCTGCTGTGTGAGCTAGTAGGATCTAAACAGAAGACCCCCAAGCACCCTGCACTCCTCCCAGAAGAAATAATTTTGTGAAAGCAGTTCAGTTTTTTAAGTGTCCTTCAGCCAGGCAGTACTTACACAAGCAGGTGTGTGTGTGTGTGTGTGTGTGTGTGTATGCAGGGGTGTCTGTGTGTGTGCAGGGGTGTGTGTGTGTGTGGTTGTATTTCAGATGCTCTCACTCAATACAAATCAATTTTCATAAAAATCAATTTAAAAAGGAACCCTCCAGACAAGTAGAATGGGTAAAATCTTGGCTTGAGGCTCTGGAAAAATTAATTTACAAATGATAGGGACAGGGAAATCAAGGGAAAGGGGTTTTGGAATGAATGGATCTGGCTTTAAGCAAAAGAGCTAAATCCAAGGGAACGTAGGAGAGAAGACGAAAAATGGAAATGCACGAAGCCATGTGTTTCTCTTTAAGTGGGGAAAATAAAATCTGTCATGTCATAGGAGTTTCTCTAATCTGGAGAGCAAACTCAGAGCTATCTGCCCTTCCATGAGCATTTTGCCAGAAGAACATTTGGAAGGACAAGGCCAACATAACAAAGTCCTATGATTAATGGGATTGTCGATGAGGCAAAAGACCTGGGGTCCCCCAAAGCACCAGGTTCTTACCTTGCAATCAGCCTTAAGCCTCTGACTGCTGCTAGTTGATAAGAAACTTAATCATTAAAGTCAGACGACATTTAAATTGCCAGAAAGGTTGGTGGGAGCATTCCTTAGCCTTTCCCCCTGTTCTTTAATGTGTCTGGAATTGAGATTTTGAGCTTTTGTGATTTAGGGTTCTTCTAAGTTCACTTTCAGATGATTTTTTTTTTTTTGAAAGAGAAGAGGATGACAGGCTGGCAAATTTATTAGGTGTGACAGGAGTGTGTCTCATCAAGTTACCGTGGTGCTGGCCTGTCTCCATGAAAGATGCCAGAAGCCATCATCTTTGTGGCTGCCCTCCTAAAGTAATAGTTAGAGAGACAGCCTCTTATCTGGCCTTATGGGTCTCTGTGTGCTGATGAGGAGCCACCCCAGACCCAAGTGATGTTGAACCCCTTCTATGGTCAGTCTCTGCAGCTTTGATGATTCATTCGGCAGCATTTATTGGGCGCCTACTGTATGCCAGGCCCTTTGTTAAGTGCAAGGGTCTTAGTGGCCTCTTCCCTCGTGGCACTGATAGTTTGGCAATGTAGAGCTAATTAAACAAGTAATTATCATCAAGAGAGCTCAGCAAGAGCAAACAGCTTGGACCCGGGGCAAGAGTCATAGAAGCCTCAAGGGTGTGGTGCTTCAGCTGAGACATGAAGGATGAGAAGTTAGGATGCAAATGAGGGTGAGGTGTCCAGGCAGAGAGAACAGCCCAAGGCCAGAGGAGAGAGGGACTTTGGAAGACCCAGGGGAAAGAAGCACCAGGTAAGGCCACTGTTGTAAGCCACTAACATAGTGTCCTGCAGTTTGGACTTGATCCTGAGGGCTATGGATGTCGTTTTAAGTAAAGGATTTTAAGTAACAGATGACACAATCTCAGGTTGGTATTTTAGAAATCTCAGTCCAGGCTGGTTGCAGTGGCTCACACCTGTAATCACAACACTTCGGGAGGCCAAGGCAGGAGGATTGCTTGAGCCCAGGAATTCGACACCAGCCTGAACAACACAGCAAAACTATGTCTCAAAAAAAAGAGAGAAATCTCAGTCCAATTCCTGCATGAAGGATGGATGCAGGGAGGAGGTAAGGCAGGGCTAGAGAGGTAGGTAAGAGGAGGGTGGCCAGCTTTAGCAAATAAAATACAGGACATCCAGTTAACTTTGAATTTCAAATGAACTACAAATTGTTTTTCTAGCATCTTTCCCATATAATATTGGGGATATACTTTAAAATTATTTGTTGTTTATCTGAAATTCAGATGTAATAGGGTGTCTTATATTTTATCTGGCAACCCTAGATGAGAGGCAGGTACTGCCCACTGGAGACCTGATGGTGGCCTGGTTCAGGTGGCAGCAAAGGAAACAGAGGAGTAGATGGATTCAAGAATGATTTAGGAGGCAACGTCTGCTGGACCCAAAACTGCACTGATTGGCCAGGAGTAGGACGGTGGTAGGACACTGATTGGCCAGGAGTAGGATGGTGGTTGGAGAAGAGGGAACTGATGCTGGGAACACTGTGTCCCTCAGACCTCTGCTACAGGTACCAAATCCAGGGGACTCCAGGACATACCTGTGTCTCAGCCCACTCTCAGGACTACAGCATTTACAGGATTCTGGCTGCAGAATAGGGCCTGGAAGGCAGACGATGGTGAAACGGGAATAAGAAGTGGTCCCAGGAAGTACTGATACCAGCCTGTGTTCTGTGGGCTTTAGGCAAGTCACTGACCTTTCTGGGCCTCTGCTCTTTCTTAACGAAGTCCAGCTAAGAGCATGTTACTTCAGGGGAAACTTCCTTCTCCTTTTGGAATTCCCCAAGATAGAAACCAAACGCCAGGTGTTGGGACAAGCTCCAGACACCCGAGGCTTCCTCTCTATTGGTCTAAATATGACACTGCCAATCAACAGAACCCCCAAGTGGAACCAGCACTGGGGAATGGGACAGATCCTGTGTTTCTCCACTGGTGGGCATTGCACCTTTTCACTGAGTGCCAACTGAATGCTGGGCCTTGGGCAACTTTGGTACATCACTTAGCTTCGCTGAGCCTTCAGGCCACCTGTTAAGAGTGGATAATATCACCTATCTCTCCCGGTTATGCCCAGGGCAAAATGGGAGCCTGAACCCATGATGGACACATAGTAGGGCTCAGAAAGTCATGATTGTTCGGGATGAATAAAGTACTCATTTACCTGCCTGTCCTAAGACACTCACAACTTAGTGTAGACAGTCACACATTACAAAATAGCATGGAAATGTCCCAGACAGAAGTGTTTGCAGAATAAAGCCGCAGCACTGAGCAGGTGAGTCTAATTTGGGGTGAGGGAGGGTTTAGGATGGTTTTGCCCAAGAAGGAGGACTGCTTGAGCCAGAAATTTGAGACCAGTCTGGTCAACATAGCGAAACCCTGTCTCAAGAAAAGGAGAGAGAGAAATCTCAGTCCTGTTCTTGCATGAACACCCAAGAACGCTGTTCAAGAGATGGGTTTGAAGGATGGAGAGAGGCTAGCAAGTGGATATGGGGTCTGAGTAACCCAGAGTCGAGGCAGGCTCAGACGCCACAGGCTTGGACTGGACCAAACTATCAGGACACTGCAGTGGGGGCTCAGCCGTCAGGCATAAGGACGGACCAGACATGATCCTTTTGTGAGAACAGTTGGCTAAGCAATTGTGCCTGCTCACATTTCAGAGAGGCCCTTATGTAAGAGACTGAGAACCACTGATTTTTTTGTTTTGTTTTGTTTTGAAGCAGGGTCTTGCTCTGTTGCCGAGGCTGGAGTGTGGTGCACTGTAATAGCTCACTGCAGCCTCAACCTCCTGGGCTCAAGCAATCCTCCCACCTCAGCCTCTGGAGTAGCTGGGTCTATAGGCGTGTGCCATCATGCCCAGCTAATTAAAAAAAAAATTTGTAGAGATGAGGTCTCACTCTATTGCCCAGGCTGATGTTGAACCCCTGGGCTCAAATGATCCACCCGCCTCAGTTTCCCAAAATGTTGGGATTACTGGCGTCAGCCTCCGCACCTGGCCAAAGCTATTAATTTTATTTATGTATTTATGTATGTATGTATGTATATATTTATTTATTTATTTTTGAGACGGAGTCTTGCTCTGTCGCCCAGGCTGGAGTGCAGTGGCGCGATCTCAGCTCACTACAAGCTCCGCCTCCCGTGTTCACGCCATTCTCCTGCCTCAGCCTCCCGAGTAGCTGGGACTACAGGTGCCTGCCACCACGCCCGGCTAATTTTTCTGTATTTTTAGTAAAGACAGGGTTTCACTCTGTTAGCCAGGATGGTCTCGATCTCCTGACCTCGTGATCCGCCCACCTCGGCCTCCCAAAGTGCTGGGATTACAGGCGTGAGCCACCGCGCCCGGCCTTATTCTTTTTTGAGACTGGAGTTTCGCTCTGTCGCCTAGGCTGGAGTGCAGTGGCATGATCTTGGCTCTCTGCAGCCTTGACCTCCAGGTTCAAGTCATTCTCTGCCTCAGCATCCTGAGTAGGTGGGACTACAGGCGTGCACCACCCTGGCTAATTTTTGTATTTTTTTTTGTAGAGACGGGGTTTCACCATGTTGGCCAGGCTGGTCTCGATCTCCTGACCTCAGGTGATCCGCCCGCCTCGGCCTCCCACAGTGCTGGGGTTACAGGCGAGAACTATCAGTTTTTTAAATGCAGCGTGCTCCTTCACTTCTTCCTCCTGCAGCCTTGAAATTTGGCCCTGATTTTTCTGCCTAGAGCTTCATCACATTAAACACCCTTATACATCTGTGCCTTCATATCCTCTCACAAAAGTAGGTCATTGTGTCGGGCCAGGTTAAACAAACGTGCTCCTCTTGAACTCTCTCTCATAAATTGCACCTTGGAGATTGAGAAAATAATTACACTGGCAATGCTATTGCTTGAAGTTCACACACTTGGTAGAGTGCATTGGAGAAGTGGTCTCAGAGGCCAGCTATTAGGAGAATGAAGCTTTCTAGCAAACCCCAGGGTCTCAGAAGGTCAGAATCTAGAGGGGCACAGGCCCAACGATGGGACGTCTAACAATGGCACTGGTCTAGAAGCCGGTGGATTTCCCACTGACATGTAAGGAGTTAATCATTTCTGTAAAATAATTGAGCAGAGGCCACCATCAGACGGCATGCTCTTCCCAGTGGGAGAGAAGATTGCCTTCCAGGGTTTGAAACGCAGTCAATGGCCTTTTAAAAACATTAAAAGGTGATGAGCAGGAGCCTCTTAGCCTGGTAGATATTAAGCCAGGGCTGTAAATCAGCTCACTTCCTGCTGCCACCCCAGCAGACATTACCCACATTACTTCTCCACATCTTCCAGGTGCGATGGGAGCCTCCCAGCCCCGGGGAGCTCTCCCTGCCACATGACAGAGGGGCTGGATCAGCATTCAAAGGCAGGCCACACATGGCTAGTTGCAGGGAAAGTGGAGTTCTGGTTTCCAGTGGCTCAGAGATGACAGAGAAATCAACCGTGGCTGTCGAGGAGGTGGAGGGTGACTGGCAACTCTTTGTGCTTTTAAACCAGCTTGTTCCCCGGGACAGGCATGAAACACCAGGCTCTTGGATTTATGGCACTCTGTATAGTGAGGGACACTGGCAGTCAGTCTAATCCATCTACCCAGTTCCCATGCTGGCTCTGCAGAAGATGTTTAACCTGGGAAGCTTAAGCAAAATCCCCAGGCCCAGCTCCACCTGCAAAATTTTGATTTAATCGGTGTGGCTCAGGCATGGGTATTTTTTAAAACCACCAGGGAGATTCCAAGGTACAGCCAGGGCTGGGAACTGCTGATGGAGCCCAGCTCACTCTGGCTACCCTTCTCATTGACACATGAGGAAGCTGAGATCGGTGCTGGAAAAACACCAGGCCAAGGTTGAAGAGGCGTGGATTGTGGCCAGTTTTTCATATTCATTCATTCATTCACCAAAAATTTATCAAATGGTGGGCATTCCCTTAAGTGGTGATTTATGATAGTGAGAGAGAAGGAGCAAGGCCTGCTCTGCCCTCAGCGAGCTCACAGTGCCGTGGTGAAGATAGGTATGAACCAGGTAACATCCAAATGTAGCTTTCTGCCCCTAGAGGGGAACCTGGTGCCAGGAGAGCCCATACAAAAGGATCTGGCTGGATAAAGAGGTCAGAGACACGTCTGTGAGGTCATCGCCAAGCTGAGTCAGGGGCGTAGCAGGGTAGGGATGGGAGAACATTTCCACCACTGGAGCAGCAATTGCAGAGGCCAGGGGCCTGGAACTGAAAGGAGAGAATGAGGGCAGAGAGACGGGCAGAGAGCATGGGACGAGGTGGGGCCGGAGAGGTTGTCAGGGATCACCCCTTGCAGACCTTGTAGGCCACATGATCCCACGAGGGGTGGGGTGGCATCTGGGTCTTTCTGGGGGGATGGAGGTGGTTTGGAGGGGTGCCCTTCCCACAAGACCACCTGGATGCTGAGTGGAGAGCATCAAGCAGGTTGCTCTGCTCCCTTTGTTCACGTGGGACACAGGAGTACAGGCCTCTCTGGGTGAGGTTTCTACCCAAGAGAGGGGGGCCTTGCCCCAGAGTAGACATGACAAGGCCATCAGGAGTGAGGGCTGGAGAGAAGGCCAGGGCTTGGCCTTGGGCTGTAGCAAGGAAGACAGGAGAAGCGGTTGGGCTTAGATTACAAAGGAAGCAAAGGGTCTCACTCTCCAAATGTGAGACCCTTGGGCAGCTACTTCTGCCTGGGCCTCAGTTTACTCATTTGTACAATGGGGAAATTCTACCAGTTAACCTTCAAGTTCTTGTCTACTTCTCATTCATATCCAGGTCACTTGCCCAGGGTCCCTGGCAAAGCTAGGAAGAAAACCTTGGTCTCCAACCAGCCAGGCCAGCCGCCAACAACATTGTCTCCTTTGAACCAATCCGACTTCTGTTGATTCTTCCTGCCTTGGTCTTGGAAAGGAATCCCAAGTCCCAGCCTGGCAGGGGATGGGGTGGCCTGGGCTTGTTTCAGCTTCTAGTTGCCTTATGGTCTTCTCCCTCTCTTGGGTACGTGTGCCCATGTGTACAGGTGACGCACGGTGAGCCCCAGAAGTCCTGCTCCAAAGTGACTGACAGCTGCCGACACGTCTGCCAGTGCCGGCCCCCTCCCCCGCTGCCCCCGCCGCCCCCACCCCCGCCGCCTCCCAGACTCCTCTCCGCCCCAGGTAAGTAATGGCTCACTCCATTTTCGGGTTTCTCTTTGTGTTTTCCTAGGCCCACGAAGATCCACTGAGCGTGGCCGAGGGCAGCCCTGCCTCCTTGGTAATTTTCCACTGGCCAAGCAGGAGGGAAGCCAAGGCCCAACTTTCCCCTGCAGTCTGCAAAACGCCTTTCCCACAGCGTGCTCCTGCAAGATGGAGAAGGATGTTTCTCCATCAGTTAATCAGATAAAAGTCAATCTCCATTTGATGAGTGACTTGGCCTGGATAGTTCCGAAGGCCAGATCTTTAAAGGGGGCAGCTGCTGAGGACTGATCTTAAATAGCCCCCCTCCCCCAACACACAGTTCTATTTCTCTATTATAATTTACATTTAGGGAGGCAGTTAGGGTAGAACCAAAGTCAGTGCTCTGGGAGCAGAGTTTCAAGATGCCATTCAGCTACGTGCACCAAATTCTGCTAAAACCTCTCTGTGACTTGTTTGCCTTGGACGATTTCATCTCTGAACAATTTGATTGCGCCGTCGTTCAAACAAAGGAGCGTTTCTTTAGCCAGAAATGGCCTCAGCCCTGACCTCTACATGGTAAAGTTCCCTGTTTACAATTGCTACTTGATAAGGTCTCTCCAAAGGAGGTTCTGTATTTCACGTGTTTCATTCAAGTTCCCACCTATAGGATGCCCGTGATCATGTCGGTATCTACCTCATTAAACACATCTCCATGGAATTATTTGGGATGTATTTTCAATAACCTTGGCACAAAGCTTGTTCTCTGGTAGGCTGCGTTTCCAGCCTCTTGGTCCCCAGTCAGTGATGCAATGTTCTGGAGGATCTTTGCAATTTGTGTGAATTTCTGCATTTTGACTGTGAGGCCTCTATATATCTCCTTCCTTCCCTGACACCCTGTGGCCCATTCCTTCTCAAAGCCTGGCCCTCAAATGACCTGCTTCAGCATAACCCAAAGCATTTGTTTTAAAATGCATCTTCATGTGCCCACTTCAAACCCACTGAGCCAGAGTTTTTGGGGTGAGGCTTGGGAATCGTCACAATTACAGGTTCTGAGGTGATTCAAATGCAAGTTACAGTTGAGAACCTAGGCCTGCCAGGCCCTCTGCTCCAGGCCTCTGCCAGATCCTTCTATCCCGGGATGCTCACTGGCCTCCTCTCTCCTGAAAGAATCCCTGGGCCTGCACCTACCCTTGGAGATCACTCCTCTCCCTTCCTTTAGAATTCCTCACTCTCCCACATTTTGGGCCCCACGGCACGTAGTCTCCCAGTGGTTTGTATTTGATGATCCACATCCCCCAGCTAGGGTCCCTTCAGGTCTTCTTGTGCTCACTGAGCATCTGTGTCAGACAGAGGAGAAGGACCGTCCTGGCCCTCTGGAATCTCAGCCCTCCCAGGGAAGGCCATCCTGTCAGCAACCCACAAAGAGTGGCCTGAGAGAACACAGAAATGGTTTGCCAGGTACACTGGAAATACCTGAACAGTTAAGCAAAACAGTAGCCCCGGTAAATAGTAACAGGGGTCTTTAAGAATAAATGGGATTGGTCGGGCACAGTGGCTCACGCCTGTAATCCCAGCACTTTGGGAGGCTGAGGTGGGTGGATCATGAGGTCAGGAGTTCGAGACCAGCCTGGCCAACATGGTGAAACCCCGTCTCTACTAAAAATATAAAAATTAGCCGGGCGTGGTGGCAGGCGCCTGTAATCCCAGCTGCTCCGGAGGCTGAGGCAGGAGAATTGCTTGAACCCGGGAGGCGGAGGTTGCAGTGAACCAAGATTGCGCCACTGCACTCCAGCCTGGGCCACAGAGTGAGACTCCATCTCAAAAAAAAGAATGAATGGGATTGTTCCAGGTTGCTAAGCAGGTTGGGGGAAAAGGGCATCCAGGCAGAAGGAAGCACATGGACAAAGGCGTGGAGGTATGGCTCTGTGAGACTCCTCTTGAGAGTCACAAGCCCTTCAGTGGCTTGAAAGGGTGGCCAAGGAGGAGGACCTAGAAGGGCCTCCTGTGCCTGGCTGAGCAGATCGCATTTCATCCTATGGGTCATTGTTTACCAAACAATGATCTACATTCACGCATATCCAAGTACCATCTCTTATTTGCCTTATTTTTTTCTTTAAATAAACTCACTTTTGTGTGTATACAAATTAATTTCCTTAACTTTACAAAACTACTCTAAATGAGAAACTAGTTCCACTTGCATAAATGGAAGGTGACCATAATAATAAATGCAGTGGAAGCAAACCAAGCTTTTAAAATTCCAGCTTTCTCTGGAAGATTGTGAGCTTGAGACTTTCTATTTGTTAAAAAGGGAGAGAAGTAAGCGGTAGAGAGATGTGAAAGCCATAGTGGCACAGTGCTGAGACCTTCTCTATAAAGCAATTGGAAAGTTTGTAAGTGAATCAAAAGGAGCTTAAGTTTCTTATTACAGGTTTCAATGTGTTTGAGTGCTGGGTCCATATACCATCTAAAATCAGCTCTCATAACTGCAGGGACATGGACCCAGTGCTTTAGGAAACTGCTCTGGGCAGTGATGAGCCTACGAAGGTGTTAAGTGGGGAAGTGACATGAGCCTATATTGTCTGTTTCAGAAAGATCAACTGTTTTGACACTGTGGGTTGGATTGGAGTGGATTGGGGTTGAGCTGGCAGACTGGAGTCAGGTGGGGGTCTCTTGAGATCATTCAGACCCCAGATCATCCAAGAGGGCCTGAAACCAGGCTGGGGGCTACGGAGATGGGAGGAGGCTAGAGGAGAGTGCTTGGTTGAGTACAGAGAGAACTCATGTTGAGTTTTGGGATTGAAGGTGCTTCTTGGGAGAGGAGAGTAAGAGAGGAGAGCTCTGTATGGGAGGACTTTTTCTGTTTCAAGTAGCAAAAACACATCTTGAAGTGGTTTAAGCAATACAAAAACTAGGGAGAAAGATGTTAGCTTGTGGGCTCATGTATCAGGATATCCAGGCAGCAGATCTGCTGAATCCATGGTCTCAAATGATGACGGTATTGGATTTCTGTCTCTGTCTCTGTCGCTCTCTCCTGATTTCTCCTGGGTTGCCTTTTCTCTCAGGCTGGCTCAGTTCCTGTAGCTCCAGGCTCCAGCATTCCATCATTCTTACAGTCAGTAATCTCCCTAGGAAGAGACCTTCTGTTTCCCAATAGTCTGAGGGAAGTCCTGAGGCTGACTTTTGCTGGACTAGCTTGGGTCATGTGCCCACCTGTGGACCAATCATGGTGGCTTATGGGATAGAATATGCGGGTTGGTCAGGCCCGGGCCATGTGACCACCTCTGGAGTTGGGATGTGTGGATACAGGCTCAGGGAGAGGTGGTTTCCCAAAGGAAAATCCGAATAGGAGGGCTATAACCCAAAAATAAGAACATGGCTACCAGGCCGGGAGGGCAGGGAATGTCTACCATAGCCATGGAGTGCCTCGGGCATGTAAGGTGGATTAGACCAGTGGTGGAGAATGTGATTTATTCATTCTCTTGGTCCTCCTTGAGCTCAGCCCAGAACCCTGCACACAAGTAGTGCCCAATAAATGTCAGAGCTACGGCCACATCCACAACTTCTGCCAATCATAAAATACAGAGGCGGAGGTTGCAGTGAGCCAAGATTGCGCCATTGCACTCCAGCCTGGGCAATAAGAGCATAACTCTGCCTCAAAAACAACAACAACAGCAAAAAACAAAAACAAACAAACAAAAAAAAACAAGTGCCTGCTATATAACCCTGAAGGAATTCGTGTCTCCCAGAGGGCACAGGGCTTCAATGCTGTGGAGCCTCAGCTCTCACTCAACAGGTGTGCACTGAGCTCCAAATGTGGGGCATGGTGCCAGGGCCCGGGAACCAGCAGTGAGCAGCAGACAGCTCCTGCCCTCATGGAGTTCACGGTCCAGTGGACTGTCATTTGCAGAAGGTGTTCACTGGAGTGTCCCTTCCTGCCATCTCTCTGGATTCACTGGCTCAAGGCATGTGCCAGTCCTTGTCCCATTTGCTCATCTGATGTGCTTTGCATTCTTGCCACTCACAAGGGCCTCTCATTCACCTGGCGAGCATTTGCCAGGCACCTGTTCTAGGTCCAACCCTGCGTTGGGCACCCTGAGGGATACAGAGTCACACAGGGACTTATCCACATCAGCAGGGCCCAGGTCATGAAAGGCCAAGGACTTGGCATAAGAGGCCAATTCCATGAGCCTTTCTTTAGCCTATGTTGGCGTGCTAGCCCTGCTCTTTCCTCTTCGTGATTTTAAGAGAGCCGGTTAACCTAAGCCTCAATTTCTTCCTCTATAAAATAGGTCGTGGGCCACACCCACCCCATGGGGTTGAGTTGAGGGTTCCTGAAAGTGAGAAGTACTTTTGAAAACTAGACAGGTATCCATTGCTGTAATCGTCCTGTGGAAAGCGTTCTGATGAAGAGCAGCCTGTGAGTGCAAGCCAGACTTGGGGGATAAAGAGGTGCTATTGGGAAGGGGATACGTAATTACAAAAGGGGCAGGGAGGACGGATTTGGGAAGACGTGGGAGAATTCCCAGGTAGAATGGGACAGGTGGGAGCAGAGGGAGGCTGGACAGGCCACGAAGGAGAGGGAGTGGCCAAAGCAGACAGCCAGAATTAGCAGCCCAAGGATCAGGCAGGAGGCTCCCTGCTGAAGTGACATTGATCCACAGGTGTGTTGAGCTTTGGTGTGTGTGTCTGGCATAAAGGGAGAAAGAGGGGAGAGAGAAACACCTATTCGTGCAGGCCTGTGAAGTGCCCCCTAGAAGTAATGACCAGGAACATCTGCAGGGCGTCCTTCACATGGCCAGGCAGGCATTGCTCTTCATCCAGACAGCACCTGCTGCTGCCCTGCCCCTCAGGGTGACCCGCTTGTCCTGGCTGGCCCGAGCCTCTCTAGGTTTTAGCCCCGAAGGTCCTGTGCCCCAGGAAACCCCTCAGTCCTGGACAAACTGGAACAGTGGGTCACCCCACTGCTGGGCCACCCTTCTTCTGGCAAAGGCAAGAGTGGTTTTTCAGGTTGTTTTTTGTTATCTTTATTTTGGGGGTGTTTGTTTTGTTCTAATTTACTATGAATTTTTTTTCTTTTTTTTTGAGACGGAGTCTCTCTTTGTCGCCCAGGCTGAAGTGCGGTGCTGTGATCTCGGCTCACTGCAATCTCTGCCTCCTGAGTTCAAGTGATTCTTCTGCCTCAGCTTCCCGAGTAGCTGGGATTACAGGCATGAGCCGCCACACGTGGCTAAGTTTTGTATTTTTATTAGAGACAGGATTTCACCATGTTGGTCAGGCTGGTCTCAAACTCCTGACCTCAGGTGATCTGCCCACCTCAGCCTCCCAAAGTGCTGGGATTACAGGTGTGAGCCATCGTGTCCAGCCACCATGAATCTTTTGAGAGTCCTGACTTCCCTCCCCCACTTCATTGCTGGAGAGGGCAGCGTGGCCTCCTATTCCTCTGTGGCAGGCCCAGATCTGTGCCCTGCTCCCAGCAGCCCTACCCTGCGCCCTGCCTGCCATTGGAGAAAGAGCATGGAAAGGGATCTAGTGAAGCGGAAGGTTCTCAAGCAGCATCTCCACTTTCTGCCCCTGGGTTTTTCAGGCTCTGCCCACAACCCTCACTTTGAGTCTGGGCACTTGACCAGGGGTTCTCCAACTTGAGCTTGTATCGGAAGCGCCTGGAGAGCTTGTTTAGTCACAGATCACTGGAGCTCATCCCCAGAATTCCTGACTCGGTAGGTCTGGGGTGGGGCCCGAGGACCTCCTTTTCAATTCCCTTCTCAGGTGATGCTGACGCTGTTGGTCGTAGGAGCACACTTTGAGAACCTGTGCCCTACAGAATGACAATCTCAGCAAGGGGCTTTGGGGCCAGCCCCAGCCCTTTCACTCCTAGCTCAGACTCTGGCCATGTCACATCCTCTCAGAGCCTCAGTTTTCTCATATGATTCCTACCTGCAGAGGAATTGTCATGAAGATTAGAAATTATCCAGGCCATCCTGGGCAGAAACTTTGTGCTCAAAAGGTGGTATTATGTAGCGCAGTGGCTCAGAGCCTGGCTTCCTGCCCTCTAGACCTGAGGTCCAACCCTTGTTCATTAGCTAAGTGATTTGGGCAAGGAATCCTTAACTGCTTGGAGCCCCAATTTCCAAATGTGTAGAATGGAGTTAACAACCCTACCTGCTGCACATGGGTGGTTGGAAGGATTCGATGCCCTACAACTAACACAGCACAGAGCCTGGAACCCAGTTAACACGCAATAAATGGCAGCTCATAAATAATTCTAATGCAAGCAGTAGAAATGAGAATACGTCACTAACCTTCAGATTGGGAGTTGCTTCTGCAGGGTTCCAGCATATCTCTGCTGAGATAGGAGCATCAGATTAGACACTCTGAGGATGAGATGGGCTCTCGAAGGAGGTGTAGACTCCCCTGGATCTTCAACAGGAAAGAAAAGGTTTTCAGAGAGTCCCACCTGTATCTCTTCCTGGGCAGCCCTTGCCAGGCATGTGATCCTCAGTGTCAACGGAGTGTCCCTGGTGAAGGTATTTCTGGAAGGCATGGGTGGGCATGAACCCTGGCAGAGCTAGAGGCCTGCTTGTGGCCTGAACAAAAAGCCTTCAGCAGCCACCAGAACCCAGGACCTGGCTTGCTTTGTAAATGTCAGCCATGGCCTGCCTGTCCCTGCCTGTGACTCAGATGGCGGAGGCCATGGAAGGAGATGTGTACCAGCCCTCAAGCAAAGCACACACACGCCCTCTGTGAGACCTGCTTCCAAGGCTGATGGGGCCAAAAATAGCTGTGGCAGAACAGAGGCGTGAGCCTGCATTTCCATAGTGCCTGTCTTGAAGGAGTTCAAAGCACTGATAGAGATTTTATTGGGGCATTTATTTTGTTCTTCGAAAGATCGGAAGGAGGTTAAGTGACTCCTCAAAGGTCACACAACAGTGGTGGAGCCAGGAATAGGGTCACCTGGTTCTTCTCCTATGTGCCAAAGGCCAAGTTTCAACAGAGAAAGAGACAAATGGGACTGTGGAAGTTCTAAGATGCTTCCTTTTTACCCACCCAGGACACTAGAAAGAAACCAATACTTAGTTTCCAGTACTGTTGGAGAGAAGCTCTGCTCTCCTCATCTCATTTAATCCTCAAACCCGTCTTTGTAATAGGTGGTATTATTGCCCATTTTTATGAGGAGCTCAGAGGTTCAGAGAGGGTGAGTTACTTATTCTAGGCTGCCCAGCTGGAGAGGAAGGGAGGTTATTCAAGGCTATCTGATTACTTCCTAGTGTGGCCCCTGCCTAACTCTTCCCTCCAGTGCTGAGAGGCAGCTTCAGGGACCCCCCTTTCCTTTCCTTCCCTGGGCCTCACTCCTTCCTGTCTTGGAGCCTTTGCACGTATAGTCCTTCTGTCCACCAGCCTCCCCTTCGAAGTAGAACCTGACTCATGCTGATCTCAGCTCAGATTTCCTTTCTTTCTTCAGGAAGACCTTCCCTGACTTCCACAAATGTCACACCAGTCCCTGTTCTGGTCATTTACGGCTGCAGAATGAACTACTCCAAAAGCTACAACACCAACGTATTTTCTTTCTCTTGCTGCTACAGGAGTTGACTGGCTCCACCTGGAGGTCCCTGCTTGGGGTCTTTCATGCACCGATAGTCTGTCAGCCAGGGCTGGGGCCACCTTGAAGGCTTCCTCTCCCGTGTCTTGTGGTCAATGTTGGCTGTAGATTGGGTCCTCAGATGGAGCTGTTCACTCTAACACTCCATGTGATGCCGCCTTGTAAACTGGGCTTCCTTACAACATGGTGGCTGAATTTGAAGGTTGAGAGGCTGATGGGAGCTGTATCCCTTTTGATGTTGCAGTTGAAGAAGTCACCCGGCATCAACTTCCACTGCATTCTGTTTTTTAGAATCAAGCGACCAGGGCTGGCTCATATTGAAACAGTGGGGAATTAGACACCACCCCTGATGGAGCAGTGTCAGAGGAGTTGCTTACATTTGGAAACCATACCGCCCTGCATCCACATGCACACACACATACATGCACACATACACACATACGTGCACATGCACACACATACATGCACACACGTACATGCACATGCACGCACATGTACACACATACATGCACTCACTTTGAATTTTTCATTTTCCTTTGTAGCAGTTATTCCACCTTTTAAATATGTAATTAATGACTTGACCAATGCTTGATCCTTTGTTAGTCGTACACAGTTGTCCAGTGTCTGCTGGGTCCTCAGTGATAGCCCCAGATCTTTAGCACGTGCCTGGCATGTCATGAGTCCTCCGTAGCTACTAATTCACTTACCTTACAGATATTTTTGAATATCTACTATATGCCAGGCACTAGGTACTAGGTGCTGGGAATCTAGTGGTGGACAGAACAGAAGGGCCCTGCAGTCACAGAGCTTGTAGATTGATTGCTCTGTGTGTGCGCGGGAGGGGGCATGGCATGGTGGTATAGGAAATAAGCAAACCAAAACTATCACAGGAAAAATGGAAGATAACATGCTACAGAGATAGAGAAAATCATGCGATTTGATAGGAGTAACTGGGGGGCTGCCTAGGTTATGTGGACCCGAGATGCCATTTAAGCTGAGAGCTGACCGAAAGGGAATAGCTGGTGGAGGAAGATCTGGGGGAAGAGCTTTCTCATCAGAGGAAACAGCATGTGCAAGGTCCTCGTGTGGAGAAGCACTCGGGCTGTGTGAAGAGCCAGCATGGCTGCTGCCTGCTACGAGGGAAGACTGCAGGAGGTGAGCCCACAGGGAGGCAGTGCCCGGACCGCACAGGGCCGTGGAGGCTAGAGAAGGAGTTTGGATTTTATCTGAAGTGCAGCCAGAAGCCAGTGGGTTTTGAGTAGGGGGTGTGGCATGCCCTCACGTGCACTTTACAAAGACTGACTCTGGAGAGTGGAAGGAAGGGGAAGAGTGGAGGCTGGGAGCCCAGTGAGGAGGCTGTTGCCATGGGCCAGGTGAGTTATGGTGCAGGGAGAGATGGTGGTGGTGGGCTGGACCCGGGGTGGAGGCAAGAGGAGGTGTCACGCCCTGGTCTAAGTTAAGATCATTCTGCAGCAGGGACTCACTCAGTGATGGCTGTGGCTGTAGGGGGAGAGCGGAAGCAAGAATGCTGCTAGGTTTTGAGGAATGACTGTGTGGAAGAAACCACCAGATGTCACTTGGCGCTCCCTCTCCTTGGTCCTCCTGATATCTGTGATCTCCTGAATGGGATGATGAAGCAGACTCAGGTGGTGCCAGGAAGGCGGTGGCTCAATTTCCCCACCTCCACCATCAGTGTGTTTTAGCTGCTGCCATCAGAAGGTCCCAGGCTCTGGGACATTCGCAAGAATCCAAGGTTTAACTAGGCTTCATCATCATCATCAAATGAATTCCCTGCTGCTGGTGCAAACCAGAGTTTCCTCCAAGTTGTGATGAGTTTCCGACTAACAAAAGAGGAGGTCCAGGCCTGGTGGGTCGCAAAGCTGAGCGACAGGCACAGCAAGTGAAGCCAGTCCCCGTGACCCGCCTTCCCTGCAGGCGACAGGCTCCTTATGAAACCTCATGAATGCCGCTGCCCTAGCCCTTGGCTGGACGCAGTGTGAGCCTGTGACGAGGGACTGTGGGCATCAAACACGGGCCATGTCACTTTGAATGTCTCCTGCTTCAAGGGCTGTGTTCATGCCCAGCTCACTGTTGCCATTGATTCCGGCCTCAGGGTGTTGAATGCTCGTCTTTTGCTACCCTGTGATCCACTTGCCTGGTCTGCAAGCAGGAGGGCCTGGAGGCCAGGCCAGGCTCTTGCTCTTTCCAGATGTGTGCTGGTCACTCAGCCTTTCTGAGCTTCAGTTTTCCCGTCCTCCAAAGTGGGTTGTGCAAATCACACATGCGAGGTCCTGGCCCAGCCCTGGAACATTGTCCACTCACAGTAAATGAGATCTCTCGTCACTATATAACCCTTGCTTGAGTAAAGTTCTTATCCAAACTGGCCTCAGCTTCCTCATCCATAAAATGGGCTGACTGCCTTGCATTCCCCTCTGTACAAAGCACAATGCAGGTATGAACATGACTCCTATCTCCAGATGAGTCAGATCCGTAAGAGCCTCTAGAATGGCTGGCCTTTTAAAAAAGTGATCTTTAGCCAGTTGTGTTGGTGCACACCTGTAATCACTGGCCTTTTAAAAAAGTGATCTTTAGCCGGTTGTGGTGGTGCACACCTGTAATCTCAGCTACTCGGGAGTCTGAGGCAGGAGAATCGCTTGAACCCTGGAGGTGGAGGTCGCGGTGAGCCAAGATCGCACCACTGCACTCCAGCCTGGGTGACAGAGTGAGACTCCATCTCAAAAAAAGAAAAAAAGAAAAAAAGTGATCATATCTTTTTTAAGTACTGAATTTTCCTCTCCCAATGCAGTAAAAGGAATTGTTTCAGTCTTCTGTTTATTTATTTGTATCCAGCAAATAATCAAAGCTTGCAAGTTTATACATATTTTAATTTACTCAACAAACCTTTACTTATTGATTTATTGAACATTTACCAAGGTTGTGCCATGGCAAGTTCTGGAACTACAAAGGTGAATTCAACATAGCCCTGCCCTCGGACTCCTGCCTCTAGTTGGACACTTGAGCCCTGGTTGCTTGTTGACAACACCTGGGGGCTTTAAAAATACCTGATACCCAGGCCCACCCTAGACGGGAGTTTAAAGCTGCCCCAGGTGATGCTCGCATGAATCAAGGTTGAGACCTTTGGCTAAAACCAGTGGCACAAAGAGACCTGTATCAAAATAGAAACAGGTGAGGGTGTGATGGAACTTAGACCCAAAAGACTGGGGGAGTTGCAGGCGAAGAGGTGGGGAGGACAGTGCACCTTCTCCGTGGCCCCCTGCTGCCAACACGGCCACTAATATGTTTGCAGGGTTTAGGCCAAACTCAATCCTGCCCTCCAGGGGTTCTGTGTCTTATGTGGAGTCTGGACTGAACATTGAGGTGGAAAAAGGGACACACGTGTCTTCAAGAGGCCGCATCCAGGCCCGGCATATGCTTCCTGGGTGCTTTTTTTTAAAAAAAAGGTTATTTTGTTGTTGAGGTAAAATTCATACAATGTAGAATTCACCATTTGGACCATTTAAAAACATAGAATGTAAAAGGTCTTCAGTATATTCACAATGTTTGCAACCATCACCACCGTCTCATTCCAGATCATATTCCTCACCCCTAAAAGAAACCCATACCTACCATCCCCTGCAGCCACTGATCTTCCGCCTGCCTCCATGGATTTGCCTGTTCTGGACATTTCATATGAACCTGAGTGTTCAGAGGCAGGTGAGCGCGGCAGTCCAAGCCTCAGTTTTCTGATCTGCTAGTGGGGATGATGGCTCATTCCTCGCTGTCTCCAGGCAGAATGGAGAGGAAGGTGTGTAGGGTCAGCCTGCCACCTAGCATGAGGCAGGTGCTCGGAGGGTGTGGCCCCATAATGGCAGGAGATTCTGCAGGATGGGGAGTGTGATCCTGGCTAAAAGTCTCCACCTTTGGGCTCAAGGGCTAGCTCCGGCACCCCTGGAACTCTGGTCTCAGGATGGCATTGTTCTGCGATTCCCAGCATCGGCTGTGATGCAGGAACAGTGAGTTGACATTCACCTTGGCATGAGTTTGCTGAAGGGTCAGCCAACCCTTTGCTCCTGACCAAGGCCCCACTCCCTGGTTCTGGGCTCTGGGACCTGATAGTGCCGGGCATTCTCTAACTTCCCATCCCTTTCCCTGCTCCTCCTCTCTCCAGCAGCAGGGTCCACAGTGAGACTCACCTAGTTAGAATCTTGTGACCTTGGGAAAGCCTCCTAACTTGACTAACCTCAACTTCCTGATCTGTAAAATGGGAGTCAGCCCACCACTTACTCAGTAGGGTTGTTTTGAATATTCACTGAGATAGAGATATTAGTTAGTTAGCCCAGGGCTTGGCATACATCATTCTTAATAAATGTAGCTGTTGTGACGTTTGCTATTTCTGATCAGTATCACCTTCTTGGTCTGCCCACCCCCTTCAAGGCCTTCCTCTCTCTTGGGCACAACTTTCTCTGCCCAGAGGATCTTGTCAATTATTGCAGACGTTGATCATGGCGACATGAGGTTGGTTCAAGTCTTGTAGGCCACTCTGCCCATCAGTGGGCTCCAAGACTTGATGCCCTGTCATTTGTTCATTCCTTCATTCAGTCCTTTCGCTGTGTCCCATGCACTGGGTAGAGATGAAAATAGAGAAGATATGGTCCTTATCAGTTAATCAGTTTGTATCTTATTTTCCTTCTTCATTTCTTCTTCTTGAGTTGCAGAACTTGACTTGGCCATGCACACTGAGGGCATGAAACCCAGTCATTGGTTTTGATTGTTTTGGTTTTGCTGTTCATGGGAAAATATTAAAATGGATGTCTGCAAGGGGTCTTTGCTGGGTGTGGGGATATAAGTGGACTCATTCACCTTCAGGGCTGAGGAGCGTCTGCAATTTGTTTACCAAAGGTTTGTTGAATTCTCTGTGTCATGCTGCATGTGAGGCCCCAGGATGCAGTGATGACTAGAGTGAGGCTCCTGCCATTGCTGCACCCAGCTCTGTCCCGTGGTTGAAATCACACATGTGTCTGCAGTGGGCAGTGGCAAACTCATTTGAGTGGGAGAGATGCTGGCCTTGAGGGGAACCAGGAATTCCTTGGGTATCACCTGATGCTGGCTCTTGGAGGCTAGAGGCTGGCTTCTTGTCATCCAATCATCCATCTCTCCCAGCACACCTGACCCTGAGGTGACTCACACTCAGAAGGGACAAATGACTTGCTCAAGGCCACCACCAAGGGAAGGCTGTGGGACCCAGACCCAGGTCTTTGGAATCTGGGTCTTGTTTTCTTTGCCTCTGCTGTTACCCAAGCACAATAGATGCCCTGAGCCATGTCTCAGGCAAGGGTGCTTTGAGGACATGTTCATTTCGTTGAACCAGGAGGAGGCATTGGTTTGCTACCGTAGTGTCAAGAGTAGATGAGCATCTTCTGAAAAACTGGTCTTTAAAAAAATCTACAGCCACTGTGCCTTGTGTAAGTGGCCTGGCTCCCTCTTGGATGCTACCTGGAAAAGTGGAGAAAAATGTGTGGCCCTGAGTGCAAAGGACTTTTGGCTTCTTCTTTTCTTAGCAGCTTCATGTTGGGTTCAGTTTTAGGTCACTACCCTCATTTTATATATTATCGAAGAAGGCAAATTAGAAAATCATCAAGTAACATAAATGACTTAGAAAGCATAATTTCTGGGGAAGAGAACTTTCAGCTGGCCTTTAGGGGGCTGTAGGGATGGAGCGTGAGGGTCCTGAGAACTGGGGGTGCTAGGATTGGAGGTCTTCAGTGTTGACTTGGTTTCCCCAAAGTGACTGATCATTAAGAGGGAGAGGAAGAATGTCTAAGGGCCTAATTTGAAGCAAGGATACTTTCACTTGCAAGCTTATTCCCACGGTCCTGATTCAGCAGCTAACACCTGCACTTTCTTTCCCCAGATTCCAGTGATTTGGAACCCAGGTGCCATGCTGTAGCTGTGTGGCCTCAGAAAGGAGCTTTGCCCTCGTGTAGACCTCCTTTTCCTCCTCGGGCTGATGAGAGGGTCAAAAGGAATAATATGTTCAGTGCTTACAATAGTGTCCAGTACAGGGTGGCCACTCTGCCAAGGTTAGTTAGCTCATCTTATTATGAAATTCATCTAGGATGCCCCATTTGTGTCCAGGACAAAGCAACCAGTCCAACCGATTAAGTGTCTGATCCGATCCCTGAGGACAGGAACTGTTTATGCCTCTGTGTCCTCAGCGGCAGCACAGGGCTGGACACATGGAAAGTGCATGCTGAGTGTTTGCATAAATGAATGCATGCATGGCTGGATGACAATGATGAAAGATCAACTCTGGAAGAGAAAGGAAGTAGGGAGGGGGCTTACATTTTGTAAGAGCCTGCCATTTGCCTGGGAGCATTTGGGGCCATGTCTCGGTTTTGGTTTCTCCAGGAACAGATGCTGAGACAAGGATTTAAGTACTAGTGGTTAATTGAGAGGTGATCCCAGAAAACACCAAAAGGGGAGTAGGGGGGACTCAACGGGGAAGGGACAGTAGCCAGTAAAGGGTGCTATGTCAAGCCAATAACCCCAGCTCAATTCCCCCAGGAGCTCTGGGAAATGGTGCATACATGCCTGAGAGTTACCCCATCTTGCAGGAGCCAGGGCATATATGCACTGCCTCCCACCAGGCACAGTTAAGAGCTGGTCCAGGAAACGTGAGAGTCACTTTCCTGCGCAGAGATATGTGGCTGGAAGGCACCAGCAGCATCTGCTACGGGCGGTCACCTTTTTCTGCTGTGACTGCCATGGGTGACCTGACACCTGCTCACACTGGATGCCTCTCTCCCCTCTGCGGCTCTAGCTAGGAGTCCACACCTCTCTCTCCCACTCAAAAAAGTGCATCAGCATTTCAGCAAGTGTTCTCCTATCATGGGGAGACCTAAATAACATATTTAAGGAGCAGTAAATCACTCACAAACATTTATTCATTCAACAAATATTTATAGAGCACCGAGTGTGCCAAGCACTACATTGTGGTCACAGACTGAGGATGACGCAGTGGAGAAGACATGGTGAACCCGCAGGGAGAGTTCACGGGGGAAGATTAGGGTTCTGTTTTTTCTCATGTGGAGTTTGAGATGCCTGTGGACAGCTTTGGGGGCGGGGGGGCAGAACATGCAGGAATTGCAGGCTAAACAATCCCCAGGGAGGGGCTGGCTGAGAGGAGAGGTGTCCGACCAGGGCAGGGGTCCTGGAGGAGGTGCTGGCTGGGCTGGGATGGGAGACGATTCTTCAGCTGAAGGCGGGGGTGGGGGAGGGGAAGAAGGGCTGTGCTTCCACAGAGGGACCTGCAGGTTGGAGGCCAGAGAGCTTGGTCTGTCCTCTGAGAGATGAGCCAGAGGGGTGAGGGCGGGCCAAGCCCGGCAGCCTGCAGATTCTGGACTTAGTCTCCAAGCAGGGAGCGGCAGCTTGGGCCAGGCAGTGGCTGGGGGGTTAGAAGGGTGGGAGTTTGAGAACCTTCAGGACTCAGTGACCGACCAGACATGGGATGAGGGAGGAGGACTGCTGGGTGCCAGTGTCTGATCAGATGCTTCTCTCGGAGGAAGAATGTGACACACGGAGATCCCGAGTCCCAGGCTTTGACACAAGGTGTTGGAGGTGCCATGAGACAGCAGAGGAGGCATTGGCTGGTGCCTCTGGAGTTGAGGGCAGAGGCCCGGGCTAGCCCCAAGGATGTGGGGTGGAAGCACCAGTGCTATGGCTCCAAAGCCATCAGAGATCACTGGGGAGAGTGTGGGGCAGGAGAAGAGACGGTGGGGACTGAGCCAGCAGAGGACCAGAGGGAAGGAGAAGAGCCAAAAACTGTGCTGGGACCTTGTGAGCCAAGGGAAGGAGCTGAGGACTGGAAGTGCTCACCGATTAGCAGACGGGGCACGCATCCACCCCACATCCACCCCCACTGCCCCTTACCCGCTCCTCCCTCAACCCTCCTCTAGGCCTGGCGCCTGCAAGCTGCAGAGCGGAGTGGAAGGAAGGAGGAGGGAGCAGCCAGCTCTGAAACAAATGGCTGCTTCGGCGGGGGGCCATGGAAGACAATCGGTGGTGTGAGCTTCAATAGTCCAGGGAGGCTTCAGGGAGGAGGCAGAGCTCACTGCAGGCCTGGAAGGTGGGGAGAGATGAGCTCAGCCTCAGAAGGGTGAGCTGGCCTCCCAGGGTGGGCAATGGCATGAGCAAAGGTCAGGGAGCAGCATGGGTGTGGCCAGAGATGACCAGGGACCCCCAGTGCTGTCACAGGTGTGTGCATTGATGGGGGGTTTAGAGGCAGAGTCCCCAGGATGCTGGAAGCTGAGGCTCGGGAGGCAGGGGCAATGCTGGGGGGGCAGACTTTTATTCGATCAAACATTTCTTGAGCATTTCTGTATCCTAGGAGCCTGCAACACACTATGGAACAAAATAGATCCTGAGTTCATATGCTGGCAGGGGGCAGAGGGACCAGAAAGCCATGGATATGCTCGCCCTGTGAGCTATCCAGTATGCTGGAGGCAGCAAGTGCTATGGGAAAAAGAAAGCATGCAGCAGAACAAGCTGGGGTCGGGTCAGGTGGCAATCTGAAGAGAGGGTGGCATTTGAGTGGAGGTTGGCGGAGGTGAGGACCAATGCAGGCTGGCACCTGGGGAGACTGTCCCAGCAGAGAGAACAGCCAGGGCTGAGGCCTGGGGTGGAGGAGCAGCAAGAGGCCTATGTGCCTGGAGTGAAGTTGGGCGCAGGGACAGGAGACAAGGATGGAAGAAGCAGATGGAGTGGGGCCTACAGGCCCACAGAGGGTGTTTCTTGACTTGGTGTGAAGTGGGGAGCCCGTGTAAGGTAGGGCTGAGGACGGGAACGATCTGACTCACTCCCTATTGGACAGTCTGGCTGCTGTGCTGAGATGAGACTGTGGGGGTCAGGGCAGGAGCAGGGAGACCAATTACAAGCCTGCCACAGTGACTTGGGGAACAGGTGACAGCCACCGGGACCAGGTGGCACCAGGGGGGACGTGAGAATGGTTGGGTTCCGGATGGGAGCCTACTGTAGTTCTGAGTCAGCCTGGTTCTGATGGGTGGTGTCCCGGGGGACCAGGACAGGGCACAGAGAAGATAGCTGGACCCTTTTCCCTGGAGTGGGCCTGGGATTGAGGGGTGGGGGCTGTGCTGGAGCCAGGACGAGGCCATCTGATTTCATCTCCCAGCCAGCCCACCGAGCAACAGCTCCAATCCCAGCAGGGATTTGATGAGGCCGCCTGTAAATGACTGGCTACTGGTGCAATTAAAAGGGGAGGGGAATGGTTTATGCATCTGCCGGGTGGGAGACGAGCACTATCACATCAGGGCTTCTTGGTGCAAAGTCGAGAGTGCTTCGTCACTGTCAGGAAGTGCTGGATTGGGCTGGGAAGGTGGGGCCGGCCCCACCTGCATCCCACAGGGTCCCAGGACTGGCATGTCCTCAAGCTACCTCCTGGGCTTCCACATTACCGCCCAGGCCCTGGCCCAGGGCAAGGCCCCTCTGACCATCGAGGGAGGTTGTTTCTGTGGATACAGAACAACAGTCAGAGTCTGTAAGCAATACCATGAGAGGGGTCTCCTAAGGAAATCAGTGCTGACAAATGAAACAGAAAATCAGAAAGAGGTGAAATATGCTGGGAGGCAAGAGCCACTCTTGGTTTCTGCTAAAAAAGTGCACAGCCCAAAACTCTTCTAATTTTCATAGTTAAGAACCAAGAAATGGAATCTGGGTGTCCAGCGGGAGGTCACTGCAGGTGGTCATGAGGTCCGTTCAATCATTCATTCACTCAGTGAACATCTGTTGAACACCGACTATGGGCCAGATGCTGTGGGAGAGGGTGGGGAGCTGGGGATATAAGGATGATTCTGGGGCAGGAATAGAGACTACAGAGAGGGCCCTACCTTCCATAGAGAAGGCATGCCCAGGAAGGTCTCTCTTTGAGCTGGCTGATACTGGAAGGAGGAGAAGGAATTAGCCCCTTGAAGACGAGGAATAGCATTCCAGGCAGAGGGAACAGCACATACAAAGGTCCTGTGGTACAACCATCAGGGTTTGAGAAACCCAGAGAAGGTCACACAGCTGGGCACAGTGACCACGAGGGACAGTGGTGTAAATGAGACTGGGGGGGTTAGTCCCAAAATCATGCAGGGCTTTATAAACCATAGCTTACATAGGACAGAGGTGGGTTTTTTGTTTTTGTTTTTGAGACAGAGTCTCGCTCTGTTGCCCAAGGTGGAGTGCAGTGGCACAATCTCCGCTCGCTGCAACCTCTGCCTCCTGGGTTCAATCGATTCTCATGCCTCAGCCTCCAGAATAGTTGAGATTACAGGTGCGCGCCATCATGCCCAGCTAATTTTTTTTTGTATTTTTAGTAGAGACAGGGTTTCGCCATGTTGGCCAGACTGATGTCGAGCTCCTAGCCTCAAGTGATCCACCCGCCTTGGCCTCCCAAAGTTCTGGGATTATAGGCGTGAGCCACTGCGCCCAGCCAGAGGTGGGTTTTTTTTTCAAGTGCTATGGAAAACTGTTGAAGAGATTCTGACCATAGGGATGACACTTACAGATTTGCTTCTTAAGACAATCATTGGCATCTGAGTGGAGAATAGATTGGGGTGGGGGTAGTAAGAGGGCTGGGAACAGACCAGTCAAGAAGCTATAGATGTTGTCAAGGTGGTAGAAGTGGTGGGCTGGACTGGGGCAGCAATGGATGGGGAGAGAGGTGATAGGTGCCAGATGTAGTGTGAAGGAAGATGAGAAAGTGAGGCCAACAAGTGTTTGCTAAGAGTTTGGTGGCCCTGGGGCCATCTGCCAGCAAGGCCATTGATTGACCCAGCTAGTGTGTACTGAGCACCTCCTGTGTACCAGGTGCTGGGTGGGGCAGCCGAGGGATGAGTGAGAGCTGCTCCCTGCTCTGGTGGAGCTCACCAGCCAGGCAAGAGGGGATAAGAAGCTGTCAGCCAGCAGGGAATTCAATGGGCACCAAGTGCTGTAGATGGGCCGTGAGCCATCAGGGATGGCTGCCTGGAGGAGGTGGCACTAAACTCTGCCTCCGAGAAAGTTAGGACTCTGAAGAGCAGAATAGGGAGGGGTGGAAGGGTGGGTGGAGGAGATGCTCCAGGTAGAAGAAACGGCGTTCACAAAGGCAGGTGGTATAGGAGGTTTTGGGGAACCTCAGTACAGTCCCACTTAGGGGAGGTAACAGGAGTGGGAACTGTCTCAGGGTGGATGGGCAGAGGAGTCTGGCTGTGATTCTGGAAGATCTAAAGGTTTTTGAGCAGCTGAGTTAGTCGAGGTAGGACGATGAATCTCACGGAGATGGGAAGGAGGCCGAGTTCCCCGCTCATGTGTGTGTCTGTGTTCGGTTCCTCACTGTGGCAACCACTGATTTCAAAGATTGTGCCAAGACGTTGCCTTGTTTTGTTCCCCCTGGCAGCCCAGGCTGTGGGGCTTGATTTATGCTGCCTCTCCGTCTGCTCCTGTCTAAATATGGTCAGGCAGCCCTCGGGCACGGCAGCTGTTGCCCTGTGGCAAGGGCCTTCCTGCAGCTTGTCAGCACCGGCTGTGACCTGGCTGTGGCATCCGTGCTGCCCTTCGGCCCCTGGAGGAGGAGCCCAGTAAAGGTTCAAGTGTCTCAGGCCAGCCTGTCTGGGAAGCTTCTAGACTGTGATGTCCAGGCCGGGGCCTCTGCCAAGCAGGGCAGGGTGGTGAACACCACGTCCTTCCTAGAAGCTCCTCTGCCAGGGATGCCTCCCCCTCCCCACTGGTTGCTCTCGCTGGTCTGTGGGGCTCCCGGGGACAGAGCTGCCACTTGCCTTCTCACTCCACCAGGAGAATGGCTGGGCTGAGGAGATTCTAAGCTCCGTCTGTGCTGGAAATGCAAAGCGTCCTGGAACACTCAGGGAGGCTTCTCATCACAGGTGTTCTTTCTCCTCTCCCTCCCCTCCCTCTCTAGCCCTCTCCGTCATGCTCTCTTTTTTGCAAGTTGACGTGAATCCTCCCACGTGCATGCACACACACATACACATGCACACACACGCACACATGCACACACACATGCACACACACACACATATGTGCATGGACTGCCCCCGCCCCGCCCTTCACTCTCCTTCCCTTTCTCACCTTGAGCTGATTTTATCCCACCAGTGGTTTTCAGTCAGGGGTAGAAACACCCCCTAGGATGCATTTGGAAATGGGGGTGTCTAGGTTTTGGTTGCCACAGTGACTAGGCAGTAAGCACTGCCTACCGGCATTTACTGGGCAGGAGCCAGGGATGAGAAATGTCATGCAACTGCAGGGACAGTTTCACACAACAGAGAACTGTCCCTCCCCATAAGCCAATAGAGACCCGCTGAGCAACTGCTTAGCCCTCAAGCCTCCTTTCCAAGCAGCCAGACTTCAAGTCCTAACCTCGTGCCCTGCGGAGAGTTGATTCTTTCCATTTTTGGAAAGTTCAGTGACCCCTGTTGCTATCATGGAAAGCGACAGCTGTCTGTTTTGATGGTTCTGTTTCACTGCTGTATGATAGTTTTGGGCTATTCCAGATTCATTTGTGAACCATTTACTGAACACCTACTACTTGCCAACAGCAGAGAGATGCAAAATATTCAAAACCCAGGCCAAGCCCACAGAGAGCGGGCAGGTAGCATTGCCGATTGTCTTTGGTGGTCTTTGATGACCCCGCCAACATGCAGGCCTCTGGAGGGTAGACAGTGGGCCCTCATCATCCCTGAACCCAACCCACAGAGTCCATTGCACAATGCTTTGCTCATGGTACACTTAGGAAATAGGTGGCACATTGAGTTGATCCAGGGACTCCACATTGGTGGCTACTGACATTCTAAGTGGCTGGAAGACAAGAGTGTCTGTGTCCTTCATCAGGGCTTTTGTTCTATTCTTTGCTTTTGAATGTCGATTATTTCTTTTTTTCTTTTCTTTTTTTTTTTTTTTTTTGAGAGTCTTGCTCTGTTGCCCACGCTGGAGTGCAGTGGCACAATCTTGGCTCACTGCAACCTCCACCTCCGAGGTTCAAGCAATTTTCCTGCCTCAGCCTCCCAAGTAGCTGGGATTACAGGTGCACACCACCATTTAAATACAAAAATTAAAAATAATTTTTGTATTTTTAGTAGAGATGGGGTTTTGCCATGTTGTCCAGGCTGGTCTTGAACTCCTGACCTCAAGTGATCTGCTTGCCTCGGCCTCCCAAAGTGCTAGGATTACAGGCCTGAGCCACCACATCCAGCCGAATGTCGATATTTCACTGGAACTTTTTTGTCATCTTATGTGGTCAGCTGCTCATATTTAGGCCGTGTCTTTAAAGACTTGATGTGTGCCAAGACTTCATTGGCCATCCTGTCTTTGGTTGGTTCCCTAGTGGCAGAGCCGAGTAAGCTGAGCTGAGACAGGGGTGTACCCAGGAGGAAGCTGTAAGGAAGCGAGGGAGGCAGGACAGGAAAGTGAAGGAATGAGCCAGGGCGTGGTTTCAGCTGGAATGTTCCATGGGAACCCCCCCGTAGCTCTGGAGTGAGTAGCCTCACAAAGGAAGTTCTGCCTTGAGGCCAAGAGCAGCCTCCTAGGCCCCCCATCAAAGCATCATCGGCTCCCCGCGAAGGGAACCTGTGGGTGGACACCAACAGTGTCCGTCATGTGTTCCTCTTAGAAGTGAGGAGAGGCTCCCTCCTTCACACACAGGGTTCTCTTCAAGTTCTTGGCCTAAACATAGCAGAATCGAATGGCATTAAGAGCTACCAGGTTTATCTTCCTGCTTTTGAGATTTTAAAATATTTCCCTCCGTTTCCTCTCCCTTCATTCCTTTTTTTCCCCATTTCCACTAAACTTATGTTCCCACCAAGACAAAGCCCACCACTCAGCCCACTGCACAGACTCAGAGAGCTTGAACGACTCCACACAAGGAAGAGGCCAACTGTCACCACGTGGCCTTCAACCACAGACCAATTGCTGGGCGAAGCCCCCTCCCTCCAGCCCCCACCCTAGGCCGGAACCCTGGACTCCTTCACAGTCAGAAATACATGAAGGATTTTCTTCCCATCTCTGAGAACATTCTGGGCCTTATAAGCAGCAAAGCAGTTTATCTTTTTATTCAACTAATCTGAGATGCTTTCTGTGGGCCACTTAAACCCTGTGGGATTAGCCGGCTCTGACGTGTCCATAGAGCCACTCATCCCTCCCATCCCTCCGAAGGGAACGGATCGGCGGGAGTGTGAGCTCGAGCTGGTGGTGGTGGGTGGTGGCCGCTGATGGTTCTCAAGTGCGGCCGTGTCAGAGGGGCAGCCATTAAGTAAGAGGACTCCCTTCCTTCCTTCCTTCCTTCCTTCCTTCCTTTTTTTAAACCCATGTCTCACAATTTCTCCATCCCCACTTGGAAGTGTTCCCACTGCGTGCTGGCTCTGACAGTTCTGTCACTGCTTGGAAACTTTCTAGATTCTTCCCTACAAGGGTTTAGACTTGAGTGACCCAAATGGGAGAAATATTTCACAAAGGCCATGATAAAAAGGTTGAGTTTTCTTCTACCTCTGGTAAGAAGCCTTTGAAGGACACTGAGCGGGAATGTAATAGGATCTCACTTCACTTTACAAAGAACCTCCTGGGTACCGTGGAGGGCAGGCAGAGAGACTGGCCCAGAGGCTGCTGTGGAGGACACGTTTGAAGGGGACTTGCTGCTGGATTGAACAGAGGGAGGGCTGAGGGAAGGCTTGTCCGAAAGACCCGGGTTCCTGAACTGAGCAGCTGGGTGAATGGAGGATTGGGGGAGGAGAGGGGCAGGGGAGAGATGAAGTTTGGTTTTGGACAGGGAACTCAGAGCCGGCCTGTGGACCACCCCAGTGGAGACGCTGAGTCGCAGCTGGATATGGAAGTCAGGGGGCTGGGGGACGTGCTGGGGCCGATGCTGTACACATGAGAGTAGTTGGCATCTGGCTGGGACTTGAAGGCATGGGACTGATCGATTTGTGGGGAAGAGCATCGATAGGGCCGGGGCGGGGTCGGAGTCCGGGGCCAGGAGCTGTAGGACCTTTCCTCCTGCCCACCCTCGGGTAAGACACCCGGGCAAGCCAGGGAGACGCAGAGGACAGCCCCAGGACCTAAGAAGGCTGCATTTATTTTTTACTTTCCATTTTTTAGGATGACAGCTTCATTTCCCTCCTTTATTCCCAGAGAGATAGATTAAAACCAATCCATGTCTGAGGCCACGGCCTGGGTCACTGCCCCTCAGAAGTCCAGCAGTGGCAGCCATTAGATACTGTGCTAATGAGCCACGCCCAGTGTTTAAAAAAAGAAAAGAAATGGTATTTAAAATCAAAGATATTTCTTATTTTAAGCCAGGCAAGGTGGCTCACACCTGGAATCTCAATGCTTTGGGTGGCCAAGCCTGGAAGATCACTTGAGGCCAGGAGTTGACCAGCCTGGACAACATAGCAAGACCCAGACTTAAAAAAAATCCAGATTTCTCTATTGTCTTTTAAAAATTGGCATCTCACAGGGCTCTCAAGCTGGATTGCAGACAACCGAGGCTAGGGAGGGAGAGAAGGAGAGAAGAGGCGGCTGCGTGTGGGAGAAGAGCTTCGGGTGGGGAAGAGTAGGGCCACGGAACCGCTGGAGTAATCTCTGCTCTCTGGGGTGCATGGCGAGCCCTTCCTCACCTCGCCAGGCACTCGTGGGTACAATGCTGGGTTCCCATTACCCTCGTGGGTTGGCTCTGGGGGGTGGGAGGGATGCTGAATTGTCTCCACAGTGGATTTGGGCCAAGGTCCAAGGCCACAGGAGCCCATCATGTCTGGTTTTCCACGTCTCCAGCTACCAGAAGTACTGGAAAAGGGCTGTACATGCCTTGTCTGGGTGTGTTCTGGAAATCGGAATATTTCAAATTTTAGCAAAGTAGTACCACGTATAGACCATAGATGAAGTAACACCACCAGGCAGTCCAGTGCCCAACGATATTTCTCTAGTGAAATATGTAGCCATTCACACTAAGTGAGATGAACCAAGACCACAAAGAACCCCATTCCTGCTCGGCTCTGGTTTTCCTACTCAGTTAGTTTTGGCATCAAACTGCTTTTTGGGTTAGGAAATTACCAATAAAGGGTTGGAGTCCTACATCTGAAAAACAGCCTCTCCTGAACTGGTGAGATAAATTGTGGTACATCCATTCAGCTCGTAAAAAAAAGAAGGTGGCCCCCATCACACCGATGTGAAAGCGCTGCCACGGGTAACATGTGGAATGTGCATTGCATCTCACAGTCATAGCATCCCGGTGTGTGCAGGGTGCTCGCACTCGGGATACATATATATACACACACACATCATCATCATCTTGAAAGATACATGGGAATCGGTTACCTCTTCCAATGGTTGCCTCTGGGGAGGGAGCACCTGAGCTAACTCTTAGGCCTCGGGTTTTTTTCCCCACTGACCAGCTTCTGGATGTTTCTAGAACCTTCCAGGTTATTGGTTATATTTTATGGTTCAGGAGAGTCCAGAATTGGGAATGTCAGTTCCCAGAGAGCTTTCGAGACCCCACCTCACTTCCTGGTGAGGAGCCAAGCCAGCCGTGCCTTCCCAAAGGCCTCAGCTGCTGTGGCGCTTGCTTCTGGTAACTTTGGTTTTCTAAAGCAGGTGGACGTGGCTGGTTTCTGAAGCGTCACCCTGTCTGTATGACGCAGCCCTCACCTCTGAGACCCCATTCATGTCCCTGTCAAAGGAAGGTGATGGAACAGTCGATTATGGTGACCTGCGTGGCCGGCTGTCATGAAAAATAAAGAGTGGGTGGCAGTAACTGGGTTCTTGAGGGGCTCAATGTCCACTGGATTTTGAAATAATGTGCTCAGGGAGCTCATGACTGTAAGGAATTAAAGGGGGAGAACTCGTCCTGAAAATGATATACATTTCTCCCTTGCCGAGAAGTTTAGTTCCCTTTTCCCTCCCTCCTGTGATCCAAGGTGTGGGTGTGGCCAACTTTGCCCTCTCTGGTCTTGCTCACCTATCACAGTCTCTTCGGTTGAGTTTAGTCTTGCTGTCTGCCCTAGGGAGGGATGGATAGAGGGCTGGAGAAGGCAGGGACCAGAGGACAGAGGTCAAGCCCCCCCCCATGGCCCCCCTAGGCAATGTTAAAATCTGTTCTCATGCTGGACCAAGGCACTGCTGCTAAAAATCTAGTAGCAGTGGTCTCTGCCTGGTTTGCAGTGGGACGTGATAGAAAGAAGATGGACTTTGGGGTCAGATTGTCCCAGAATCCCAGCTCCACAATTGGGATCGTGAAGAGCTCCACAAGGTCTTCATTGAGCTTGTTCTCACTTCAGTCAAGGGGGACAGTGACACCCACATCTCCTGATGGATCAGGAGACTTAAATCAGATGTCACCTGGGCAAGGTGCATGACAAGTGCTTAGCGACTCTTATCATCACGTTTTTATTAAGCAAGTGAACATCCTTTAATATAAATATTTTCCTCCATAAAATTTTCTGAAACCTTAAGCATTTGCTCATTTGCCAGCAGATGGCAAGTAACAAACAAACCCTAGCGAAGGCTCAGAGACAGCACAGCATGCCCAGCCCAGAGGGGTGGCCTTTTGCATGAACATAAGCAACGGTGCCCGTGACTCTGTGTAAATGGCCATCATAGCATCTGTTATGAAGGGAAAGGCGGTTCCTGGTTCACATTGTGGGATTTCGTGTTTCCGGGGGTTTGGCAGTGTGCCCTTTAACTGGGAGCTGTTCTGCCTAGAATAGGTCAAAGTTGCCCTGCTCACCTACACCTTCCTTCCATTATCAAAGGAGTCCTCTCCACAAAGGGGGCGGCATCATCTCTCCACTTAGGCAAGGGTGGGTCTCCAGTGGCCTTTAGGAAAGCTCTGTTGTCGGGCCTTCTGCCTGGGAAAGATGGCAAGGTTCTGCTGGCTGGGTCAGTGAGCAACATCCATTGGTTTTTGCCCCCTGCTTCCACCAGAGAAAAATAAGGCCATAGAAGCAGCGCCTGCTCCCTGCTCCCAAGTTTCTGTGTCATCCCTGCCAGCAATCAGAGAAGGCCAGAGGCCACCATTTCCTGGAAGAGATGTTGGCCTACCCCCTATCCCTGTACCATCTGCCCCTCCCAAGAGTGAATGGGTTCCTTGTTCTCAGATTTAGAATGAACTGGACCGTGGGTGGCAAAGGCCCATTGTCTCTGGACTTGGCAGAGAGAATCATGGATGCCTTGGAAATAATGCCTTGGCTTCTTCTTGGACCCTGTTACAGACAGTTCCACTGCACAGCCTCTGAGTAGCCAGGGGTCATCCTGAAGGCAGTTGGCTTGGAATCTCAGAATGTCCCAGCTGGAAGGCCATCCAGTTTAACTCCTTCAATTGGCTGGGATTGGTGCAGTGCACTTGGGAGGCCGAGTCAGGCACTGTTGGCTGTGCCTGTGTTGGACGCATCAGTCTCCACCAAGTGCAGAAGCCAGGAAAGAGCCCTGGCCATCTTCCAGCCCTGTGGCTCTCTTAGTTTCCCAGGGGACATCTGGTCATCACAGCTGGGGGAGGGGTGCTACTGGCATGTAGTGGGTAGAGGCCAGGGATGCTGCGAGGCATTCTATGGTGCACAGGACAGCCCCGACCATAAAGAACTATCCAGTCCAAATTGTCCACGATGTCGATGTTGAGGACCCCGGCCCTAGCCCAAGGTCACCACTCCCATTGGGCAGATGGGCATTTGATGTCCAGAGAGGTGAAGTGACTTGCAGATGTCCAAAGGGCTTCGATGACAGTGCCATAACCCAGGTTGCATGCCCCAGATCTTCAGACTGGGCTGCTTGTCCAGACAGAGAATTCAATTTCCAGGCAGGAGCTGGCTGCCAAACCTGCCCAAGTCTCGGTGTGCCCTATGCTTGGACAAGCCAGCGTCACAGAAATTGTGTTTGGATATTGCACTGGTGGAGTTCTCGTGGGCCTGGGGCCTGGCCCTGTTTCACCACAGTGGCCCAACTGCCCATTGAGGAGGCTGGAGCCGGGGCAGCCCTCTGCTTGTTATTTTCAGGAAGATACAGTGAGTACTTAGTACTTTTTAGATTCGGGTGTTCCACTCAACAAGCCACGTGGCTGCTGAAAGAGAGAGGGAGTGAGGGGCCCTGCGTGGGGTTGGAATATGCCCTGGCATGTTTCCAGCTCAGCAGAGCGTTGGCTTGCCGGGGGCGGGGGGGGGGTCTCCCTCCTGCGGTCTCCCAAGCCCTGACTGTCACTTTACTCGCAGCTCTGTGACTTTGCTTCTTTGACCTTCGGAACCCTCAGTTTCCTTATCTATAAATAGTTCTAATGATACCTGCCTTGCCTGTTTGAGGGGGAGGGATCTGAGAATCAAATAAAAGAATCTAAGGAAAATGTGCTTTGAAAGTAGGTAGCACTGGCAGGATCCGGGTGGCTGTCTCCATTTGCTTTCAGTAGGGTAAGAAAACGGCTCCTGGCTGCCTTTCTGGAAAGAGAAGCGAACATCCCACCTCCCAACACTCTGGACGGCCCAATACACTTTCTGCGATGGTGGAAATGATCTAGGTCTGTGCTGTGCGAAATAGTAGCCATTAACCACATGTAGCTATTGAGCACTTAAAATATGGCCAGTGCAACAGAGGAACTGAATTCTTGATGTATCTAATTTTAAGGAGTTTAAATTTAAGTAGCCACATGTGGCTGGTGGCTACTGTATTAGACAACACAGCTCTGGACTGTCAATATGGATATTGTTTTCTTCAATACTACGTATGGTTTTGTCCCGGAGCCACAGATATTTCAGGTTTATTCCTTTTTTAACAAAGACCAACTGAGCAGCAGTGATTCTTCTCAGCCGTGCCATCATCCCTTTTTGGTCCCAACTTGGACTCAAATCATTCTTAGCTTAACCCTACAGGACCCTTTTAAACAGGACTTAGGCTCTGTCCAGAGACTAGCAAAGGGTGGTCCTGGGAAGGAGTCATCTAGAATGTGGAAAGTTCACATGCATCTCATTGGGATATAATTTCATCTCTTGTTTGATGCTTTAGAAGGAGGCCAGGAGTTTTCAGCATCTTGGTAACCTCATGTCTGGGGTTCCTGCTGTGGAACCTGTCCTCAGACCCTAACGCAAGAATTTTTAAATGAAGTGCTCCCCTGGAGAGACTGAGGAGGCAACGGAAGTGGTAGGGTGGAGCAGAGGGGAAGCCGAGTGAAAGCACCATCTCAGGCCAAGTCCTGCAAAGGCAATCAGCCTATAGTTGTCGCCAGCCAGGCTGTCACACTTAGCACCTGTCAGTTACTGGTGGAGGATGCTCTGCAGGGCATGGGACTTCACTTCCTGGGCTCCCCACCTTGTGCATAGCCACCCTGGCAGCCCTAGTGCAGACCCTGAAGAAGGGCTGCAGGTGCCCAAAAAGTCAGACGTGTAGCTTCAGGTGACGCTTTTCTGCCTCCAGAGCAGAGTCCCTGCGTCCCGGCCAGCAGGTGGGAAGCAGCTCCCCCGAGCCTTCCAGGGAATGTTGTCACCCTTTGACGATGGGAAACTGAGGCTTGAAAAATGTAAGTGCTTTGTCTGGGGGTTTCTTAGTGGGTATGGTGTGGCCAAGTCAGGATCCAAATTTGTGCCTGTCTCTCTGCTGTGCTTTGCTTTCTGACCACATTGTCACCATGAAAACTCCGAGGCAAGATGGAGCCCTGTGCCCCATGCCCAGAGACTTCCACCTAGGCCTTGGTGTGACATTTGGGGTAAAGGGCCTTTCTAAAAATAATACAGAAGGAGTGGATTGTTTACTTGCAAAATACAAATTTGTGGTATAATTTCAGGACACTTTCAGACCACTCTTCTAAGCTTGTCTAAGAATCTCGGGTTAAGACTCCTCTAAATTAGGGGTAAAAAAACTTTCTGTAAAAGGCGAGATAGTGTATCTTAGGCTCTGCAGGCCATACAGACTTCCATGGACAAGGTGTAAACAAATAGGTGTGTCTGTGTTTCAGTAAAACTATTTATAAAACAGGTGGTGGGCCAGATTTGGCCTTCAGATCAGTGTCAACCACTGGTCTAAGTTGACCCTGAACCCCTCTGCAAAGTGATTACAACAAATTAGACAGAGCACGTTCTACCTGATGAAGCATTCATGAGGGCCCCGTCATGTTTGTTTTGAGACAGGGTCTTGCTCTGTCACCCAGGCTAGAATGCAGTGGCATCATCATAGCTCACTGCAGCCTCAAACTCCTGGGCTCAAGCCATCCTCTTGCCTCAGCCTCCCAGTGCAAGTCCCAAGTAGCTGGGACTGCAGGTGTGCAGCACCATGCCCAGATAATTTTAAAATTTTTTGTCGCACTATTTTTTGTCTCACTATCCCAGCAAATTTTTTTTTTTAGACGGAGTCTCACTGTATCTCCCAGGCTACGGTGCAGTGGCACGATCTCGGCACACTGCAACCTCTGCCTCCCGGGCTCAAGCGATTCTGTTTCTCCTGCCTCAGCCTCCCAAGTAGCAGGGACTACAGGCATGTGCCACCATACCTGGCTACTTTTTTGTATTTTTAGTAGAGATAGGGTTTCACCATATTAGCTAGGCTGGTCTCGAACTCCTGACCTTGGGTGATCTGCCCGCCTAGGCCTCCCATAATGCTGGGATTACAGGCATGAGCCACTGCACCCAGCTTACTTATCCCAGCTAATTTTTTAACTTTCTGTCTTGCTATGTTGCCCAGGCTGGTCACAGACTCCTGGGCTCAAGCTATCCTCCTGCCTTGGCCTCCCAAAGTGCTGGGATTACAGGTGTGAGCCACTGCACCCAGCCTCATCACCTGTTAATTAAGTGCCCACATGAGAGAAAGCAATCTATTGAGCATCAACTAGGTGCTGGGGCTCTGCTGGGCGTTTAATATATACCATTGGGAGCATTCTCCCTTCCCAAGGTCACAAGCTCTCACAAGCAAAGATGAGCTCATTACGTTCAGTCAACTCACACTGGCTCTCCATGTCAAGTCATTCTCATTTTTGTTTGTCAGCTTCCTGTTGTTGTTACCAAAGTCACATGTAGTTAAGTGTCTCGGTGAGCTGGGAATCAGTCTGCATTTACTTGGTGATGATTTAATGAATGTCCAATTTCCAGTAGATTATAAGCGTCATGAGGACAGGGTCCATCCTGTCCCCAGTGCTAGCATGGTGCATGGCACACAGCAGGCTCTTAACAGATGTGTATTGAGCGAATCAGTGAGTGGATTCGCAGCTGAATGAGGAGGAGTCATCAAGGCAACGAGGGTGGGTGGGCACAGTTCTGCATGTGGCGCCCTCTCGTTGCTTCTCAAAGGCACTGGGCTGCCCTAAAGCTGGCAAGTATGCGGACCTTCTGCGCAGCCGTGCGTCTGCAGCCCTGGTGGGAACAGAAGGCCTGGCAGATCTGGGGAGGGGACCAAGGGCCAGCACAGAAAAAGGGTGGAATGCAGCTACTAAAAGAGAGTAGATGCTGTTGAGTAACAAGGCCTTGCCTTAAGGAGTCTAACAAAGAGGGCTATTTGGGCAAAAACAAGGGGGACGTGTTCTCCAGTCGCTACCAGAAGCGTAATTAATTCTATCAGGCGGGGACCTGCTGTTCCCGGCTCCTGCCCCAGCCTCCACCCAGACTCTCCCTTGCACGGGGAAAAGCTGAGGCTGCCCCCACCAAGAGACATAAGCCCGATTCATAATTTTCCTTTCCTAATTAGGCACAGGAATGATGGAGACAATTATTAATAATGTATTGGGGTTTTTTTTAATGTCCCCTCAGGAGCCGAGCCTGAGAACAGTGCCCTTGATGATAAGCAGCCAATCTGCCACCACACTGGGCTCCGCGCACGGAGCACCAGGCAGAAATAGATAAGCCAGGGGAGCAAGTGGCCTGCAGAGCACAGGCTACAGATAAGGAGCCATAGATGGAAGGGCACAGAGCCCCTCACCCAGGGCTCAGGAAGGGTCTCGGCCACCAGCCAGGGGGGCAGAGAGGCTCCCGGTGCCGCTGCCTGTGTCCCCCGTTCCTTCCTTTGCTGGCACCTTCTCACAGGACTGCTCCTGCACCCTGTCGGGCTCAGCTTGAACGTCGCCTCCTCAGAGAGGCCTTCCTGATGCCCAGGGTGGCCCTATCGCCCCTTTCCACACACTGCGTTGCTCCCTCCAGTCTTCCGGTCTCCCCCAAAGCGTCTCTCCTGGACGTTTGTCACATGTGGGGACTTGCCTGCTTTGTGTCTATGCAGCCGTCACAGGTTGGCCCTGGGGCCAGACTGTCTGGGTTCAATCTCAGTTTCCTCATCTGGCCAAGCATTGTCCTTGCTCCCTGTGGGACCCTCACCCCTCTCTCCCTGCTCTCACTTTATCACACACACCGGGCACAGGCCCCCTTGGGCTCAGCTCTTCCCCCTCGCCTGGGCCACAGCCATCAGCACTCACACACTCACAGTCTCTCACACTCATGCACACTCATTCACACACATACACATTCACACACACTCATACGCACTCACACACATACGCATTCACACTCACATACACACACACACTCACAGTCACACTCCCACACAGTCCCCCACTCTCACATACTCATATACACTCTCCCACTCAGTCCCAACTCATACTCTCACACTTATACACACACACTCATACACTCTCACACACTCACACAATCACACTCCCACACAGTCCCCCACTCTTACACACTCATACACACACACTCCCACTCAGTCCCCACTCACACACACTCATACACACACTCATACACTCTCACACACACAATCACACTCCCACACACTCAGTCCCCCTTACACTCTCACATACTCATACACACACTCCCACACACTTGCACTCCACACACTTCCCACTCACACACTCGTATACACACTCATACACTCACACACTCATATGCACTCCCATGTACTCTGTCACACACTCTCACTCATACACAATACTCCCATGCACTCACACACTCCCCCACACTCACACTCTCACACACTCACACACTCCACCTCCTGCCTTGAAATCCTTCCCATGACTTCTCCCCCCAGATATGGCTCCACGATGCCGCTCCCTTTTGCAGCCAAACTTGAACCGCGAGTTGTGCATCCCCACCATTTCCATTTCCTCTCATTCTCTCTTTGACTCCCCGAATCCGGCTTCCTCCCTCCACTCCCGCCAAACCACTTTTCAGCGGCCAGCAGCAACTGCCACGTGGCACCATCCCGTGGCTGGCTCCCAGCCTCGCTGTACTTGACCATCAGCTGCGGTGGACACACTTGACCTCCCCTCTTCCTGGACGTCCCTTCCTGACGTGGCTGCAGGACCGGATGGCCTGGGCCGCCTTCCTCACAAGCCTCCCCTGTCACCCTCCTCTGCACCTCCTCATGTTGAGGTGCCCCAGGGCCAGGCCTTGGCCCTCTTCTCCCCTCTGCCTACCCTCTCCCACTTGACAACCCCCTCCAGTCTCAGGGCTAGGTGCTGACCACTGCCAAATGCCTGCCTCCAGTTCTCGATTCTCAATGCAGAGTCCGGCCCCAGCTGCTTTCTCACTGTCTCCCGTGGTGTGTGACAATTTCAGACTTCACACCTGACCTCCACACCCGTCCCAAAGCTGCACGGACCCAGTAATCTTCCCAATCAGTTGGTGACAGCTTCCTCCTCCCACAAGCGCAGCCCCAAACCCTCAGAGTCATCCTTAGCTCCTCTCTGTGTCTGCTGCCCACATCCACATTTCCATGAAATCTACCTCGAAAGCATTTCCAGACTCTGACCTTTCCTCACCGCCTCTGCGGAGAACCCTGAGTCTGAGCCCCGCCATCTCTGCTGCTAGGTTATCAGCAGTATCCCCGCAGCCTCCCGCCCTTCCCCCACGCCACACACCCAGTTTAAACACAGAGGGACTGTGCTGACCTGTAGGTCAGAATTCACCACCCTCTCTTAAGTCCTCCCCATGGCCTCCTTATGGCATCCCCATGGCCCCATGTGGTCCCATCTCCTTCTAGTCTCCCCTCGCGACTCCCTCTAGGCCACACTGGCCTCCTTCCTGCTCCCCAGAACTGCCAGGCCCACACTCACCTCAGGGCCTGCACTCCAGCCATTCCTTCCCCCAGATACCTGTATGATGAACTCCCTGCCGAATTCCAGTCTTTGCTCCAGTGTCTCCTCTGGAGACTGACCCTGACCACCCTGCGTCACACTGAGATCCCCCCCACCCTGCACCCCAGCACCCTCAGCCCCCATAAGCTGCTCAGCTTTGGAGTAAAGGACACAGCAGTGTGCAGGAGGAGAAGCCACCTCCTCTGCATCTCCCTTAAGAGCTGGGAAACCATTCCCAGGAGCCCCCAGCAGACTTTTCCTCTCCTGTCCTTGCGGGAACTCTATGACCTCTAAACCAATTAGGGGCATAAGTACTGGAACAACCAGGCCTGGCTGCGACCCCTGAAAACCGACCTCCTAGGCTGAGCCCGCCTCTCCCAAAGCCTAGGCCCTCTGGAGGGTGGGCGATATAGGAAGGGAATCAGAGTTCTGCAGGGAGAAGGGGAAGGATGGGGGCAGCGGCGGAGGGGTGTCTGCTGCTGGCTCTCTGATCGTGTCTCTCACGTTGTCTTTGCACCAGCCCTGAGGAGGCGGTTCTGTTGCCTTCCCCCGACTTATAGTGGAAGAAACTGAGATTAAATCTAACAGAGTCAATGACTTGCCCAAAGTCAGGATCTGGATTTTAACTCCTGGTACGTCTGATTCAAAGCCCGTGTGGATAACCACTGTGCTGAACTGGGCAGCTGATGTGATATCCCAGGAAGGAGGGGCTGGCAGGGGGATGGGACAACCGTGATAACCCAGCAGACCCAGCACAGGGCTGGAGTCAGGAAGAAGGTGGAGAGGGGGTTGAAGGGAGCAGCCACAGGATGTGGCCACTCAGAGGGCAGAGGGAATGCCCAGGTGGGGGCCTGAGCCAGGAGGAAGGCACTGCCCCAGCGGTATTGAGGAGCGTGGGGCAAGGAGGCCCCACTCCCTGCTGGATGCCTCCAGCACAGGGGGCCCACCAGGCTGGGGCTGGGGGCCTGAAAGGCGCTGCACACACAAGGCAGTTGCTGAGAAGAGGTTGAGGGCAGAGAGGATGTTTTCAGGGCCACTCGTACAGCAGTGAGGGTGGGACCCGGGGCTCTGACAACTCTCCCCATGAAGCTCAGCGAAGAGTCCAGCCTGGCCCACCCTTGTGGCTTGGGCTGCTCTGGAGCCCTGAGACCGTCCTGGTGGCACATTGAGGTCTGACTTCCCGCCAAACCACCCACCACAGGCTGACCAAGGCGTTATGCATATCCACAGGCCCACTGTTCCTGTCTATGGTGGGTGAGAGGGGGGACGTGCTCAGTGCTGCCGGCCACCGAAGCCCAGCTTCCTGGGGCAGGAAGGGGCATGGTTGGCATGCAGGAGGCAGTATGGGGGAGGTGGGCAAGAGGCAGACTGCCCCAAAAGGCCAAGCCAGCATCACTTCCCTGGGACACTCCCCTCCCACCCCCGCCCCGGGCTACAGGTTGCAGGGCAAGAGACCCATTTAGGCTACAGTGCCCACAAACTGCTTCCCTCCTGCACAGTAGAGAAGGGTGTGTCCCTTAGTTTTGGAAAAGGCAGGCCACTGAGGCACCCCCAGGAGCTCTGTGCCCCAGGGAGGCTAAATGCACCTCCCTGGCTTTCTGTCAAGCGTGGGCCAGGCACGGGTGCCTCTCACCTGTGGTTATGGGCAGCCAGGAGCTTCCTGCTGTAGGAATCCGTGATTGGAGGGAGGAATTGGGGAGACTTATGAAACAGGGGGTCTCCATGCTAAACCCAGAAGCCTGAGCCAAATTCCCACTGGCAGAGAAGGCGTGGGGGGGCCCTGAATTGCAGGCGCACAAGGGCACCGTGTTCATCCAGTCACACCCCAAAGGAGATTTCTCATTTCTCTGTAGAAATAGGGGCTTGTTGCAGAGGTTGGCCAAGGCACCGAGGTCTGATTTTGTATTTGTGGTTTTCAAGTGCGGCCCACGTGCTCTGGTGCCTTCGGGGTGAGGAGTGAGTGAGCAGCCCCGCACCCAGGCTGGCTCTCCAGACCTCCCCCAGCCGCCATAGGAGGTGGACGCCCTGGCACAGGCCTCCGGGTGCCCAGGAATGGAGAGCAGTGGCCTGAGAGGCGGCCCTTGTGTCCCTGAGACAATGGGACCCTGTGTGGGGGCAGGCACCGCAGAAGGGTGGCCGGCCCCACCCCCACACCACTCCTTCCTCAGTGGCCTTGGGGCTGGGGGCCCTGAGGCAGGGAAAGGGTGGTCAGCCCAGAAGAGACTTCTGAGAAACCGCGTCCTTTGTGGTGCTTTGGGGGGCAGTTCATAAATGAGGCTGAGAGACCAGAGGACCTGGGTCTGGTCCCTGTGTGGCCTCGGGCAGGGTCCTCCCCTTTTTGAGCCTCAAGTTTCTGCCTCTGTCCAAAGGGTCTACAAAACAGACTCTGCATCACGCAAATCTTTAGCAAAGCTCCGGCCCCACACTGTCCTTGTGAGACAGACAAAACCAGCGGGGGCTTCAGCAAGCTGGCTGAGGCAGGGCCGAAGAGGACACACGTTCCTAAGTGCTTTTCAGCATCCCGCCCCCTTTCAGCGCGCACCGAGTCCCGTGCATTTGCACTTTTCCGTGACATTCTGGACAGTTTCCTCAAGACCCTTTGGTGGGTGGGAGGGAGCGGTGCCAAAGGGGACCCCTGCACACGCTGAGGACCAGCGGTGCCATGAGACTGTTCCTGGAGCAGGGCAGTGACTCCTTTCACCTCTGCTCCCCATGGCCGAGTCACCAGGCCCACATTCGTTTTAAGACAGAGAAACGACTCCCAGCCCAGGTGCTTCTGCCTTCGGTTTCCCACAGCAAAGGCTGAACTTATCCTCGGAGGCTTGGGAAGCACATTCACCGACATCGGCTCCTTGAGGGAGACGGAGGTTGATCTCTACGGCACAGGGGGGCCCTAGACAAGTGGCACTAGACTGCATTGTCAGCAGTTGTGACCCGCCTGATGGGCCCGGAGCTGGGCTGCTCAGGAAGCCGGAAGCAGAGACAGCAACTGCAGTGACAGCTCCCACCTGACTACAATCAAGGCCAGTGAAGCGCCAGGCCCTTTCAGCTCCTGGGGAACAGTCAGGAAGCCACTCAGGCAGCCCAGGGCTTGAGTCCCCAAAGACTCGGAAAGTTAGGAGAGCCATCTAATGATGCCTCTGAGGCCCAGAGGCCCCCAGCATGCCCATGGTGTCACCAGCAATGTCTGGTACTCAGGCTGTGCTCCGGAACCAGGGAGCCATGGGGGCGAGTGGGCTGCCACTCACAGGGTCAAGAGGCCCAGCAGTGGATAAAGCCTCCATCTCACAGTGGAGAAGCAATTTTAAAACCAAGAACATGGCTCTCACTCCCCTCTTCTAGACTCAGACGGCATTCCTATTTAAAGATATCTTGCAAAACTGAGATTGTTTCCAACCTACTCGCTATCTGTTTGATTCATTCATCCCTGGCTCTGTTCCCTCCTGTCAGTCCAGCACCTCCTGTGTGCAGCTTCTCTCCAACAGCTGGCTCTGACGGGGAAAGCTGTTTGCCCAGGTCATACATTAGTATGTATTGAGTTAGCCGTGAGTACCGTCGCAAGGCCCCTGGCTGTGTGGCCTCAGTTTCTCCACTTCTGAAAGGGGACTATATCTGAGCTATGCGCCATTGTGCCTACCAGTGTCTTGAAGTCTTTCCTACTCCTGGTACCCACCAAAAGGCTGCCTCCATCATCTCCTCTGATAGTCACAAAAACCCTATGAGGATGATAGGGGAGGCATTTGCCACCAAGAGTACCTGGAGGGCTTGTCTGACCTCACACACTTCTTTCATGCATTGGACCTTGGGTGGGTCCACACGTCCACCTCCCCCACCCTGCCCAAGGGAATTTTCTGGTCTCCTTGGTCTCCTTAGCCTCCCTGGACCCCATACAGGTGGGCACATCCAAAGCTACCCACCCCACCTGCTTCTTCTGCAAACATCCATGGGACCTCTCTTTTCTATTTATTTCCCAGCACTTGCCACGATGTGCCATTATACATTTATTGGTGTATTTGCTCACCACTGGCTGCTTCTGCTCTTCTCAAAGTTCCCCTGGGGAGAGACCTCATCTGTGTTGTTCACTCTCTGGACTCTCAGCTGAATCTCTCCAACTTATGGAGCTGGCCAGGCCCTGTGGATTCTCCCTTCCTGCACTACTGTTTTGGAAACTCTCTCAAGGCAGTGAGCTGGGCCTATGGTAGGACTCACCTCATTTGTTTCATCGTCTCTTGGGAAATCAGGGTCTTTGGTTGCCTCTTTTAAAAACCACTGTTTCAAATCTTTGGTATGGTTTTTGGATGTTTCAGACAGGGGGGCAGATCTGGCCCCTGTTACTCCATCTTGGCTGGAAGCAGAAGTCCAAAGCTTTTAACGATGCATCTCATAATGAGAAGACAGCTGCTCTTCTGATGAAGCAAAACTGAGCCTGGGCAGCTTGCAGTTGCTCTCTCTGGTTGCCAGCTTCATCGTCTTTACAGGCGTCAGGAGTGTTAAATGAATACAGCGGACAAAGCCTCACTGAGCCTCGGGGAAGACAAGGTGTTGCGACCCCTGAGATGTCAACTCCTGCCTTTCTGTTGTGTTTGCAGAATCTTGGCTGGGAGGTAGAGGGGGTGACAGAGGAGGCAGAGAGCCCAGGTAGCCTCAGTCCTGGAACTTGGCACTCTCTGATTGTCTCAGCCTCCCTGTCTGACCACCTGTCTCTCACAAAGCATCACCCGCATCCCTGAAATAACCTTCACCTTCTGTATTAGCAATTCATGCGTGCCTCTTCCCCCGGAGACTCCTGAGCAAGATGATCAGGTCTTAGCTTTGTAATTAATAATTCATGGGGCGGCTAGCGCCAGCCCTGGTAAAGGCATAGTTTACGTCTGATTTATCTTTGTACTCCCAGATCCCAGCACACTGCCAGGCACCGAGGGTGCTCAGTTTGCTGGATGAACAAATGACTGAATGAGCACCTTCATGATGCTATCTTCTCAAATATGAACCATCAGTCTGTGCACCTGTAAGCTGTCTTAGCACCTCCAGAAAGAGGTGCTGGCCACACCCCATGGGAGGGAAGTTCAGACAGGGATAGACCCAGCTGAAGCCCAAAGATCAGGGTCCCAACCCTGGCCCTTGGGAAAGTTGCTTCTTGATCCTGGGACTCCATATTGTATTCTTTTTTCTGAAATAACACCTTCTAGACTTCCTCCAGCTCCAACATTCTCTAATTGACTCAAGTAAGGATAAATAAGGATGCATTCTTTGAACACAACAGCTGGCTTTCTGAGCAAAATCCAAGATGTATGCCTTCACTAGGTTTCACAAAATGCCTCCCTCATTTCATAGCCATTAGTGTTTTTGCCTCTGGTAGTTTTCTCATACACATGCGGTGATAAGTGTGCTTGCAGAATATTAGAGGGGACCCTGTGCAGGATGCTGTGAACCATGGGCTCACTGCTTTCAGTGTCAATTATGTTTGAAAAGGAATAGCAAAAGAAAATTCCCACCTAAGTAACAGAGAATGTAAAGAAGAGAGGCACTGTGAAATTTAGTGCCAAATTCCTTATGAGGCTTATAATCAATCAAGTTGATGAAATTTCTCAACAGGGGCCCTGTTAGTATTTTTCAAGGGACAATTCTACCTTGTGTGAGAGTATCCAGTTCATTGTCATTAACATCCATAGCTGCTGGGATCACACATTGCAACAACCAAAGACAGCACCCATTCGGATATTTCCAAGTGCTTACTGGAGGGGGTGTGGCAGCCCCTGGCTGAGACCACACACCGGTAGCTCTGTCCCCAGCCACAGGAGTGTCGGTGTGACTGTTTGTGGTCCTGGACCATTGGTGGCAGGCATGGCCCTGGGGTCTCTCCCAGAGGTGTCACAGCCTGAAGAAGTAGAGCCATGGAAACCAAAATTGCTTCCCTTTGTGGTGAAAATGAGGAGGTAGACCTTTGAGGCTTAGGGGTGCAGTGTAGACAGAACAGCCTTGGATGATCTGGCTATATTTGTGACTCTCCAGCAGTGACTTCTGACTTCCCAGAGTGTAGGGAAGGTGGGGGCATCACCCCAGGAAGACACAGCCAAGTCAGGGATACCCCAAAGTGAGGAATTGGAGGGAAGGATTTTTTGTTTGATATTTCACCAAGAAGGCCTTGAACAAGTTCATCATGGGGAAAATGAGAATCCCTTTGGGTCTCCTTTTTCTTATTTTAGAGTTCATTCTTATTTTCAATGCTATATTCTGTATCTTTTCAGTGTTGAGGTTTCTAAAGGCCTGGTGCTGCCCTGACTGAGAGGCCCAGTGGCATCCTCCTATCAGCCATCTCTCAGGAAGCATTTCTTTCTTTTTATTTTATTTTATTTATTGATTTTTTTTTTTAGCTGGAGTCTCGCTCTGTCACCCAGGCTGGAGTGCAGTGGCACAATCTTAGCTCACTGCAACCTCCACCTCCCGGTTCAAGCGATTCTTCTGCCTCAGCCTCCCGAGTAGCTGGGATTACAGGTGCCTGCCACCACGCCCAGATAATTTTTGTATTTTTAGTAGAGACGGGGTTTCACTATGTTGGTCAGGCTGGTCTCAAACTCCTGACCTCAGGTGATCCACCTTCCTCGGCCTCCCAAAGTGCTGGGATTACAGGCGTGAACCACCATCAGGAAGAATTTCTGATTCGACTTGGTCTCTGTGACACCTGAGGCTCACTCCTAGGCACCTTGCATTTGTTAGTGGGGTTTCGGTGCTGGTTCACTAGGAAGCACATAGTGGCTCCCTGGATCTCCTAATCCAGCTGCAACAAATCAGTAACTGCTCCCTTCTTGCCATTTTCTTTCTTCTTTCCACCTTTCTTCATGCTGCACAGAATGTACAAAGGTACAAGCATTCAGGAAAAACAGCTTGGCATGTCCTTCTAAAGTTTATCATACACACACCACACAACCCAGCAGTTCCACTCCTAGATATTTATCCAAGAGAAATAGGAAAATGTGTCTGTACAAAGACTTGTACATAAATGCTTATAGCAGTTCTATTCAAGATAGTCAGAACTGGAAACAACCTAGGTGTTGGTCATCAGGTGAACGGATAAACAAATTGTGGCCAGGCACAGTGGCTCACGCCTGTAATCCCAGCACTTTGGGAGACCGAGGTGGGCAGATCACCTGAGGTCGGGAGTTCGAGACCAGCCTGACCAACATGGAGAAACCCCGTCTCTACTAAAAATACAAAATTAGCTGGGCATGGTGGCGCATATCTGTAATCCCAGCTACTTGGGAGGCTGAGGCAGGAGAATCGCTTGAACCCAGGAGGCAGAGGTTGCGGTGAGCTGAGATCGTGCCACTGCACTCCAGCCTGGGCAACAAGAGTGAAACTCCGTCTCAAAAAAAAAAAAAAAGAAAGAAAGAAAGAAAAAACAACAACAAAATATGGTATGTTCATATAAAGAAATATTATTCAGCAATAAAGGAAGGAGCTGCTGAAATACACAGTAACATGGATGAATCTCAAAAACACTATGCTAAATAAAGGAACAAAAAAAATACACACTGCATGATTCCATGTATGTGAATGTCAAAACCAAGCAAATCTAATCAGTGATTTTAGAAATCAGAATAGTGGTTGCCCCCAGGGTGGGATTGATTAGAAAGAGGCACGGGGACACTTTCTGGGCTGTTGGAAATATTCTGTGTCATGCTGGAGGTGCGGCTTCCACTGGTGCATGCATTTGTCAAAGCTCAGAGGATGGTACTTTTAAGATGGGGGGTGCATTTCACTAGATGTAGATTACACTTTGATAAAAATCATAATAATGAAGCCATCCATATTACCCTTTGGGAAGTCATCCTGTGGTTCCCCACTTACTGTTGCACCCCTCAAAGTATCTATTATAGAGTGGACACCAAGTCTGGGGTGTATTTCTGATTCTTTTGCATATATTCACGTCTTGGAGACCTGTCCAAAGTTAATACTGTCTCTCTGTCCATCCATCCATCCATCCCTTCCTTCCTCCCTCATCATCCCCTTTCCTCTTTTTTTCTCTTTTCCCTCTCACTTCCTTCCTTTCTCCCTCCCATTCCTTTTGCAATTCTGGGCACTCCTTTCCAGCTGTGTCTGAGTCTTCCCAGAAGCCCTGGGATGAGGCTGTGTGATGTCTTTGCTTTTCTCAGAGGAAAGCGAACTGGCCTCACTGACACAAGTCCTTCAGGTCCACCCCAAGACAGCCTGTGCCAAGGGAGGGAGGACAGGTTCACCCCAAGGACTCCATGGATTGAGTAACTAAGAGAGGGCCCTGTAGCACCAGTGTCCGGTGCCTTGTCAGTGACACTTTTCCAAATTTTGACCACCCCCGTGCAAACTGAGACAGCGGCAAATACCCACCCCACGGGCTGAATCCAAGAAGGGAGAAAGTCTGCGTCTTGCAAGAAATTAGCTTAAGACATGGACACTGGCAGTCCTCCCTTTCTTTCCTTCCTCCCTCAGCATCCCCTGTGAGCCCCGCTCCCCACCCCCGCCTGCAGAGGAACCAGAGTTAGTGCCTCAGCTGAGAGAATGAGATGCTCTGTTATTTTTTATGGGGAATTAGACCTGACCCTGCTGTCAGTTAGCTCATGCCGAAGGGGGATGGATGGCCTGGGGCGTGGCGCTCAGCCCCTGCTCTGAGCACGCCGGGGCAGGGATGGAGGTGCTCAGAGGCCAGCCTGGCTGGGGGCCAGCCATGATGTCACCTGCCGCAGGGTGGGGGCAGGGATGGCAGGAAAGGTCAGGGAGCCTTCAGCCAGGTGATGGATGCCAGTGGCCTCCCTGTGCCTCTGTTGGTGTCACCCATAATGGTCCCACCAGTGACCTCCCCACACCTCTGTTGGTGTCACCCATGATGGTCCCACCAGTGACCTCCCCACGCCTCTGTTGGTGTCACCCATAATGGTCCCACCAGTGACCTCCCCACGCCTCTGTTGGTGTCACCCATGATGGTCCCACCAGTGACCTCCCCACGCCTCTGTTGGTGTCACCCATGATGGTCCCACCAGTGACCTCCCCACGCCTCTGTTGGTGTCACCCATGATGGTCCCACCTCTGTCACTGGCCATGACCAGCTCATCCAGGTGACACTCAGGCTGCTCCTGTCTTTTTCAGCTCCCAACTCTACCTCTTGCCCCACTGAGGAAAGCTGGTGGTCGGGGCTGGTGATCATCATTGCCGTATGCTGTGCCTCCCTGGTGTTTCTGACTGTGCTTGTCATCATTTGCTACAAAGCCATAAAAAGGTGAGTGCTCACTCACTGCACCCAGCTTCAAGCCGAAGGGAACCCCAGCTGGGCTTGGGGCTCCTACACACATCCCGTATCATTATTTTAAATTATAAAAGTTGTTAAGCATATAAGAAGCAGAAAGAATATACAGTGACCTTCCATCTACCCTCACCCCGATTCAACAGTTCATCAAGATTTTGCTGTATTTGCTATATCTGTTTTATTTTTCCTTTGATCTTTTTCATTGCCGAAATATTTTAAAGTTGATCTCAGAAATAATGTCTCTGTCACTTTAGAGAGTTTGATTCCACAAGCAATTGATTAGCACCAATTATATGTCAGGCCCAGTGCAACGTGAAAAATACAAAAATGTTGCAAAACACCAAAGAGTCATAGGACTTGTTAACAATATAATATTTCTAAGGAAGTTTTTAAAACATTTCCTGACTCCCAAAACTAGAGGGCCCACATTAAGAACATTCCTAACATCTAAAATATTTAAGTTTACTCTTTAAGTTGGTTGTTCTATGTGATTTCACTTTAGTAATTCAAAAGCAGAAAGTAAAATATCAAGGTAAAAGTCTTAAAACAAGTCAGGCACACAGGATGGGGGGCCACAGAAAGCCAATAGACCAGGAGCGTCCTGGTAACGGGGCACAGGAGGGAGGACACCTGGCGGCAGGGCCCGGGCATGGCGGCTCCATGCAGGACAGGCCATGTCCTGGGCATCTGCCACCCAGCCGAGAACCCAAACTCAGAGCCCCCTCTGCCCAAAATGCACATGCTGCAGGGCAGTCTCCAAAAACACTGATAAATAACACAGGCATAACTGTAATCAGCAATACCTCAGCCGGGCACTGGGTTCTCCTCACCAACGTTCTCTTAGTTCATCTCCACCTACATTTTCCCAGTCAGCTCCATTTTGCAGAGGAGGTTGAGGTTCTAAGGAGTTAGAGAGCTGCCCAGGGTGGCACAACTGGCGAGCAATGGAGTCAGAAATTGAACCCAGAACAAAAATACTCCGAAGCCCAGCCCTGACTACACACCGTGTTTCAGGGTTATTGACGAGTTCGACTCCAGTGTTAGGCTAAGAACAGACCTCGGTATTCCTGCCTGCCCTTCCTCAGTGATGTGGGAGAGGGGACACTCGGGGTTTGGTGAGGTCCGTCTGTGCTTCTTTGAGGCCAGAAGGACATACAGACAGAAAGGCCCAATGCTCTAAGACCCTGTAACTCTGGGTAGCGGCTTAGTCTTGAAAACCAAGGTGGGGCCAGGCGTGGTGGCTCATGCCTGTAATCCCAGCATTTTGGGAGGTGGAGGCGGGTGGATCACCTGAGGTCAGGAGTTTGAGACCAGCCTGACCCACATGGTGAAACCCCGTCTCTACTAAAAATACAAAATTAGCAGGTCATGGTGGCACACGCCTATAATCCCAGCCTCAGGAGGCTGAGGCAGGAGAATCTCTTGCACCTGGGAGGCGGAGGTTGCAGTGCGCTGAGAGCGCACCACTGCACTCCAGACTGGGCGACAGAGCGAGACTCCATCTCAAAAAAAAAAAAAAAAAGAAAGAAAGAAAACCAAAGTGGATGGTTGGAGTCTCCCAGGGGACATAGCTAATCCAATTCCCACGTGTTTTGTAGGCACCTCCTTTGTGCCAGGCTTGGTGGGCATACAAACAGGTAAGACAGAGGCTGTGCCCACAGGCTGCTCCATGAGGCTGTGCGAGGTTTGCTGGCAGCCCGCTGTGGCTGCCCGGAGGAGTCACGGTGCATTCTGATCTGGACCATAAAGCATTTGAGCTGAGGGCCTGCTGGAATGGGAGGAGGGTTTTAAGCAGCAGAGCAAAGGAGGCATTCTAGGTCAAGGCACCTGTGACGGGAGCAGCCGGACACCAGGAAGCCCCTGCGACGCAGGAGATGAGGCTGGGAAGCCGTGAGCCTGACTAGGGAGGCCTTTGTCACCAGGCTGAGTGGTGACTTTGCCTGTGACTAGACACTAGGAAGTGCTGAAGATTAGCTTCGGTAGCTGCTTTTTGGGGGAAGAGTGTGCGCCACCAGGCCATGGCTGCCAGTCTCCTTGCAGACACGCCCCACTTCCCCTGGGAGAGGCTCAACATGAATAATCTGTTTAATATAAACTCGTGTTCTTACAAAAGACACCTGAGCCACTTCTGCCTCCCTCCCTGCCCCAAACCTCCCCTGAAGAAATGTGCTACCTGCTTCTACCGGAGGAGGGAAAGAGAACAAACTCACATTAATAGCTCACTAGGGCAGTGCTGCTCAGCGGTAGCCTGCTGGGCTTTGTCTCAGGTGGGCTGGGGGCTCCCAGGAAGGGTGTGAGGGGCGTCATCTCAGAGCAGCTATAGAGGGGCCTCCTGTCTGTCCTCTTCCACTTTCTCTGAGCTCTTGGCTCCTGGGTCTGTTAGCACCCTGGAAAAAAACAGAACTCATCCCAGATGGCTCAGTGGACCAGACTTCAGAGAGTGGGCTTCTTCCAGGGGCATGGGCGGGGCTCCACCAGGGCGTGGGCGGGGCTTCTTCCAGAGGCATGGGCGGGGATCCTTATGTGGTGTGGGCGGGGCTTCTTCCAGGGGTGTGGGTGGTGCTCCTCTGGGGCATGGATGGGGCTTCTTCCAGCGGGTGGCGAGGATTATTCCAGCGCTTTGGGTAGGCCCAGAGAGCAAGTGGGGCAGGTGAGGCACTCAGGGACTTGCAGAGTGGGGGCGGTTAGCACCTCTAGGAAGACAGGCAAGCGGGAAACTAGTGCCGTGGGAACCTCGTGAGAGACTCGCACTTAGGAGAAGGGCCGCCTAGCAGGAGCTGCGGTTGGAACTGTCAGAGAAGCAGCCCCAAAACAGGCAGGAAGGGGGAAGAAATGCTCCCAGCAGCTCTCCATGCTTAGGTTTCCCGTGGGTGCCTCACACTGGCCAAACCCAAGAAGCAGGGGAATCAGGACACACCGTCAGTAAGGTCGGCCTCCCGGGGGCACAGGGCAGAAAGCCCGTGAAGCAGGCAGTTGGGGTGTAAGCCGACGCTATGCTGCGCAGCCCCTTTGCTGCCCTGCACCAGGCTCTGCATCCATCTGCGGACCAAGACCTGGGGACACCGAGGAATAGGACCCAGCCCTTTGACCTCGAGGTCTTCATAATCCAGAGAGAGCATCCCTGGTGCAGCAGACAGATATTTAATGACAAGAGGGGACTGTGTTCATTGCGGGTGAAGGCAGAAATAGAGCCCAATACTGCCAAAACCCACCTAGAAGGAGGCTGGGGAGGGCGGCCTAACCCCTTGGTGGAGAGAGAAGGAGGCAGCAGAAGCTGCAACCCCGCCTACAGAGCAGAGTGCTCCCCACTGCCCCCCCAGGCGCTGACCTCAGCTGGGGCTGTAAGAGATAGCATCCTCACTCAGGCCAGCTGCCTGTCCACATTTCTCTCCAGCGAAGTGGAGGATTTCTTGCTCACGGCCAATTGTTTTTGGTCAATAATTCATCTGAAACATGCCTTTTCTCTCAGGAAACAAAAGTATCTCATGTCACTGCAAAACCATTAAAAGGAAAATTTAGTGATAAATCCTACTCTTTTTTTTTGTTGTTGTTAACTCTCATAGCCTCGAGTCCTAGGGATTTCCAAGAGATCTTTGTAAATGGCCCCAACACAGCCTTTCAGAGCCAGGTTGCCAAGAGGATGTTTCTAGAATCGGGTAGGTCAGGGAGGAGGTGACTCTGGAGATGCCTTGGCACCTGGGGCTGTCAGCTGCCGGGACACGGGCCTCGGCAGGGACGGGCGACACCGAGGGCTGAGTTGCAGCTGTGGAAGGCGCACCCCGCAGAGCCCTCACATCTGTGTCCAAGGCCTGGCTTCAAGGGGGCTGGACCTTGGCAGGAGGAAGAGTCTCACTAGCACTTGCTAGACGCAGATTAGGTGAATTAACGCTCCCTCCTGTGACTCAGCAAGCCTTCACCAAGTCCCACCTGTGCACTGGGTAGACGATGTTCAGAGGAGGGGCACCTTGCCCAGACCTGGTAGCCAGGTGGGGTGGGAGGTTTCTTAAAGAGGTACATTAGCCAGGCCGGGGGACTGGGCGGGGAGGGTGTTACTTGAATTTGCATGAGCACGAGCAGTGGCCCCCAAGTCTGCTGTCAACGACCCCAAACTACAGAGGGGGTTCCCAGCCATAGGGAGCCCATGCAACATGCATTTTGGTGGCTTCATTGCCCCGGGCTTGTTGTAAACAAGCCTTTTTATCTACAGCCACATGGAGAGCAGGCCCCAGAGCCCTTGGGTGCTGGGTACCCCCGTGCCTGGCACCTGGGTGTCCTCCCACCCCTAGGCCTGACGGGCACATGTTTCTGACAGCAGGACAGCCTGATTTGTTAAAAGAGCCCAGAACTGGGAGTCAAGTCCCCAGGCCTGTTCCCTTCCCAGCCCCAGCCCCGCCGGGCTCAGCTGGGCTCAGCAGGTATCGCTTCCCTCTGTGGCCTCCGTTTTCCCTCTCTGAAATGACAGTCTCCGAGCAGCCTTTTGTGTCCCCATCCTGGATCGCAGGGGGACCATCACCCCTCAGGCATTCAGCCTCTTGGACGTATAAATGCTGATCACTGTGCCCGCCAGGGCTGGGCCAGGTGCCAGGACCAGGTGCCAGGCACTGGGCTACAGGAGTGGGCACCACCGGCACAGTCCCTGCCCATGCTGCACATACCTTTTCGGGGGAAGAAGTGGGCATCAATCAGACCAGACTGCCCCCAAAGAACGGTGGATCACAGTCAGAGGAGAGGCAGAAGAGCAGAGACAACACGAGTGTCCGTCCAGGGCAGGAGACAAACCTAAAACCAGTGATGACCACAGAGAGTCATCAAGATAAAGCTCCAAGGGGCAAGGCACCCGCTGCCCAGGTAGACCTCAGATCCCAGCTGGGGGAGCCCCACAGGCCTTTGCACTTGCAGGGATGTGGCTGTTTTCCTGGGGTGGCATTTGCAGCTTCTCTGACAGCCACACCCTTCACTCAGAGAAGAGTTCCTGTGTTGAGGGGAGATGATGCCCACCCCCTCCACGGAGACACACCCACGCTGGCACAGGAAGAACACCTTGCCTCCATTGGCCATCTGTGGCGTGGGTCTGTTCCCAATTGCCATGAAGCCACTGGACAGCCATTTCCCTCTCACTTACCGGTATAATTGGCAGAAAGACCAATACGTGGTTTCAGGACGGTTTGGCTGACCCTGCAGACGTTAATTGCTGACCTTAAGCAAGCGTGCTGCTTCCTGGATGTGGGCTTGAGTGTGCGTGATTGTGCCTAAGCACCACTTATTGCTGGGCTCTGGCCCTCATCAGCTGTTTGTGGTTGAGCCACTTTCAGTAGAACGAGCACTTTTGAATGCTCAAGTCTTTTTGATGGTGCCTTAGAAAACCCATTGACTGGCACAGGACTGTACAGTGTTGATCCATTTATTGAGCACCTAATGTGTGCTGGGGACTAAGCACAAGGGATGCAGAAGAAACAAGACAGTCCCTGTCTTGTTCTCCTCCTGCTGGAGGAGGCAGATTAAGCACACATGCCAGCAAATTAATAAATGAGGTGATCTTAAAGACTATGAAGAGAAAAAAAATACAGGGTAATGGGGAAGAGAAGGAAAAAGGAGTGAAGGTTGTGTCCTCTCCAAAGAGTCAGGCATGTTGTGCATGCCTTTTGAGACAGCTTAATGATTAGAAAGTATGGCTAGAGCATTGCACATTTATTCCCTCCTTTTAATTTAGTTTTAATTTTTATCAAAGGAATACATATACATACTATGGCTTAAAATGTCAAATGTGCTCCCAAGGCTCTTAAGAAAGACAGCAGCCCCCTGTCTTTTCCCCCAAGTCACATTCTTGAGAGGCAACCACTTTCAACAGTTAGCTGTTTCTTCTGATGTTTCTCTCCATATGCTAAGTGATGTGTATACTGCTATTTAAATTTTCTTTCCATTTTAAGCACCATCTATTTACTTTCCACTGTGGAAGATACCAAGGCCAGCACCCTTGCAGTACAGACATACAACATACTTCCCCTCTTCTCATTCTCCACCTAGAATGGGGCTCAGTATGGGATTCTGTGCCTATTCAGTGCTTACCTTAGTGTAACAAAGAACATATTGTGCATAGCTGAGCCACATAGCGTACTATGCTGTTTCCTTTCCTGGGGTTAACAATGCCTCCTCTCAACACAGTCAAATGTATCAGTTCCATTTTTGTCCTAGGGGCTCCATGCTCCTCTCCAGGTGGACTGTGGGTCTCTGAGCCTGTTGCATAGTTGTCACCCTACAATCGTCCTCTCCAGCACCCTTCCAAGCTGGATGATCCCAACACGGCTCCTCCCTGGGAACCTGCTACCCTCAGCTCTCTCCCTCCCTCTCCAACTCCAGTCTCTCATCTCCTTAGCTTGATTATTTCATGGATATTTTTCCCAAGATCTTTCCTGGATCATAGACTCAATAGAAAGTTAATCAGTGAAATTAGTTTTCTTTTTAGGATTTACACTCTTTCTGGAGCTTTGGGATAGCCCAGAGAAAGGTTAGTTCTTACTGAATGTGTGGCATATAGAGAAGATTTGGTTACCTGGGGCACCTGGAATGCCAGGGAGGGGTGGAAATGAGTTTCCTATGGAGTCTGAGCCAGAATGAACCTTCATGGTCAAGGGCCAATCCCTTGTTTTACTGATGTGGGAACTGAGGCCTTGGTGGGGAGAGAAATGGTTCAGGTTCCAGAGGTTTCCTGCCCTCCTCCTGGCTCATCGAGCACTCCCAGAGGTCTCTCTGGTCAGTGTCCTTCCCCTCATTTCTTCCAGTTAAGTCCTTGCTGCTCCTCCCTGGAGACGCAACTCAAATGCCACCTCCTCTGAGATGTCATCCTGGACGAGTACAGAGCTCTCTCTTCCCTGTCCAACTGCTAGAGTCATAGCTGTCCCTGAATTTACAATTCTGCTTTCTGCTGTAGGTAGGTGTATGTCGGTGTTCGTGTGCCCACACCCTTGCGAATGCGTGGTTGTGTGCACACACGGTAGATGGGGATTGGTCATCTCATCTTACTCATCTCTCTCCCAACGGTGCCTGGCACGATGCCTGGCACATAGTAACTGTTCAGTGGTGGTTTCTGTGGTGTGAATGGAGGCTTGTTCCCACAGACTTGCCAGAGTCCACCTTTTAAACTGACAGACTCTATTTAGAATTGCAGTAAACTCATTTTTTTTCTCTATCTGGGTGAGTGAAATGGTCTGCTTTTGGTGTAAATAACATGCACCAAATTTTAAGTGTTGGGCCTCACCCCTTCACCAGTTTCAGTTTTCCCAGCCCCCTGCCATTCCTGCCCCCTCCCTCTCAACCCCATTTCTTCAGTAGGCCTCCTGCCATTCTCTCCCTTCCCCATACGCATGTACCCTGACTCAGCAGTCCCCTCTCCAAGCTTCGGAATAACACAGCCTCTCTCCCACCTGCGCATAACACACTCCCAGGCTGTGAATGCAGTGAGGCAGCTCCGCCATCTACCTCCTCTTCTTCCTCCCCGCAGGACACACCTACTGTGCCAGGGGCCAACCCAGCCCTCTCTCCCTCGTTGCCTGCTCTGGCCTTCAGCTGATCTGCAGAGTCAGGGCCAAAGGAGGGGCATGGGGAAGAAAAGGTTGGCCAGGCCCAGAGGCCAGCAGTGAGGACCAGGAATCAGGACAGGAGTGGAACTGCTCCATCCACCCTCAACTCACCACAAACTTCCAGGAGCAAGAAATTCACCTTGAATGCATCTTGGTGCATTCCTGGGGCCCTGAGACTGGGGGTTATCTCATGGGCCAAAGCCTCTTGGCCAGGTAGGGTCTCAATGTGGTTCCCATCTGCCACCTCTCCCTGCTGTTCACATGCGTACCTGTAGCAACACTCCCTCCTCCCCACTGCCCTAAATCCAACCCAGAATCACCACACCGTTGTACTGTGAGTCAGGTCAAAGTTAGTGTACTCCAAGGAAGGGCCTCCTGAGGGCAAGTGCTGAGCATTGATGCATGGCCTTGGCTGCTCAGAGACCATCCTGCATCCTTTGGAACCTGGGCTGAATTCAAGGAGCTGGCACCTGTGCTTAGTCCAGAATCAAGACTCGATCTTCTGAGTCCTTGGCCAGTGCGCCTTCCCCTGGGCCTCACTGCCACCTTCTAGGCTGTCTGGGGCTGGGCTCTTTGGAGTCCCAGAAGATGCAGTGTCCTCACCATCACATCCACATCCTCTATCCAGGAAGAGGTCAGGCCAGCAAGGGGCAGGGACATGAGGTCCTGACCTGCCCTGGGCTGAAATGCTTCTTTGGACTTATTTGTCCCCCCATAAAGACCGATCTTCCATGATGGGTGATAAAATCCCATCCTGCCGTGTGATGCAGGCAGCAGGGACGAGCCTGCTTCATCTGCCAGCATCCTTGGCGTGGGGCGCATGGAGCCCAGGCCTCCGTGCACCATGGACAGTCATGGACAGAATGCTCAGCAGATTGAGGGTGTGTGTGCTCAGGGCCAGCTGATGGGAGACCCAGATGGATCCCTGCTTCTTGGGGCCTTTTTCTTTTGTCATCAAGAAATGCGTGCCTCTCTGGACCCATCTCTCCAGACATGCTGGGTCAAGGTCATGGGGCAGGGTGAGGGTAAATGGGAACCCCCATTTAAGAAGTCTTCAGGTGACGCCCACTGCAGTCAGGATAAGACCCAGACACCTTGCCCTGGCCAGCTGCACCCTACAGGGGCTGGCTTCTGCCCCACTGCTCCTGCTGGTGTTTTTCTCCTCCTCTCCGCCCTTGCTCAGGACTCTCCAGCTGCACGGGCCTCCATCCCAGCTCTGTCCTGCTCCTTGCATGGCAGGGTCCTTCTCACCCGCTGGACCTCGCTGACCTGTCAGCCTACCAGGCCTCCCGCTATTCTCTCCCTCGACGCCTGGTTCTTTGCCGTCTTAGTCCCTCTCCTAATTTGCTGCAGTCTGTTCATTTGTGTACTGCTGGTCAGATGACTACCAACCTGGTGCCAGCTCGAGGCCAGTGTCCTTGGGCCGTATGAGTCCGTTGTGTGCACTCAAATGAGCCGAACCCACAGGACCATGGAGGTGGAGCCACCTGTGAACGAATCTTGCCCGTGAAGAGAGGCGCCCTGTGCCTGAGGTTGGGGAGTCCGGGGGAGGGGGATGGACCGCTTCTCTTGGGGAGACACCCCCTCAGCCTCCTTGTTTGCTTCAGGAGCCTCCGAAGCAGTGCCGGGCATTTCTGTAGTGCCCATGGTGACCAGGCTGGGCTGGGCTGGCTCAGGACAGCTGAGCAGCGTAGGATGCAGGGGAGCCCTGGTGGGGCGTGACCGCCCAGGAGCTCAGGGCAGGTCTCTCCTGGAAATCCAGCCTCTAGGAAGAACAGATGGCTTTGTGTATTCCCATTACCAATGAAGGCCTTTTGTGACAGCAAGACAAGGTGAAGGGCGGTTTTGTGACAGGAAGACAAGGTGAAGGGAGGTTCCGTGACCTGGGGCTGGTGTCCAAGGGCATGCCCACATGTGTCTGCCTGTGCCCACCTGTTCTGTATAGGACCCCCACCAGACCTCAGCCGAAGGCCCTTCTACCCAGAGGTGTTCCCCAGCCCCTTCATCCCCAGCACAGAGGTGGGTGGCAGGGAGGCATTGTCCCTGGAGTTTCAGGGAGGCGGGTGCCCAGACCCCCAGTGAGACGGACACCGTCTGGGCCGCTTCTGCCCACAGAATCCCCAGCAGGGATCTCCATCCCCCAGCACCATTCTGGCATCTCGGAGGCTTGAAGGACAGTCACCGAGGCCTGAGCTAGCTTGGAGGTCCCTGTCCAGGGCTCTGTGCATGAGCCCGCAATCCTTTCTTCAGCCTCCGGGCTGGGAAGGGCTCTGCCCTAGAACAAATCCCAGGCTGCAGAGCAGTGCTCAAGGGGAGAGAGAGTCACGCGTGTGAGAAGCCCCTCCCCCGGCAGACCCCTCTCTGCTCCCCTCGGCCCACGGCTCCCAGGGGAGGATGCAAGCATGAGAAATGCACAGGCGCCAGTTCCGCCGCAGCTCAGCGGAGGCGGCCAAACAGGTGATCCCAGGGGATGGTCCAGACAGTGGGTCCCACTGGCTGTGAGGACGCTTGTCTGCCGCATGCCTGTCTCCCACCCCCCTGGGCGATGGAGGCTGGACGTGGGGCTGCTGCTTCTCACGGTGACGCCCTCGAGGCTCAGAAAGGCTTTTTGCAGCTTCTTGACCCAGATTTGCGGAAGTCTGAGGTCTACAGAGGAGTCTCATCATGGAACGCTGAGTGTGTGTGTATATGAGTGTGGGGATATATGTCTGTAGGTATGCGTATGCATATGTGTATTCATATGTTTGTGTGCATGCATGTGCACATATGTGTATGTGTGCATATGTGTGTAGGGACATGTGTGTATGTGTATATTGTGTGTTTAAGTACATATGTGTATGTGTATATTGTGTGTGTGTGGATTTGTACATTTATGCGTATGTGCCTGTGTGTACATATATGTGTGTAAGTACATGTTTGTATGGGTTTGTGCATATGTACATGTGTCTATGTGTATGTGTATATTGTATGTGTTTGTGGATTTGTGCATGTGTACATGTGTCTATGTGTATATTATATATGTGTGTGTTTGCGTACGTGTGTATGTGGATTTGTGCATATGTACATGTGTCTATGTGTACGTGCCTGTGTGTGTTACGCAGGTTCATGTGTGTGTATGGGTGTGGGAGGGTGTCGGGGTGGGCAGTCGGGGGATGAATACCTTCATAAGAGGTGAGTCCAGGACCTTTAACTTTCACTTCTCCCAGGGGCGCATGAGGCAGGAAGAGAGCCTCCCTTCTCAGGCTTCCAGAGTTGTTCTTTGCCTCCATCTCCTCCATCCCCACAGAGCAGCAGGCTGAGGGGGAGGCTGTCACATCACGATCAGCAGGGCCTAAGAGGGGTACCTGGGTCCTGGCCCTCCTTGCCCAGGCCAGAGATGCTGGTGGAGGCACAGTTTCTGCAGGGGCCCCTCGCGGCTGCCAGCATGTGCGGCTGGAGCTGTCCGCACAGCCCTCTGAGCAGGGAATGTGGGAGCCTGCTGCCCTCCAAGCCCAGGGCAGGGGACAAGAAGTCTCAAGGTGGCAGAGCCCACCCTCCTACAAGCAGGAATCCTGGGTGCCGCCAAGGAAAGTCTCACTAACCTCTCTCTTGGTTTCTAGGAACCATGCCATTTAGGGAGCCCTCTGTGGCCATCTCTGCCTGGACCAGGGTGGAAATGCCTCTTCTTGGTTTAGTGAGACCAGCCTCAGCTGACTCACAGAGCTGCAGAGCCAGGCTGCGTCCTAACAACTCTCTCTAGCATTTCCGGAGCCCCACGGGGCACGCGTTAGGTAGGAAGTCTGTGCAGACTGGAGAACCTTGGCTGCTGCCAGCCAGTGGGGCCAGCTACCTGGTGACACCTTTTCCCCAGCAGTACTGAGAGCTAACAAACATTTACGGAGCACTTACGGTATGCCAGACGCTTGTCTAAGTGCTTGACATGGACTAACGTGTTTAATCCTCCCAACAAGCCTGTGAAATGGACACCACTATTGTGCTCATTTCAAAGACAAGAAACTGAGGCATAGAGAGGCTATGTAGCTTGCCTGAAGTCACACGGCCAGAAAATGGTGGGGCGGGGGTTTACTAAGCCTTGACATCTGCCTCCTAGCACTTCCGCAGCGTCACCCTGAAGTGCCGTGCTTGATGGAGGGGTGGAGTTGGGGGGGTGCAGAGGTGGAGCTGTCTTCTGCTTTAGGGAACACCCAGCTTCCATGGGCTGCAGTGAACCCCAGAAAGGCTTTGGGAGCAGCAGTCCAGGCAGGAGAGTGGTTGGGGACTCAGCTCCGGTGGCAGGAGGGGAGCAGATCATGACCACTTCTCAGGAGAGCCCTCGGCTGCCACCCTCCCCCATCACCACGCGCGGGCTCCCGAATGCTCCTGTGTGGGGGCCCTTAACCTGCCACAGGTGCCGAGCCCCTTACCTGCCACAGGTGCCGAGCCCCTTACCTGCCACAGGTGCCGAGCCCCTGCCAAGCCCCCCTGCCTGCTTTCCTGTCTGGGAAACTGGCTGAGCAGCTGCGAAGGCCCTGGGCCCCCTCCTCACCCTGCCTTCCAGGGTCCTCCTGCCAGGCTTACTTCCTGCTTAGCTCTTCCGAGCCACCTCTTCCCCAGGGCCCGCGAGTACGAAGGGGTCTCAGAGACAGCAGGAAGCCTTTAGAACTGTCTCCTTGCCTCCTGCCAGTAGAAATCCTACTGACCTCCTCACCTTACCCGAAAAAGGGTGGAAACCTTGAGCCCTCCAGGCTTAGTTATTTCTAAGGGAGCTCCATGCCGCCTTCATTTCTTCATTATCCACCCTAGAAGGCCCTTAAGCCATATCTCCCATGATCTGGACCTGTTGCAATTGTTTTTATTTTAGCCCTAAGCCCAATATGTAATATGTATTAAGGAGAATGCAGTGTGGGCTTGGGTCCAGACTCTTTTCTGCCTGTTAATATTTTCTGGAATCCTGATGCTGATGTCCTTTCTTCCCTTCATGTATTCATGATATATTTATCCCACTTGAGTCCCTCAGCGGCCTCACTGGGGAGCACAGGATCTCACTGTAAGAAAATGTCACCCCCACAAATTGTCCAGGCCATGCAGATTTCATGGAGTCAGAAGTCAGGCACACCCAGCAACATCAGAGCTGCTTAAGGCTTTCTGGAAAGGGGTGGGTAGGACAGGAACGGGGATGAAGGGGACAGAGGGAGCAAAAGGCCCAGGGCAGAGCTTGGCTGCAGAGTCCATCATTTCCCATGGATCCCGACATAAACAAGGTAGCACAGCTGAGGCCTGTAAACACAGAGTTTCCAGAGAGTATCTGTTAGCGTCTACATAAATGGCGTTCTCAGATTCACGTGTGGGATATGCTGAGTTAAAGCAAAAGGAGAGAGTTTTCTTGGAGGACTCTGCAGAATCTCTAAGAGGGGGGTGGAGGAAGGCTTTCCCAAGTTGATGAGGTCCCAGAGCTCATATGGGAATACCTGCTGGGAATGCTGATTAAATGGGAAGATGCTGGCACTTTGGGAGGCCGAGACGGGAGGATCACTTGAGGCCAGGAGTTCAAGAACAGCCTGGGCAACATAGCGAGACCCTGTCTCTACAAAAAATTTAAAACTTAGCCAGGCTTGGTGGCATACACCTGTAATCCCAGCTACTCAGGAGGCTAAAGCTGGAGGAACACTTGAGCTCAGGAGTTCAAGGTTGCAGTGAGCTGTGATGTTGCCACTGCCTAGGCAACAGAGCAAGACCCCATCTCCAAAATAGTAGGAACGATAATAATAATGGGAAGATAGATGTCTGGCCAAGACACAGTGTTAGTGGGTGGTGGTCCAGGCCCCACCACAAACCAGAGGAGCATCCTTGGGCAAATTAAGCCCTCTCTAAGCCTCAGTTTCCCCATGAAATGAATCTCTTACTCCAGGCCTAGCTTCTTCAGGTGACCACTGAGAGAAGGGACAAGGAAATCTCTGTGACGGAGAGTGCTTTGCACAAAGCATGATGCACTGTGGGAGGAATTGTGGGTTTGCCTCTTGCATTCCTGGAAGAAGCCACGGTGGCTGGGCTTGACCACCTGGAGTGAGTGCACTTGGCTTGCTTAGCAGAAGTTTTGAGCTACTTCTGCTGCAGGAGAAAAGGGAACAGTTTGCTACCAGACTGAGCTCAGTGTGTAGTCTCTGAGTAGGCCTGATTGTTCTTCCCATGAACTGCTAATGATCCCCTCACAGACCCTGCCTCCTCTGAACTCACTAACTCAGGGCTTTATCCCAGAGACATCGAGCTGGTCACCAGGCACCAGCCCTTCTGACTGTGGCTCTGGGGAGGCTCTGGGGACATTTGAAAAGGCAGAAGCAATCAACTCCTGGGCCTATGATAATGACCATAAGTGTCCAGCCTGGACAACTCCCAGCAAGGGCAGATCCGGGCTCAACCCTGGCACCCCTGGGAACCCTGGAGGGGGCTGGGCTACAGCCCCGTGGGGATGAGATAGCGGAATTGTGGCATGGAATTGGGCTACAGAGAGCATGTGGCTTAGACCAGAGGATACAGACACTCAGGCTGGGGGCCAGAGCCCTCCTGAACAACTCGAGGGAGGGAGGAAGTGAGACTTGAGCCAGGCCCAAAAGTACACCGTAATTTCAGAACCCCAGCAAGTGAGCAAGAGCCTTCTCAGAGCCTCCCTCCCAGCCTTCCTGATCCCTTATATGCATAGGAAAAACCGCTTTTGGGGTTAGGGGCCCTCTGGAATGAGCTTCAAATGGCTCAATTTAAAGTGTTCAGGAACCACTGGTGTGTACTAATTTAGTGTAGATATTCACCACCATCATTGCTACCACCGCTGCCATTACCATCACTATCATCGCCACCCCATCCTCATTACCACTGTCACCATCACCACCGCCATTGCCACCTCCACCACCACATCACCACCACCAATACCACCTCCACCATCATTATCACCATCACCACCACCAATATGACCTTCACCACCATCATCACCGCCATCATCACCTCCATCACCACCACTGTTAAACCAACCATCACCACCATTACGCTAACCACCACCATCATCATTACCATCATCACCCCATCATCATTACCGCTATCACCATCACCACCACTACTGCCATCACCACCACCAATATGACCTTCACTACCATCATTGCCACCATCATCACTTCCATCACCACCACTGTTAACCCATCACCACCCCCATTACGCTAACCACCACTATCATCATCATTACCATCATCACCCCATCATCATTACCGCTATCACCATCGGCACCACCACTGCCATCACCACCACCAATACCACCTCCACCACCATATAACCACCATCACTATCACCACCAGCATTTTAACCTTCACCACCACCATCACCTCCATCACGAGTATCACCATCACCACCATTGTCAACCGAACCATCACCACCACCATTATCGTAACCATCACTATCATCACCACCATTATTAGCATCATCACTGCTGCCACCATCACCATTGCTACCTCCATCACCCCATTACCACCAGCACCATTACCACCAGCATCACCACTACCACCACCACCCCATTAGCACCAGCATCACCACTACTACCATCACCCCATTACCACCAGCATCACCATTACTACCATCACCCCATTACCACCAGCATCACCACTACCACAACCATTACCACCAGCATCACCACTACCACCATCACCCCATTACCACCAGCATCACCACTACCACCACCACCCCATTAACACCAGCATCACCACCACCAGCATTACCACCAGCATCACCACTACCACCACCACCCCATTACCACCAGCATCACCACTACCACCACCACCCCATTACCACCAGCATCACCACTAGCACCATCTGCTTTATCACATTTTGCATTTGCCTTTGCCCACACTGAGGAAGACTGCAGAACTCAACCCCTAGCACTTCTCTTCTGTTAACTGTCTCTGCCCTGATCGAAGAGATCAGTCAAGGCCTGATCGTGCTAGACTGAACATACTTTCTTGTTTGTCCAAAACAGCCCGGACTCATACCTGTTGTCCCTGCTTCATCATTAATAGCTCCCCTCTTTCTGTCTCAACTGTGCCCCGGTTTTCATGACACCCGAGTTAAGACCACGTCCAGCTTCTGATTAACCCCACAAGGACTAGCAGCCCAAGGATGCTAACCGAGAACAGAGCCATTGGCTTCCTTCTGACACTCTCACGGAGCAGGGATGCTAGCTGGAGGTTACACCCCACCATCAGTGATAACTAATGGTGTCCCTGCCTCCCCCTCCTTTGCCTTTCCTGTCCCCTCCCCCCACTTCCAGGAAACCACTGAGAAAAGACGAAAATGGCACCAGCGTTGCTGAGTATCCCATGAGTGCTTCGCAGAGCAACAAAGGAGTAGACGTGAACAACGCAGTGGTGTGAGTCTGCAGGCCCTGGACCCGCTGGCCAGAGGGACACCTTGGTGGCACTGGTGGACATGGGAAAGCAGGTGGACATGAGCTAACCCTGAGCTTGTCCAGGACTTCATTGCCTCACAGGCCCTGAGCCTCCCGAAGGAGAAACCATTGTCTTCCCAGGCTTGCCCCTGGTCAGCCTGCGGGCCCAGGCAGCTCGGACACCAGGCTGAGCCCGGCTCACGCTGCATGCAGCACCTGGGCAGTGTCCCCACCCCAGGCCCTCCACATCCTCCTCCCTGTCTGGTGTCTGGTCTGTCGACTGCCCCCAGCTGCTGTCTAAAGCATGCGCACTGGCGAAGCCAGAGGGATCTGTCTTTCTACTGTGGCAGGGAGGCTTCCCCCTTTAGCCAAAAGAAAGATGGTCCGGAGCCCACTCCCTGCCGGAAAACCTCTCCTCCTCCCAGGAAGCCTGCCTGCTCCACTGTTCACATTCTCAACAGAAGCCATCGGCACAGCCAGCAGACAGATGTCCCCTTTCAAAGGTGCTTCCCACACATCTGTTCATCGCCCCATCTGCAGTTGTTGTCAATCTTCAGGGCCTGCCTTCTCCCTCCTATCCCCACTGACACCCCACACCCTAGGCTCCTGACTGCCTGCCATGGAGGGCTGTGAGTCCAGCCTGCAAAATCCCCTCCTGAGCAGACACAGGAGTGCGTTTACACTCGGGGGCAGTGTCTGGCCTTCCGGGGGCAAAACGACTCACTGAACCCGCAGCCCAGGGCCACTGGGCAAGGGCAGAGGCCACTGCACCTGTCCTCAGACTCATCCCCACACTTGACCCCATAGGAACTGATGCATCTATGTGAGCCAGGCCCTGCCTTAGTCAGCAGAGGCCACTACTTGTGCCAAATCCACTGTGGGCATGCTGTACCAGGCTGATGCTGGCCAGGCGCTGGATGTCCCCCACAGTCCCCTGAGGCCTGACTGTTGTACTCAGGCCCTCTCCCAGAGTCCTCCATCATCTCCCCATTTTACCCTCCCCCAAGCCCCAGTCACCAAGAAGGAGGTGTTGTTCTTCCAGTGTCTTCCTTTCAATGTCTGTTTCCACAGTCTCATGCTATAGAAGCGCTGAGCCCTCCAGCGTGGTTGGAGGATCAAGGGATGAAATGGGACAGGAGGAGAGGGGTCCTCCAGGCTGGTGACGCCTGCCCTGTTGGCCTGTCTCCCAAGTGGCAGCCTTCCCTGTGGGCCACATCAGGAAGCCCACGGAGACAGGGTGATTTTGCATCTCCTGGAAAATGAGTGGGACACTCCTGGCCCCCTGGCTCTCCCCACCGCCCCTACATATGTGCTCAGAAGGAGCCCAATGCATTGAATGGTTCCACTGTCGAGCCCTCTAAGACCTGGTTTGCCTCCTAAACCTCCAGTGTACTCCTCTGATAGGTGTTTAAGCTACAGGTGAGACTTTGAAGTCCAGAGAAGACAGACACACCTGAAAACCGGTCCCCATTTGGGCCGAACCTTAAAAAGCCCATTGTCCCAGAGTCCTAGTGCCCACGGAGCTGTCTGTGTGTCATTGTCCTGCCCAGGTCATCAGGTGCGGGCTGAGGACAGGCCCAGGGCATACCCTCCCATAAAGGGGTTTTCTTCTTTCCTCATTTCCTTCTATTTGAAGACTTGTTTGGGGTTTAGATTTGAATTTTGCTTCCCTTGGACACCTGGGCATCAGCATAGTGCCACCCCCTGCCCCTGACCTGGCCAGTACTTCACAGTGCTCTTGAGGTGCGGAGCCAGCTGACAAACAGGCCAGAGGGTGTGGGCCAGCAGCAGGTTAAAGGGGGAAACCCAGCAGACCCCACCCCAGGGCACTCTCCCCTACTGCCTTCAGCCTTCTGGTGCCTGCTGAACCCCCAAGCTGTGCCCTAAGCAGACCCCTGGGCAGGACCCTAGCCCTAAGCACACACCACCCTGTGCTGCAACCATGAGAAAGTGCCCATGCCTTGGGCTGTCCAGAAGCTCAGGAGTGATCAGAGGGCACCTTCTGTAAGAGGGGAGGTTCCTGGCTAAGGGACCATGGAGTGGTAGGCAGCCTGAAGGGGCTGGGCACAGCCCAGCTTTGCGCACACTCGCCTGGTCCCATCATTCCCTACCTTGGCTTAAACCTAGGAGGCCTGCATTTTGCAATTAGCCTAATCTTCCAGCCCCAGGCGAGGCTCACTGGCGAGGAATCAGCTGGGCCATCACCACGTTTTGGGGCCTGTATCCTCTTCCCTGAGCCACTGATGCATCCAGGGCTCTGGTCTGCACATAAATTCCCTCTCAGCTGGGCTTGTAAAATCCCTTCTCACCCCAGTTAGCAAAAACCAAGGGAAGAGCCTAGTTTTTTTTTAAAGATTCACTTAATACCCACCCCCCACCTCAAGCCCAAGACCGCCCATTCAAAAAATAATTATCACGGCACAGCAAGGGAGACCCACTAGATTTTGAGCTTACAGAGACATAAGGGTACTTAAAACCCTGCCGGCCTAGTATTTGAGCTTAGAACTTTTATTTAAAATGAGCCGGCAGTCTCTAGACACACACCGATCCTCAGGCTAGTCCGAGCCCTGAGGTCAAGAATGAAATGCACTTCCCTTCTCATTTTCTCAAATAGATCTTTTCCAGCCGTCTCACAGTTGATGCCAACTTTGGAACTCAGATCATAGGATCTCCCAGAGGTTTCAGGTGTTCCTAAGAAGCTTCTAAAGGAAGTTTTGGAAGAAAGACTAATAGGTGTAAACATATAAACATATATATTATATATAGCTATATATATTTAAAGAGATCTCTACATATATATATAAATACAACTACTGTACTCTCTGCATCTGTACAAAGTATGAGTTAAACTGCCCAGGTAGTGTGAGATACGTAATGCATGAATGTGAATATCCTGAAATCTGCCTTCTTAGCAACGTGCCACGTGTACTGGAGAGAGGACAGTTGCTCCTGGGAGTTCTCTCAATGGGCAAATGTACAAGTTGATGCCGTCTTATCCACCACCAAGCCATTAAGGTTGGTTTCCTGCTGAGACTTTTGTACCGGAAGCGAGACCGGCAGCACTGGGGGTGTCCATATGCCACTTATGAGGAAGAAAGCACCATGACTTTTTTATTTTCAATAAAAATATAGAGATGTCTGTCAGTTGTCGTTTGTGGGGTGGGGGAAAGGAGAAGGCGGGCCTGAGGGATGGGGGGATCCTTCACTAGGGTCCTGCTATACCCCAGGGCTGGGCTGGGGACCTTCCATGGGATATCTCTGTATGTTTTATCCCAACGCCCCAAGGTCGGTATTTATGGGGCGTTCAAAGGCCAATTCTGTCCCTCAGCCTGCCACCCACCACCTTGACCCTTGACTTAATTGAGAATAGGGCGACCAACCTTCCCAGTTTGCCTGGGACTGAGAGATTCTCCTGAACCTGGAACTTTCAGGGCTAAAACCGGGGATATCTGGGGAAAATGGGACAAGAAGGTCGCCCTAAGTTGACAAGTGCTCACAGGAATCACAGGGAGCAGGAATCAGCCGGCCACACCAGCAGGGTGACGGTGGCCAGGGTCGGCCTCCTGGATGTCCACCCCACGTGTAGACCTCAGCACCCACAGGCTGCTCTGCAGAGCCTCCTTACCTGGCCAGTTGCATGGAGAACGGAGGCTTGCCCTGCACCCCCACGCAGAGGGGCCCAAAGGGCACAGGGCCCCCCAGGCTCAAGCTCCCGCCACCACCCCGCTGCTTTGTTTTCCCCGCTCCAGCCTCACCCTCAGGCAAGCCTCACAGGAAGCAGCCGTGGGGAAGAGCTTCCGGTGTGATGGGCCAGGAGGGAGTAGGAAGAGAGAAAAAGTTGCACCTGCAGCATCTTCATCCTCCTGTTTGGAGTGAGAAGACAGGTCAGAAATGGAGCACAATGGCCAAGGTCAAGCACATACCAGGAAACAGGGATGGGGCTGGGGGTTGAACCCAGCCTGGTGCCTCCAAGGCCCGGCCACTGGGCACAAGCGAGGGGCCACAACTCAGACTCTCTCCAGTGTTGGGGCACTGCTGGGCCCCACCACCCCCGCCTGGCTTCCCTGGGGCTTCAGAGTTAGCTCAGTGAGGGCCAGCTAAGAGCCCTGTGTGCCCAGAGCTAGTGGGCAGGTATATCCCCCTAACTGGGCTCACAGCCCAGGGGACAGGAGCTCAGTGCAGGAACTCAGGGAAGGGCTTCTGTCCCAGGCATCAGGGACATGGAGGGAACATGGAAGTTATTAAAGGCACTCCTGTTACAAGCGCCCCTTGCACCTGGGATTCTGTGAGCTGCTGTTGGCCTGCATACGCAGTAGAAGACGCAGTAGACACACAGTAGAAGATGGCCATCGTTACAATGACTGTCACTGTTGTCCTTAATGAAACAGTCTGTGTGATAGTGAGGGCTCCTCTGTCCACTGGCCCCCTCCTGGGGCCTGCCTGAAAGCTGGTGAGGGTTCAGTGGGACATCTCAGGCCTCACACCCACTCCTGTGCACCCCCAGCTCAGGCGTCCTCAGCAGCAAGCCTGGAGGCCAGCACTCCTGTGCACCCCCAGCTCAGGCGTCCTCAGCAGCAAGCCTGGAGGCCAGCACTCCTGTGCACCCCCAGCCCAGGCGTCCTCAGCAGCAAGCTCGGAGGCCAGCAGGGAGTGGCAGGCCTATGTGCTGTGCTCTGCCTGCTTGTGCAGGGGCCTGGGAATGGGGACCCAGGGCCAGCCTGGCAGAGGGAGGTGGTGATCGGCTGAGCATACAGGTGCCGGGAGCCATCAGCACACAGGTGCAGCATCAGAGCCCTCCTAGGGGCCAGCCCAGTGTCTCCACCTCACACCTTTGGGGACTTTGGCCGCTGGTGACAGCTCCTATGGCCAACATGACAAACTATGCTCTGGTCACCTTACAGCTCCATGTCCTGCTCTGGGGTCCTGCTGCTGCCCGTGAGGTGGGAGATGCAGCAGGACCCACAGAACATCCCTGCCCAGCTCCTGGCAGGGTGGCAGAATTACTGTCTTGGACGCATGAGAGCAAGTGATGGCAGGAAGGCTCTTCCTCCTGCCTTCCTCACACATGATACTATGGTGTGACATCACAGAAGATGGTCCTGTGAGCCTGAGTGAGCTGCTGCGCTGGCTTCGGGTGGCAGCTGGCTCAGTAACGTGGCCGCGCTGTGGCCTCACCTTTGGGCAGACTCACCCACATCACCAGGCTCATGACAGCCCCCATTGAGTGACTGGCTTCCTGTTCCTCTACCATCCTCCCACTTAGGAAGTAGCTGACCAGTCCTGTGACACATGGAGGATGCCCTGTCTCCATGCCTGGCACAAGTGGTGTCCACAGCCTGTGCTCCAGACACCTATGGCTGCCTTTGTCTGGGAGATCCAGCTCTGTGAGGGCCTGCTTGTTGGGGCAGGTGGAGCCGCATTCCCAGCCTGTCCTCCTCTCCTCTCCGGGCTCTCCTCTGGGGCTCCTTCTGCTCTCCATCATATGTTCATCCAGTCAGTCAGTCCCCAGATCCTTAAGAGGCTCTGCTACCGGCCAGGTACCACACTGAACACAGAGTTCAGCTTCCCCCACCAGAGGCCCCAGCTGGAAACCTCAGAGGTCCCCAGCTCCTTCAACCTGGTGGGTCCTACTTGGGCCCTCCCATCTGCTCTCCAACCCACCTCCACTTACCCAGCTCCTCCCCATACCATCCCCTACTTCCATTCCCTCTCTCTACCTGCCTCAGGCTTCTCCTCACTCCACGCAACCCCTGCCTGCCCAGCTGAGCACTCAAGCCCACCCTGCTGGCTGCTGTGGGCCCATCTTTAGTCTAGCTGCCCTGGGCCCCAAGGCTTCCCCAGCCCCACTCCTCACTGCTCACCCCACCCCACGCCCCATCATCCAGCAAACCACACTCACTGCCAGCCTCGAGTTCCCACGCCCACCCCTTGGCTGGGCTTTGCTGTCCTTGCCTGGGCTTTGCTGTCCTCGCCCAGCTCACCTCTCCCTCCAGTTTCTGCCTGGCCACCACTCATCTGCTATCCAGGTCCCCTTCAGAGGCAGCCTCCTCGCTGAACACACGTGGATCATAAAGCCATGCATGCACAGAGCCAGAGGAATGCCCCCTCTCCTGGGCGGCACAGACAGCCCTGCACGCAGAGCTCCCACTCTCTGCCCTCTCTGGCGGATGTTTCTAGTTGGTTATCCTCCACTGCCTGAGCCTGGCAGTCCCTAGACAGCGGCTGCTCACTCATATCCTAGTGTTGACTGGGGACACGTGCTGTGTCCTGGGGATACTGAGGGAAGCAAGACAAGGCCCCTGCCCTCCAGGGGTAGGGTGGTGGTGGCAATCGCCCCACAATGTGCACAGTGACAATGACGACAGTGTGGAGATAAAGGGACACTCAGGGCCAGCTTCCCAGGGCTTCATGTACTTTATCTCTTTAATAGTCCCTGCAAGCCTAGGAGGCAGGAAGATTACCCCCATTGTACAGATGAGTAAACTGAGGTTAAGTGGCTTACCAAGGGGTTAAAAAAAAAAAAAGCAGTTAAGGCACAGAGCGCAATTCAGACCTAGCTCTGTGTGGCTACAAGTTAGTTCCAAGCTCTTCCAACCCAGACAGGTCCTTGGATTTTAAATGGTCCATTTCAGCTGGATTTATAGCCAAGTATCTCCCCTGCCGTGGGAAGCACACAGCAGCTGCAGTCAGGGACCCGTGCGTCTAACAAAACCGCTTCATATATGACTTCTGCAATGCTCTTTCCCTCTGAGCCTCGGATTTCTCATCTGTGAAGTTGGGGGAGATAATCTCCAGTGGCTCTTTTTCCGATTACCACCTGTGGCTCTCTTTGAGCACATCTCATCATTCTCTATTCTATCACCTGAGTTTATTTTCAGCACAGCACTTCTCAGCCCCTAAGAACAATTGCCCATCTGTGTACCTGCCTTTCTCCTCCCATTTCAATGTAAGATGGCGGGAGCAGGGGCCTTATTCGTCATCAAATATCCAGCCCTCCAAACATCCAAACGTGCTGGGCATGGGAAATATTTGTTAATTAACAGTGGGTTATACATTTTACACAGTACACACAGGCATAAAGGAAAAAATAGCATTTTATTTCATATAACTGTCCAGAGTCCCTGCCTCACTGGGTGTGAGGGGGGAGAGGAATAAAAACCCTGAATTTGTGGATTGATGGCATTGCAGCCTCTTCTGGTTTGACCAGAGTCTTTTGGGTGACTCTGGGTCTTGTAGATAGACCCTTAGTCATTGAGGCATCTTCCTGGGCCTGCTCCTTGTAAGAAGCACCCGCAGGTACCCCTGAGCAGATATCTGTAGCCTGGTGCAGGGGAGCTGGGCTCAGGCCACACGGCATCTTCTGAGTTCTCACAGGTCTCTGCTGCAGAGGGGCTGGCCTGGGCTGCTTCCTGGACAGGTGACTGTGGGGCTGTGCCTGGGCTTTTCTAGGCGAAGGGTGACCCCTGCCCCCACCACTCCAGTTGCAAATGTCCAGGCTGGAAGCAGCCTCCTCCTCCTGACTGCGGCCTCTGCATGTGTTCCTGAACGCCCATGGAGACTTTTGAACTCTGCGCACTCACCTGGTTCAGGGAGGGCTGTGGATGCCTCTCTTCGAGGTTTATGTGCCACCATCTTCCAGCGCTCCCAGGGGCCTTTTCAACTGGGCATCTCTACAACATCCTCACCCCTAAGAGGGAAGGTGAAGACACGCCCACCTGGCCTCCCAGCGCCCCCCTGAATTTGTCTCCCTTTTTCTCTTGCTGACAATCCCCTGCGGTCCTGAAGAGGTGATCTGTCTGCCTCCTCATCCTGTCTGCCACAACTTCCCCTACATCCCAACCTCCTCCTGCCCCATGAAATCCATGGAACTAGACAGGGGCACGTGGTTTCCTGGAGAAGAATAAAGAATATATCCATTTATTATTTTCAAAATATTATCCCCATTCCAAACCCAATCATGCGCTCACACCGTGTGAAGTCCAAATGCTGGCAGAACGCACCATATGGAGGAGGATTTCCCGGTTGCTCATTCAAACACAGAGACGTGAGGGGGCCGTGAGTCACCACACGAAGCCAGCAGCGTGGGAGCACCACGCTCAGAAGAATGGGAGCCAAATGCCCATTGCAAGCTGTGATTTCATTTCAGCAAAACACCAGCTGCCACACGGCGTTACAATTTGAAGAATAAATGGCTGTGTGACTGCAAGGCATTTAACACAGAGCCAGGCATGCATCGAGTAGGGTGTGCCTCATCAAGGTTAGCTCCCATTCTTGTTTGGGATTCCCACTCTGTGCCCGGTACGTGACAGCCATCATTCCCTTCACTCCTTACGGGAAAGAGGAATTGTCATCTCCATTTTGCAGTTGATGAAACTGAAGCTTAGTGAGATTAAATGACTCACCTGTGGTCAGAGAGCAAGTTAGCAAGGAAGTCCAGACTCCAACCCTGAGAACCAACCTGGCTGCAAAGCCCTGTCTGGGTTCCTCTCCACCTGCCTCCCCCACCCGAGCCCAGCATGGGAGCCCAGCTTCTACACTGCAAGCTGGAGGCCCTGGGCACACCCTGCTGTCCACAGAGCCCCCCACACCCTGCATCCCCACTGGGCAGAGTGATTGTCCTCACCTGGAGAGCTTTTCTGTCCTTCATGCTTGATTGCTTGCTGGTTCCTTCTCCAAGTGGCCACTTCAAGGAGTGGAAATCAGGGCGTCTGCTAGGCAGCCCTGGGGAGCTCCCTTCTCCACCCACCTGCGGGGAGCCTGTCTGGGCTGCATAATTAAAAAGCCAGCTCTTTGTTCTTAAAACAGCCAAATCTGTGGCTTCCACAAAGGTCCTGCACACCCTGCAGGGAAGAGCTGGTGCCAGGGGCTCACCTTGCCCCACCCACCTGACCTCAGCTTCTCTGAGTGAGAGGAATCCAGGACGGTCGTGGGTTGGAGAGAACAGCCCTGGCCTGAAACAGGGTCAGGGCTGATGGTTGGCATATGGAGGGGCAGGTGGGGGCAGAGGAGTGATGCCAGGGAAAGGAAGGGCCACATGGGGCAGACAGCATGGCTGAGTGGCGCTGGGAACATCCCACCTCTCTTGGCCCATAAAATGGGAGAGCCAGTCTAAAGTGGAGAGCAAAACCACTGCCCTGCAGGGCCAGGCAGGTGAATGAATGAGCACACCAGGCCTTGTAAACCAGCCCAGAGGCGGCAGGATTTCTGCCCACGGGCTGGTGGGTTGTTCTTCTTGCTTTGGAGACTGAGGTCAGTGGTGGGAACTGAGCAAAGCAGGAGACTGCATATTACACCAGAAGTATCCAGACCAAAGGAAGAAATTAGAAATTCAAGCGCAGCAAAGAAAATATGCTCTGGGCCAGGGCCAGCCGGCAGGTTGCCAGCTGGTAACTTGTGATCTAAATGACTCTAGGTTACCTTGGAGGTCAGATGAGTAACAAGGGGCTTCCTATCATTTAGCTATTGGTAATATGTAATAGCTCGAACCTGGGCTTTGGAGGCAGAAACACTCAGATTCAAATTTTGCTCTATCTCTTACTGAATGATTCCTGCAATTATTTAATCTCTCCATGCCTGCCTTTTCCTGTTTCTAATATGGGGTTAATAATAGAAGTGTCTGCCTCACACCATTGTTGTGAAGATTAACTGAAGTTACTATATCAAAACTGCTATATATGACAAGCTCTCCTACTGGTCACTATGATTATAAGTAATTAGGGGCAAGTTTCCTTAGGGCTGGGTAAACTGTCAATAGGCCCCAAATCTAGCACAGTTTATCATCACAATCTTTATTTATTTTTTTATTTTTTGAGATGGACTCTTGCTCTGTCACCCAGGCTGCAGTGCAGTGTCACGATCTCAGTCGGCTCACTGCAACCTCCGCCTCCTGGGTTCAAGCGATTCTTGTGCCTCAGCCTCCTGAGTAGCTGGGACTATAGGCACGCACCACCAAGCCTGGCTAATTTTTGTATTTTTAGCAGAGGCGGGGTTTCACCATGTTGGCCAGGCTGGTCTCGAACTCCTGACCTCAGGTGATCCGCCTGCCTCGGCCTCCCAAAATGCTGGGATTACAGGCATGAGCCACCGTGCCCAGCCCTATCATCACAATCTTCTACTCATAATTATTCTTTCTCCTAAAACTACTATATTAAGTGGGAAACTAAATGTGATTTAATTCGTAATCCAAATTTTTTTTGCATGTACATGAATTCCCAAAGCAAGGGGAAAAACACCTATGTCAGATGAAGTGATAAACAGAGATGCCAATAACATTGAGCCACCTCAAAGAAAAAAAAACCCTCAGATTTCTCTACCCCATGCTTCTGGCACATTTTAGCCAAAGGAGCCTAGACCCCAAAAACAGGGAATAGAAATGAACATGTATTGAGTGAGGCCCTGCTTTGGAGGCAGACGGCCTTCAGTCCTAATGCTACTCCCGCTAGCTGCATGATCTTGGATAAGGCACTTAACCGCTGGGCCTCAGTTGCCTCACCTGCAAAGTGGGGATAATAATAAGGCTTATCTCACCTAGGGGAAGGGGCTAAGGAATAAAAATCATGTATGTAGAGTGCTTGTATCTAGTAGATGCTCAATAAATGGTGGCTATTATTGTTTCTCTTGTATCCCCTTCACCTGAGGCTCACTACTCGTTCCTGTCAGTGAAGAACTGGCCAGCCTTTTACTAATAACACATCAGCCATCTCCCAAAGCATTCAAACTCCACAAAAACACGGTTCAGTACTATTCCATTGGGTTCCAACCACTCCCTTCATTCTTCTTAAGAACCTACCATTACTGTCAAAACACCGATTTTCCAAATATACATATTTGCCCATCAGTTCTATTAAAGAAGTATAATAAATGATCTGCATTGTCCAATTAATGCCAGAGGCCCAGCTCATGAAAGAGTTGGGAGGACCCATCTTCTCTGATCCAATCCAGTCTTATTTGGCCTGTTGTAGCTTGGAAACAGAGACGAATCTGCTGCAACCACTTGGCCTCTGATGAGAGTCTTCGGGAAGAGATTTGCTGGAAACATCCCGGTGTCAGGCTGAATGACATGCTTGCTAAGAGATGGTACACAGTGGAGACTGGATGCTCTTGGCTACTGCCATGTTTGGGCTCTCCTGGGTATTGTAGGTCTTAATCCTGAGGCACTGGCTGAAGAAACCAACCCAAATGAGCCTGTAGCTGTGAGCTGTCCCTCTGTGTGCTCTTCAGGAGGCAGCAAGTCTTCCCAGGGGTCCACAGATTCCAGCGCAGTTTCCCAAGTACCATCACAGTTCTCCACCCATTTGAGCTTTCCATCACCCCAGGAAGATGGGTAGACAGCACCATATTACAGAGAAGGAAAAACAGAGGTCCAGGGAGGTTTAGTAACTTGTCCAAGGTCACCCAACTCATAAGAGGCATGCCCTTTGTGAAAAATCATTAAGAATAGAATCTACACATTTGGAGATTTGGGCCGATTCCACCCTTGGGAATCTCAGTGTATTCTGTTCACACACTGAAACCAGTAGGGTGCTATGTGGAAAGGAAAACAGTCTGTACTGTGGCCGTTCTCCATGCCAATAATTAGTGCTGGTCAAATTTGGATCAGGTAAATTTTGCTGAGATCTCCCTGCCCTCTGTTCTGCATTTGTGGCCATCACCTGGGGATGATGTGTGCTGTGGCAGAAGTTCATATGGGCAGCGGCTGGGAGCACAGTCCTTGGGGGTCTGATAGCCTGGGTCAAGTCCTGGCTCTGCCTCTTACTAGCTGCATGACCTTGGGCAAGTAGCTTTACTTCTCCAGGCTTAAACATAAGAATAAAAGGAATAATCAGTAACTTTTAACAAGTGCTTACCACGTGCTAGGTGTTGCCCTAAGCCCTTTTCTTGCATTCTTTCATCATCTCAACAGCCCTCTGAGGTAGAATGTGTGTCATTGTCCCCATTTTACAGATGAGGAAACACTAATATGGAAATCCCAGTGCCCCTAAGGTGGTAAGGGAAATATATCCACAGAAGGGCTGGCTCCAGCTCAGTGCCTTTCAGGGGCCTTTACATAGGTCAGAGGTCAGCACTCTTTTTCTGTAAAGGGCCAGATGGTAAATATTTTAGGCATTCTGAGTCATACGGTCTCTGTCGCAACTCTGCCTACTATTGTAGCACAAACTCAGCCCTACACAATATGTAAATGGCGAGTGTGACTGTTTCCACTAAAACTTTGCAAAAACAGGCTGTGGGCTCCATTGCACCTGTGAGTGGAGGGTGCTGACTCCTCTGCCTTAGGTGAATGGGTTCTCTTCCGACTTATTATTAGTGCCAATCTTGCTAAATTTCCATAAGTCCCCTCTCTTCCTTTTTTCTTCTAAGTGCCTGAGCCCAACTGGTTGGAAGCTTTTGGTCCCCTCTCTTCCTTTTTTTCATCGAAGTGCCTGAGCCCGACTTATTGGAGGGTGGACATGAGGTTGCGGAAGAAGATGAGGACACTGGCAATGGCGGGTGCAGCATAGGCTGGGGGAAGCTCACTAGTTTCCATCAGCCAGTGAAGTGGCAGGGTGCCAGCAGGGACAGCATTTGGGTCAGTTTGGCAGGGAAAAGGGTCCTGGTTCTCAAGAGCAAGGAGAGAGATTTGCCTGGGAGTGACCAAGACTCTAGGTCAAGGAAACAGGTCCAGACAGTTGGAAGCATTAAATGGGGGCCCCAGTCAAGAGTGCAAGGTTAAGGGTTCGTCTGCAGCTTGGGGAAGATGCAAACACACCGAAAAGTTCAGGCAGAAGTCCATTCAAAGAACTGGGCAAAGAAGAGGGAGTGGGAGAAGAAGGTGTGGGTAACTTTGGACCTTGTCTACTGGTAGGCTGGGGCCACTAAGATCCTGGCTGCCTGGGGCAGGGTGGGCTCAGGACTAGCCAAGAGCCAGGCCTGCAGCTGAGCCCAGATGAGGATGTCAGTAGAAATCCTCACAGGGGAAGCAGCCAGAGCCTCCTCCTCCTCCAGGAACCGATGCAAAAAAAGAGAATGTCACATGCAAAGCTCATGGTGCCCATGGGGAGCTCAAGAAAGGCCTGTTGCTTAACTGAATCCATTCCATTCGATAGACATTAATTAAACATGTACTGTGTGCCAAACCATGAGGAGACAGAGATAGCACATATGCTCAAAGCTGTCACTGTTTACAAGTGAGATAATCAAATGCACAACTTGACTATGAGACAAAATGTTCACGGAAGCTCAGCCAAGCATGACTGAGACGGAGAAGGGTTCTGTCCAGGGAGAGGCCTTTCAGAAGAGTTTGTTAGCCAGATACGAAGAATGATCACTTCTGTACTCTCCATACTGAGCCTGAATGGTCCTCTGCAATTTGTATAAGGATGAAGATTTGAAGATCGCTCTTTCTAGAACTCATATGAACAATTAAACATCTGAGGGCTTGTTTTCCTCTGAGAAGCATTAAGATCGCAGAGCTCCCAGAAGAAAAAGGAAGCCTCTTAATAACAAACATTAAAAAAAAAGGGTCTTTTGCCCTCAGGGTCCTTCCTAGAGGTGGACTTCAAACAAATTGTGTATTCCTCTCATCAAATGGCCAGAAAGAAAGCCTTTTCTTATTCATAATTTCAGTTTTAAGAGAAGTTAGAAGCTGTAGAACTTTAGAAGGAATGGTTGTCAGGAACTAAACTCTAGCTCTATAAACTGGTTTTAAAAAACCCCAGGCTCACAAAGATAATAAAAAATGCATTTAATAGCATGTCAATATACAGTTTAAATGTGTAGTAAGTCTTCTGTTAGTCAGTGCATTACAGGGATAAAGAGGAGGAATTTCATTTGGAATGCACAGTCCAACGCTAGGTATAGGTGCGGAGAAATCTTGGTGCTCTTACACTATTAAAATTCCGTTTTATGAAACATCACTCCAGGTGCAGGGCACTGTGCCAGTGAAGGACTCATCTGGTCCGGTGTGCAAGCTACAGTTTTCAATTAAATTGTATACAAGTATTAACAAAAGAATAAAATTTATTATTCACAAAACTAAAGTGGTTATCATAAAGCTTACAAGAGAGTACAGCCTAGAACTAATGAGTTGAAAAACTAGTTTTAAAAATAATAAAACTTACTGGACAGTTTTGGAAAATGATATTATAAAACAACGAAAACAATTGGCACAGTTTAACCACCTAATTTCTAAGTGCACTTTGTAATGTTCCTTGCAAGCTGCCACTTTTCCCAGGATAAAGACAAAAAGCTTCAGTCAGGTGTCACTGGCTTATGGTGACGGTTTTTTTTATTGCATTGCCAAGAGTGGATTTTAAGAAAAAACACTACAAAGGTTTCAAAAACCCTATTTATTCTCTATCATCAAAAATAGCAACAGGGGGACTTATACAACTTTTCTGTGAGTACCCACCAGTCTATTTTTTTTTTCTTAAAAAAAATAGAAGTTAGTTAAAGAAAAATGATTTGGTTTTTAAAAAATAATGTAAGGAAACACTTAATCAGATAGCCCAAGGAGTCATCAGAAATATGTGTAGCAAGAAAGCTTCATTTTCGGCCCTCTCTGGCCTTTGCACATCTTTTACTAAACTAGAAAGAGAATGTACAGTACCAATATGTTCCCCAATCTGCTTGGATCAAATTGTTTGTTTTTAAACCCATTATTGCTAAACCAGAGTGTTGACACTGAGCGCCGAGGAGTCCACTCATAGAGGATAAAATTGAGAGGCTGCTTCCGAGGACTGGATCTCCACCTGGGCCATTTTGAACTGAGTGCACTGCAACCACTTTCGGAGGGCTGCCAGGCCAGCACTGCTCTGGCCCGAGCCCGGCAGCGTCCTTAGGCTGTGGTGGTTCACGTGGTTCTGAATAGCCTGGAGGCGAAGCTGGAGTCCCGCAGATAAGTGCTGTCGAAAAAGGGCAAGAGGTTTTAGTTTATTTCTTTTCACAGGCAACCCAGGGAGTGTCGACCCGGGCGGCTTCTTGCAGGCAGAATTTAGGCTTGGCTCAAGGGTCGTCTGGCCTGAAGAAGGCAAACTCTCTACTCTGGCAGTGCCCAGGGCGGGGGATCGCACTGTGTTTTCTAGAGTCGTCCTGGCCCAAACCCATCATAATAATGACATGCTCACCTTGACGGACTCACTGCAATGAAAACAAAGCCGCCACACCAGTGCTGGGCTAACACATAAACTTGGCCCCAGTGAACTGTTTACGACAGGGACCTGGTGTGGTGGTGAAGTGCCCGGGTTCTGCTGTCAGGATCCCTGTGTTCAAAGCCTGGCTCTTCTATAGGCGACTTTGGGAACAAGGTTTATTGGTCTGTGTTTGGGTTTTCTCATGGGTAAAGGGGGGATAGTGACACTTACTCAGGGGGTTTGTGTAGGACAAATGGGTTAAAAAAGTGCTCAGAACAGAACTTGGCACATGAAGAAGCTAGGATGATAGCTTCTCTTCTTTCTCCAAGCTTCTTAGGGAGTTCTGTCGGCCTGCTCCTGGCCATCTGGGTAATCGCCACAGATTGCCATAAAGCCGGGAAAGGGATAAGAGAGGCAATTTAAAATGCTTCAAGCTGAGAGTGCAAGAAACTCTCTTTTCACAGAAAAAACTAGTACCGAGAGGCAGTTTTCAGCAGTGCCCATGCCCCCGATGGCTGCCACAAATAGCACCAAGGCCGTAATCAGGACTCAAAGGCTGTGGTCATTGTTGACAGCCGCATTTTTCTCTTTTGGTGTCTGGGTACCCTGAGTTCATACCGCTTTCCTTCCACTAGCATCCCTCCCCAACTCGGAGAAGAAACCCAGCAAAAAACTTTCCAGCTTTTCCTCCCATCCCCCTGACACTCTTAGTGCTACAGACAGGACCCGGTTTGGATGGAGCAGGCAGCTGGCTTTGCCATCTTAAGTCACGCCCAGTAACTCTGTTTGCTGGTCATAGAGTATGTTTGCCCCTATAATGACAAAGCGCCAGTCAAGGCAAAGCCTGGGGCTGGGAAATATATTCAGGCAGGATCTCCTCTTTTAGGCTGTGGGGCCCTGACCAAGTCACTCTTCCTTTTGGTCCTAAATTTCTTCATATATAAAATGAGGCAGTAGGTTCCTTGTAGCTCAATCCTATCATTTATTCGAGGTTGTCCTGTCATAACAGAATTCTTCTCAGGATAGAAAATCCATTTTAGCAACCAGGACACATCACTGAATGTGCCTAGGTATCCTCCAAGGGGTCGGTATGCTATTCTTTTTTTTTTTTTTTTGAGAGACTGGGTCTTGCTCTGTCTATATATACACGATCTTGTTATCTGCAAATAGTGACAGTTTATTTTTTCATTTCCAATTTATATTTCTTTGATTTCTTTTTTTAAAATAGAGACAGGGTCTCACTCTGTTGCCTAAGCTGGAGCGCAGTGGCAGGATCATAGCTCACTGTAGCCTCGAACTCCTGGGCTTCCAAGTGATCCTCCCACCTCAGCCTCCTAAGTAGCTAGAACCACAGGTGCATGCCACCACAGCCAGTTAAATTTTTATTCTTTTGCAGAGATGGGGTCTCGCTATGTTGCCCAGGCTGATCTCCAACTTCTGGCCTCAAGCAAACCTCCCACGTTGGCCTCTCAAAGTGCTGGGATTACAGACAGAAGCCATTGCACCCGGCCTCGGCCTGTACTCTCATCAGTGGATTGAGGCTTGCTCAGACCCTGGGATACCGCCCTCCACCTGCATCCTCACCAACCTCAAGCAGTAGGACAATGGTTCCTGCTGCCACCCCCTGCCTGCAGAGCCCTTACCTGGCCCACAGGTCTCCTGCATTATCAGCCCTCTAAGGCCAGGAGCAGGTTGAATTCATCCTTCTCCATAGTAAATGGAGCACCAACAATCCCTAGGAACATTATACGTTCTCTGCAGGAAACCGAGCTTCCAATCAGCCCAGGGAGTGACTTACCTTGATATTTGACTGAATCATTGGCAACCACATAGGTATCAGCTGTATAGAGAAAGACAAAAGCTTCATTATTAGTGTCCTCTATTCTCCCACAAAGCTTCGCTCATTGCAAGGGAAAACAGGCCACATTGAATCCCTTTCACATCGCGCACGGATGTGGGCCCTGCTGCAGGGCTACCCGTTATCAGCAAAATGTCTTTCTGAGGCCAAACCCCGCTGAGCCAGTGGCATTTGGAGGTTAATAAGCGCCCCATGAGTGCCTGAGATACACACTTTAGAGTAAATGACTGATTGTCTCTCGAAAGCTACCAAGCACAGGAAATTAAATGTGTATTTATTTAATTAAATCCTCACTTTCTTGAAATAGAATTTCCTCCACAGGATCTTTAGAACTGAGTGTCTGAGTGGAATGGCGACTCTATCTGCCTGTAGTCATTAAGAAAATATCTCTGGTCAGTGGATGGAACACTTAAGTGAGCGAGAAAGACCACTCCAAGATGCCTGGCTGCGATCTGGAAGGTGTAATACAGCGAGACTGAGCCGGGTGTCTGCGGAGTGTGGGAGCACACACAGCCAAGCAGCAAGTCTCTGCTGGAGAACCCTGGCCCTCTGCTGCCTCTCTGACAGGCCCTCAACCCCTCTGATGTGGTCCTTCCTGGGAGGAGGTCATAGGTGCCCTGGCCTGAGGACCTCCAGAAGCTGCTCCTTCTCTCTGCTTTGGGCCCTCCTCCGTGTTTCAGTCCTTTAAAATCTAAGTAAATATTCATGGCCTTGTGCATCCAGAAGTCGGAGACAGAATATGGCATTCCTCAAACTGTGTCCCATGGCACTCTAATTTGGAGAGCTTTTAAATGGTGGAGGGGGACTCCGATCCAATAGGTTTGGAAATGTTAGTTTCTGTATTTCAGTACTTCTCAGATCTTTAATACACCAATATGCATCATATCATTTCACTCCATATTCCTTCCAACCCTCCACTCAAATAAAGGAGTAGTGTTGTCATGGATTGAATTGTGCCCCATTAAAATCTATATTGAGGTCCTAATCTGCACTGCATCACAATGTGACCTTATTTGGAAATGGGATTGTTGAATATGTAAATTAGTTAAGATGGGGTCATACTTGAGTAGGGTGAGCCCCTAATCCAATATAACTGGTGTCCTTATAAAAAGGGGAGTTTAGACACATACACACAAACACACAGAAAGCATGCTATGTGAAGATGAAGACAGGGACCTACAAGCCAAGGAACCCCAAAGACCCAGCAAACCACCAGAAGCTAGGAGACAGGTCTGGAACAAATTCTCTCTCCAATCCCTTAAAAGAAACCAACCCTGCCGACACCTTGATCTCAGCCTTCTGGTCTCCAGAACTTCCAGGGAATACATTTCTGTTGATTGAACCACCCAGACTGTAATACCTTGGTAGTCCTGGGAAGCCAGAACAAGGGCATTCCAGGAAGCAGAGAGAAGGCATGGCGAAGCTCATTGGTGGGAGTGTGCAGAGAGTCGGGGAGGGGAGACAGTCACGTGATGCTGACATGTGAGGCTCTTAGAAAACAGCCATGAAAAACAAGTTTAGAAAAGCACAGGCCAGGCCTTCACACCCTTAGCCCACCAGATGGCCCTAAATGCCAAATTAGGGGATCTGAATTTTATTCCAAATTCAATACAACTTCCAAAGAGGGGATGCTCTATTCACCATGAGCAGAACAGTGCTCCAGACAGATCACTGTGGCAGCAGCCTGCAGATTAGGGTGAAGAAGGAGGCAGGGAATGGAGGCAAGAGCCACTGTGGAGGTTGCCTCAATGGTCCAGAGAAGACCAGGGACAGTTTCTGGGGATGGGGAAGGATTCCGCCTGCAGAGATAAATCTTGAGGATCTGAGGATGAGTCTGCTCTTTCAAGTGAGGAAAAGGTCAAAGAAGAGGTAGAGGTTTCTAACCTGGGCAAACTGGGGGACACTGATGTAATGAACAAAACCAAAGAAGAAGGAGAGCTTTTTGGGATGGGGGACAGTATGTGAATGACCTCAGAGTTCAAAGTTAGTCATAGCCATAAGCTGCTGGTTTCATTGAATTCATCACATTTTCTTTAAAATGAACTTGGTGAAGTGATAAGCTGCATTTCTCTCCCTGTTTTTGTTCCCAAGGCTAAATCTGGCTGTTGTTTGACTTTTAACATTCTGTTGATGTATATAATTCGTTAATTTGACTTCTATTGACATTTACTCCTAAACATTCCTAAACGTAGTGTTTCTGTTGCAGCTAGCTAACACTTGGTCTCTAACATGAATACTGTGTTTATCAATGGAGTATGGTGTGTATCAGAAAATGTAATGAGACTAAAGCTGAAAATATCAGAAGATGCCACCCTCTCCATGCCTCCCCCCTCCCCCAACCCTCATAACAAAACTGTGGGATTACAAAGATTGGTACCAGATAAGGCTGTGCCCTCTGACCCTTGCTAGGACTGGCTCCTCTAGACATTCTGAATGGAAAAAAATATTTATCTAGTCTAACTGTCTCCCCCTATAATTTCTGCACAGCAAAAAGCAAGCCCTGGAGGGTCCTGATGCTACAGACTTTGTTGACCTTTGACTATTTAATACAGAAGTTGGCCCATACGCCTCTTGATATTTGGGAAAACCCAAACTAACCTCCTGTTAAGAATTGTGAGGGACTTGAGAAGAGTAGGGTCAGGGAGTACTGAGTACCCTGTCCCTGGGTGGATACCTTTCCCAGTGCTGCCACTGTGGCTAAGCGTCCATGTGAAGCAAGCAAGGGGAATAGTGATGTTGGTCTAAAAGGGTTTTTATTATTTCCCCATTGATGTAATCTATGACCATGTGATTCTAAAATATACCTGCAAGGGACCTTCAGGTTTGTGATTTGCAAATCACGTGACTAAAGGTATCCAGTTAAAGCTCATCATTATTGATGACATTATATAACCCAGCCATCATCCTATTTCAGAAATGTTAATTTGACTTATTGAATAACTTTCATTTTCATTCTCTTTTGCTAGTGGTTCCTACAAATCTGTCAGTAAGAATTAGATGTGATTTATTTTGGGCTCTGCAATGTTATGATGGAGTAAAGTTGGTTGGGCTTTTTTTTCTCCCCCCTCTTCAGAAACAATATCTTGAAAACTGAAGGACATTTAAAAAATAGGTTTTCACAAGAATAAAAGTGATACCCTTCCTCTTATCTTGGTTCATGCTACAGAACAAATGGAAGACTTCCTGCCTGGTTGGACTGTACTCATTTCAATCCTGCTTATTCCAGCCCTCAAAATTAAAATTGGTGATGAAACTTTCTCTTTCAGCCAAGATGGAGTAACAAAGACCAGATTTACCCTCCTGCCTGGAACAACTAAAAATCCAGACAAACTATAAAAAACAATGTTTTTCAGGTATTGAGCATCAAGAAATGCAGGACAGAGATCACTGAGGGAAAGGAAACAAACCAGGTGAGTCCTGCAGGTATTCCAGCTCACTGCCTAGAGAGTTTTCAGGCAGTAGCACTGGCAGCAGGAATGCAGGTGGAGCCTGGCAGTCTTCCTGAGTGAGGAGAGGTAGCCAGGAGCCCTGGGAGGTCAAAGTGACTACAGTTTTCAAGGTAGAGTACTGGACAGGAGAGATCTACAGAGAGAGAGACAACTCCAAAGATCTGAAAAGGGATCCCCCTGAGTCTTCAGCTGAGTGCTGACCAGTACATGCAAGTTATAAAAACTACCCAACACTGGAGAAAAAACGACCCGAAAATCTTAGAAGGAAAAAAATCCCCTGGTGATTATATAGGGCCAAGAATATTTTGTGTTCCTATTAGTCAGAGTGGAAAAATCTTATAACTCATAGAACATCATGAGAGTACTGATAAGGATAGTGGTGTACAGCAGCAGCAGTGAAGAACTACGTGCCCTACAAAAATTGCTGCTCTGATCAATACCTAACAAAGCTTAAATGTTAGCCTCAGAAGGATAAAGATATTTGTAAGTTATGTAACTATGTCACAGAATACAGCTTAAGAATATTTTATATGAATATAAAAATATCCATCACCCAAGAAAGTCAAATTAACAATGTCAAGAATACAATAAAAAAATTACCAGGCATGCTAAGAAACAACAACAACAAAAGAAACACACGAATGAGGAGAAAAATCCATTAACAGAAAATAAAACAAAAATGACACAGATAACAGAACTAATAGACAAGGACATTAAAACAGTTATGATACCTATATTCAATATGGTCAAGAAGGTAGAAGAAAGATTGGGCATGTTGAGTAGAGGCACTGAATAAAATATTTGAAGAAACAATGGCTGATATTTTTCCAAATCTAATGAAAATTAGAAATCCAGAGATTCAAGAAGCTCACCAAACCCAAGCACCAGAAATATGAAGAAAACTCTACCAAGGCATAGCATCATCAAATTGCTTAACCATAGTGGCAAAGACAACAGAGGAAAAAAGACATATCACATACAGACAAAAAAGATAAGAATGACAGATTTCTTGTTGGAAACAATATAAGCAAAAAGACAATGGAGGAGCAATATCTTTAAAGTATTGAAAAAAAAAAAAAAACCTCCGAAACCATCCATCTAGAATTCAATACCCAGTGAAACTGTCTTTCAAAATTGAAAGCAAAATAAAGCTTCTGAAACATACAAAACCTAAAACAATTAATCACCAGCTGACCTGCACAGGAGACTTTACAGAAAATCCTTTGGGCAGAAGGAAAGATGAAAGATGAATGTTTAGATCTATAGAATGAAATGAAGAGCACTAAAATGGCAAATATAAATATGGCAATTATAGCAAATATAACTGAACATAAAACTTATTTAAAATCTCTTTAAGAGATAGTCAACTGTTTAAAGCAAAAATAATAATGTATGATTTGCTTTATAAAATATATAGAAAATGTATGACAATAATAGCACAAAGTCAGGAGGTGGGAAATGGAGGTATATTATTGTACAGTTCTTATACAATATATGAGGTGGTATAATATTCCTTGAAGGCAGACTGTGATTAAAAATATATACTATAAACTCTGAATCAACCACTAACACAACAACAAAGACATACAGCTAAAAGATAATTTAAAAACACACTTCTAAACAACTTAAGGGGCAAAGAAGAAACCAAACTGGAAATTAACATTTTGATCTGAATGGAAATGAGAATCTCTCAAAATCTGGGGGAAAGCAGCTAAAACAGTATTGAAAGGAAATTTAGAGCACTAAATGCTGATGTTTGAAAAGAAGGAAGTTCTCAAGTTAATTATCTTAGTTGCCATCTCAGTTTGTCTTAATTAGACAAAGAAAAGGAAATTATATCCAAAATTTAATCATAAAAACCTTAATCCAAAAGAAGGCACAAAAAGAGAGGACAGGAGACAAAGAACAGATGTGAAATATAGAAAACAAGCAGTAAGATAATAGATTTAAACCCAACAACATCACAAAACACATTAAATGAAAATGATCTAAAAACCTCAATCAAAAGGAAGAGACTGTCAGATTGCATTTTTTTTAAAAGCAACATCCAACTTTATGCTGCTTATAAGAAATGCAGTTTAAATACAAAAACATAGATAGGTTAAAAGTAAAAAGATGAAAAAATATGTACCATCCTATCATTAGTCAAAAGAAAGCTGGACTGTTTTATTAGTAAATATTACCAAAGATGGATAATATTTAGTAATTTGATATAGCAAAAGTCAACACTGTTCAAGTGCAGTGGTGCAATAATACATATATAGTAAATGGTACATATTTAAAACACCCAGTTTGATAAGTCTTGACTTACATTATGCCATGCACCACAATCAAGATAACGAACATATCTATCACCTCCAAGTTTTTTCAGCCTGAGCACGGTGGCTTATGTCTGTCATCCCAGCACTTTGGGAGGCCAAGGTGGGCAGATCCCTTGAGGTCAGGAGTTCAAGACCAGCCTGGCCAACACGGTGAAACCCCGTCTCTACTAAAAATACAAAAATTAGCTGGGCATGGCGGTGGGCACCTGTGGTCCCAGGTACTCAGGAGACTGAAGCACGAGAATTGCTTGAACCCGGGAGGCAGAGGTGGTGGCAAGCCAAGATCGCACCACTGCACTCCAGCCTGGGTGACAGAGCAAGACCTGATCTCAAAAACAAACAAACAAACAAACAAACAAAACTAAACTAAACTAAAAATATTACCAAAGATGAAGAGGGACATTTTATAATTTCAATTCATTAGGAAAATATAGCAATCCTAAAGACTTATAAGCCTAATAACAGAGCTTCATAATACATTAAGCAAAAATAAATCCACATTCAGAGATATTTCAATACCCCTTTCTCAATAATTGATAGAATAAGTTGACAGACATAACAAGAAGGACATAGAAGACTTGAGCAATACAATCAAAAACTTTGAACTAACTTACTTAGGAAACTCCAAGCAACAACAGCAGAAGACACATTCTTTATGAAGATACACAATATTCTGGGCCATAAAGCAAGTCTCAATAATTTAAAATGAATCAAATTATATAAAGTATATTCTCTGATACATTAGAACTACAAATCCATAACAGAAAAATCTCTGGAAATCTTTAAATATTTGGAAGTAAAACAATATAGTTCTAAATAATCAATGCCAGAAAGAAAGCAAAAGAGAAGTTAGAAAGTATTTTGAACTGAATAAAAATGAGAACACAACATGCCAAATTGTTGGATGCAGCTAAACCAGTGCTTAGAGGAAAATTTATAGCACTAATCACTTATATTAGAAAAGAAAAGTCTCAAATCATTGTGCTCTACCTCAGCCTCCCAAGTAGCTAGAACTACAGGCATGCGCTACCATACCCAGCTAATTAAAAAAATCTTTTTTTTGCAGGGTAGAGACTGGGTCTCAATATGCTGCCAGGCTGTCCAGGCTGGTCTTGAACTCCTTGTCCCAAGCAATCCTCCCTCCTTGGCCCTCCAAAGCACTAGGATTACAGGCATGAGCCACTGTGTCCACCCCCTAACAATCTTTTTGTAGAAATTGACAAACCAATTTTAAAATTTATCTCGAACGGCAAATGACCTAGAATAGCCAAACAACTTTGAAAAAGATGAATGAATTTAGAAGGCTGACACTACCTGATTTCAATGAATATTATAAAGCTATAGTAACGCAGACAGTGTGTTATAAAAATAGACAGAGATCTGGCCGGGCATAGTGGCTCACACCTATAATCTCAGCACTTTGGGAGGCCAAGGTGGGCAGATCACCTGAGGTCAGGAGTTCGAGACCAGCCTGGCCAACATGGTGAAACCCTGTCTCTATTAAAAATACAAAAATTAGCTGGGCATGGTGGCAGGTGTCTGTAATCCCAGCTATTCAGGAGGCTGAGGCAGGAGAATCACTTGGACCTGGGAGATGGAGGTTGCAGTAAGCCAAGATTGCACCATTACACTCCAGCCTGGGTGACAGAGTGAGACTCTGTCTCAGGAAAAAAAATAAAAATAAAAATAAAGAAATAGAGATCAATGGGACAGAATCAAGAAGTCAGAAATAGAATTGTATAGTTATTTGATTTTTGACAAAAGTGCAAAGGCAATTTGACGGAGAAAGTATAGTATTTATAACAATGATGCTGGAATAACTGACTATCCATATACAAAAAAGGTACCTCAATCCACACCTCACACCATATACAAAAGTTAACTCAAAATAGATCACAGATGTAAACTAACACCCAAGTGAAAACATAGATAACACTTAGAATAAAACACAAATAAAACTCTTTATTATTTTTGGGCTAGGCAAAGATTTTTTAAAATACAACATCAAAAGCATGATTCATAAAAGAAAAAAATTGGTAAATGGTACTTCATCAAAATTAAAAATTCCAAAGACAAACCATAGAGAAAAATCTTTGCAAATCACATACCTGATAAAGGGCTTGTATCTCAAACTTCAGTAATCAGGAAAAAACCCAACCCAATAAAAAATGGGCAAATAATTTTAACAGATACTTCACCAAGCAGACATATGGACAGCAAATAAGTACATGAAAAGATGCTTAATGTCATTAGCAAACAGGAAAATGCTATTTAAAACCACAACAAGATACCAGTACACAACTCTTAGAATAATTAATATTAAAGATTGACTATGCCAAGTGTTGACAAAGATGTGGGGGAACTGGGAATGCTCATACACTGTTCATATACTGGATCTAACAGAGCACAACAGCTTTGGAAAATCGTTTGGAAAACAATTTTTTTAAAGGTAAATATACATCTGTCACATGGGCCAGACATTTTACTCCTAGGTATTTGCCCAACATACATGAAAACATATATGTACACAAAGACATCTTCATGACTCTTCATAGCAGATTTATCTGTAAAAGCCCCAAACTGGAAACCCCCTAGATGTCAAATAACTGATAAATGAATAAGGAAAATGTGGTATATTCATACAATGGACTACTACTCTGAAATAAAAAGTAATTGTCCACTGCTACATGCAATAACATGGATTAATCGCAATATAATTATTACAAGTGAAAGAAGGCAAAAAAAGTATATACTGTATGAATCCACTTAAAGAAAATTCTAGAAAGTGCAAGCTGATCTATAGTGACAGAAAGCAGGTCAGTAGTCATCTGGGGACAGGGAGATGAGTAACCCAACTGAAGGATTATAAACGGGTATGAAAAAAGTTTTGGTTGTTTTTTTGTTTGCTTTTTTTTTTTTTTTTTTTTTGAGACAAAGTCTCATCCTGTTGCCCAGGCTGGACTGCAGTGGCAAAATCTAGGCTCACTGCAACCTCCACCTTCCGGGTTAAGCGATTATCCTGCCTCAGCCTCCCGTGTAGCTGGGATTACAAGTGTGTGCCACCATGCCTGGCTGATGTTGATATTTTTAGTAGAGATGGTGTTTCACCATGTTGGCCAGGCTAGTCTTGAACTCCTGGCCTCAAGTTATCTGCCCACCTCAGCCTCCCAACGTGTTGGGATTACAGGCATAAGCCACCATGCCTGGCCTGAAAAAACTTTTGGAGGTGATGGATATGTTCATTGTCTTGATCATGGTGCATGGCATAATGTAAGTCAAGACTTACCAAACTGCACGTTTTAAATATGTACCATTTGCCATATGTATATTATTGCACCACTGCACTCCAACAGTGTTGACTTTTGCTATTATCAAGCTACATATCATATATCTAACCCATTTGAACCAATGATCTTGTTCTGTTCTGGTAACAGTCAAGTTTTCCCTGAAAATGGGCTGCTTTTCTTCAGCATAGTGTGAGTGAATGTGACAAATGTTCTTTGTTGAAGAGTGGAGTTAACCAAGGAATGAAACAGCAAGTTATAAGGTTCCAAGTTGATGCCCACTAGTGGGTGGTGATGGTGGTTGGTGACAGTGGCCAAGATAATAGAATATAGAGGTGAAAGATAAAGAAATACAAGAAGAGATACAAGGAGAGGAAGAAGGATCAGAGAGACAAAGAGGTGGAACGATAGGAAGGAAAGGAAAAAGAGGGGAGGCAGAAAGATAAATGGAGTGGGAAACCAAGTTCTCTACTGTTTCGTTTTTGTATCACACTAGTCTGTTTCTGATGAGAGGAGGGTACCCAGGGAGGGGAGATGACAAATGCTTGAATTACTTTTATACACTGTATAATGATTTAAAATAATATTATTTGAAACTAAATTAATTTGTCTTAGAGAAAGCACCAGATACCATGTCAGACAATTACAGACTATTTTCCTTGGTTTTCTGGATATGTTTTGCAAGGTAAGGTGATTTATATTAGAATAGGGTAATTTTCACATCAATATTCCCCAGTAATATTTTCAGCACTTGTGTTACCTTTTTTTTTGTTTGTTTTTTGGTAGACACAAGGTCTCACTATATTGCCCAGGCTGGTCTCAAACTTCTGGGCTCAAGCAATCCTCCTGCCTCAGCCTCCTAAAATGCTGGGACTATGGGCATGAGCCACCATGCTTGGCCTGGTCTGATAGATTTAACCCAGGTAAAGTTGGTCACAGTGGTAGACCAAGAGCAAAATTAATGCAATAACCATTTGGTAAAGGGTTGTTATAGGAGCCTGAATTCTCCAGCCCCAACTCTGAATGTTAAAACTAATTATCTTCAGAAAGTACCTTCAACATAAATCCACATTTGTTTTTAGCAGTAAGAAATGGTCTTTAAAAATCATAAGGTTTTCCTACCTTGACAAAAATGGTCGAATTGCATTCCTGCAATGCCTCCATTAAACTAATCACATGGAGACACACCATTTCTACCATCTGAAACAACAAACATGAAAGTTAATTCCATTTCCAGTGATATAGAAACCTTGCAAACTAGTTTGCAGCCGCAGAAGACCGATGTCCTGTGCCCATGAGGTCTTTCTGTGTAATGACCATAGGAGACCACTGGCAGTGGTGTTCATTCACCTCTGAAACTTCAAACCAGAAAAAGAATTTTAAAAAAGCTCCAGAGGCTTGGTAATTGTCATGCCTCCCTCATTCAACTCAGGGCTGCCAATGGAATTCAGGCATTGATCTCACTAATCTGCACTGCACTGACTCACACCAGGGGATAAATGGCCTCTGTTGCCTTCATTTCTAACTACGGAACTCTTTGGGTGTAAGAGTTCTGTATCACGCTAGTCTGTTTGAGAGGAGGGTACCCAGGGAGGGGAGATGACAAATGCTTGAATTACTTTTATACACCATATAATGATTTAAAATAATATTATTTGAAACTAAATTAATTTGTCTTAGAGAAAGCACCAGATACAAAGTCAGACAATTACAGACTATTTTCCTTGGTTTTCTGGATATCTTTTGCAAGGTAAGGGGATTTACATTAGACTAGGGTAATTTTCACATCAATGTTCCCCAGTAATATCTTGATCCTTTCTCAATCTTGATCCTTTCTACACAGTGTCTTCATCGGCAATAACTGTTTAATTCACTGCAGATCTGCTTCCGAGGCTTTATTCTCCATGGGACAATGTAGCCATGCTTACGACAGTTCAAAGACAGTAGAGGTGATGTCCCTCATCAGAAATTCCTATGGCTGGATTTTAAATATTCCAGGGAGATTTTACCAGACCGGCTTATATGGTTTAATAAAATTTTCAGAATGAATTTAATTCAAATTCTTTTGTAATATCATTTGCATAAAATTCATGTGCAACAAATTCATTTGTAACATTTAAATATGGAGAGTGATTTGGAGGAGAGGTATTTCTTGGTATCAAAAAACTAATGATAGAAGGAACATTTTTAATCTCTAGCTTAAGTGTAAGGCCTCAGTTTTGTTGTCTGTGAAATAACAGAATAGAATGTTTGATCTCCAAATTCTTCATTAGTCCTAGAATCTGTGATCCAATAAATGTAATTATTTTCCATTAACAGTCAGAACTATCCAAATGCTAAGATTTTCACATAAACTTCCTTTAAATTGAACTAAGACATCTCTCTACACATAGAATTGCCTGTATCATTTGCATCTCTAAAGAACAAAGTGCTTCACTAAAGGAAATATACCATCCCCTTTCTAATTAAGAACCAAAAGAAAATACTTCTTAGACTATTATTCTATCAATTAAAAAAAATTTCCTGAATGCCTTTTGTGGGCAGTGTAGTGTTGGGTTTCAGGGTACACTGGAATCATCATTATGGTGTCCCTCCAGGTCCCCTGCTCCTCACAAACAAGAACTCTAGTGATGGTGTCCCCATAACAAGACGCTGGTTGCAGCTTTCCCAGCTGAGAGTCCTCCTCCAATACACAGTCAGAACCAAAGGACTCCCTTGTAAATTCCTTGCATATATCCTCCAACCTTGACTCCAGGATGAATACTCCACACTGGTTCAATGAAGTGGGCTTAGGCTAGCCATACCGCAGACATTTTCCAATGAGCTCTGGAACAGCCCCTTTCTTGGCAGCCGTCTACATTCAACAGTACTGGATTTGAAGATTGGGGAGCATAGGTCCCTATAAGGCAGCTTGAAAACATGAGGCTCTTTTCAGGCTTTGAGGCCTGAGTGGAATGAACACCTGTAGTCAGTCTACTCTTAAACCACCACAAATAGATTACCCAATTGGCTAAGGTTTTTCTAAATTGCTTTGCAATCCTCAATTAATATGAATCTCACTCCTAACCCTCTGACATTATAGCATCAAACAACCCTTCAAGGTAGATATTTCATACAACATACATTTGATGTTAGGCAGAAAAAATAAAAATTGTTTTTAATATTAATAACTGTACTTGTTTGCTTTTTTAATATTTATATATCAATATAAAAGTTTTGAGATAGATATACATTGTGGAATGGCTAAATCAAGCTATTTAACATGTACATTGCCTTACGTACTTATTTTTTATGGTGAGAACATTTGAAATCTCCTCGTAGCAATTTTCAAGTATAGAATATATTGTTATTAACTGTAGTCACCACGGCGTACAATAGATCTCTTGAACTATTATTTTGTTTTTAATCAAAATGCTTATTTTTAATCAAAATGCTTATGCAAGCAGAACATCCAGCTTATAAGGTAACATATCCCCGATCCATTTATATAACCTTACAACTGAGATCTGTGAAAACAGGGAGTGTGAGGATTAGGAGTGGTGTGGACACTTTGAGATTCCATCTCAGAAGGGAAACTCGTCTGTGAACTCACCACTTTGTTATGGGCCATTAGCTGAAGGATGCTGGGTGTCACCCTACTCCAAAATTCTAGTGCTGTCAGTATCGCCGTGAAGCTGAATTCATTCTGATTTTGGAGATTTGTAGCGACGGCACTTTGCTCGCAATAAACTGTCCACAGCTGAGCAAAGATGAACGCGTGGAAGAGGGAGCACATGTGCAGCACGGAGGTCTGAAAAGGAAGAAGACGGCATCAGTGCATTGCATCCCAGCAGGCTGTGGCCCTCCACGGAGTCCTCCCCGCATGGCTTCGGTCTTGCCAGGGAGCACAGGGGAAGCACAAAGGCATAACGTTATCTCAGAGTTACAAAGTCATGATTCATCACCTTGAAACTATCTGCTGTGCTCTCTTCTCCACCAGTGGGAGTGTGCTCAGAGAACAAAGCACATTTTTGAAGAGAAGGCACCTTAATTTGCTGAAGAAATCTACCCACCCCCTTGCCCTTTAATGAAACTGACATTCCCATCCCTAAACTAGATTAGGGAGAATAATCATTCTGCCATGTTAGGATGTTTCCTCATCTGTAAAATGGGGATAATAGTAGTCTCTTCAAAGCATGGGAGTAAAGGAGGTGATATACGTGAATACACGCCCAGAAGTTCATAATCATAGCAGCAGCAGCAGAGATCCTCTCCTAGCGGAAAGCACGTGCAGAGAGAGCACCTACAACACGCCAGAGATGGCGCCAGAGGCTTTTCCTAGATCACCTCCATCACTCTCCAACCATCCCCTCGTCTATTTCACAGATGAAAATCTGAATAACAGAGAGGTTAGATACACTTGTCAAGCTCACAAAATCGCAAGTACCATAGTTAGGAATCAAACCCAGATCTGAGTAGAAATATTAGGAATCGACTGCCTAATTCCTTTTGTGAACATCATTTAGATCATTGGGATGGGTGCGCCATTTTATCACATCGTCAGCTTGCCCTGTCCCAAACCCGAGCTGTCCCCAAGGCCAATGTGACCTCCCAGAACTTGCCGAAGCTCTGTGAAGGTCCCCTGGCTCCTCGGAGCTGATTAGTACCAATGTGTCCGGTTTGCCTGCACAGGCTCATGACTGGTGCCTGCCTTAGGTCTACTTTCTTCCTTTAGCACATCATCTGTCTCTGCAATTTACAAAGTTCCCCTGTGTAGGTCATGCCAATGTGTGCTTTAGTGAGTTCCCAACTGGCCTTCTTGTTTTCATTTTGTATTTTCCTGTATCTCTAGAGATTTCAGTTGAAAAGATGGTACATGAAGAATTAGATAATGAATTTTCCTTTGTTTTGTCTCTGGTTTTAAAAACTGATCACAGAATTTTGATTATATTTCTAGCCTTTTATTTCTCTTCATTATTTTGAGACAGAAATGCCTGGGAAGCCAACTCTTGCTTGACTCCATGATTTATCTTTATAAAAGTAAGCCGAAAAACAATTTGGGGGCGGGGGGAAAGACAGTCTGGGAATCTAAACAACTTTAAATAAGACATTAGCACAAAGTTGTGTTTCTAACATCCACAGGAGGGCAAATGATAAGATGCATTTTCTTCTCAGAAGAAACATAATTGGCTGATAAGGTTTCCATTAGCAATTGCGATGCATACGGTCTTAATCTTGCAGAAATCACTTACCTTTGATTGCTCTGGAAATCCAATCAGGATAACAATAAGATGGTCTGCAACGTGGGAGCCTGCATCCAGAGGAATGGGCAGGCAGGGAGAGGAGGCATTTGGGCACACTGCATTGTGAGTGAGGGAACCCAGCAGCAGCCAGGACAACAGTCGGATATGGGAGACACACTCAATGAATTCTTTAGGTCTATTAGAAAAGAAGGAGCGTTAAAGATGATTTTATGTTTTGTGTTTCATTGGGTGCATAACAAATGCTTATTGAAGGAAGGGATTGAAAGTGTGGTCTTGCAGGCAATCACATAAAACAAAACGCCAAGGCAACTGAGTGTCAACAAAATGATGTATCTGTTTTTCTTGTTTTCCACTCTAATCCTGGATCTCAGCTTCTTGAGAAAAGAACAGCCTTTGGTGACACAGGATTACACAGCATTCTTCCACAAGCCTGACTGCCTCTCTGACTAGCTTCTCTTTCTAAACTCTTTCCACTCCTGTCTTTAGAAATTTCTTCTCTGGTGGGCCGGGCACGGTGGCTCACGCCTGTAATCCCAGTGCTTTGGGAGGCCGAGGCGGGTGGATCACCTGAGGTCACGAGTTCGAGATCAGCCTGGCCAACATGGCAAAACCCCGTCTCTACTAAAAATAGAAAAATTAGCTGGGCATGGTGGTGCATGCCTGTAATTACAGCTACTGGGGGGCTGAGGCAGGAGGATCACTTAAACCCAGGAGGCGAAGGTTGCGGTTAGCTGAGATGGTGCCACTGCACTCCAGCCTGGGCAACAGAGCAAGACTCCGTCTCAAAAAAAAAAAAAAAAAAAAGAAATTTCTTCTCTGGCATCCCCAGTAGAGGGGAGGAAAGAGATGAGGAGATATAACACAGCTGCCCATTTTCCTGCTCCCCAGTGATCTTTTCCTCCTACCCTTCTCATTCCCACTCTACACTTTTCCTCTGGACAGGAAGGCTGACCACACAAAAGGGTGGGCTCAAACCTACTCTGAGTTCCCAAGTCAACAAACCCATACATGCCTCTCTCTTCTTTAGCCTCCCTAAAAGGCAGAGCCAGGGGCTTGTACAATCTTGCACCGATTTCATCCCTGTTATAGCTTTTGTTCCAGCTACAATCTAAGCTGCTTGAAGGCAAATATATTGATATATACCTATTAATTTACTTAACTAGTTGAAATCAAGCATTAAAGTGGTAATTCTAAGCTCAAAATTTTCATTCTTCATGAAAGGACAATTGAGGTTTTTGTGGGAGGACAGGTTTATTTTTTGGCAGCATGTCAAAGAGCATTCTGGGTCAGCAAGTACGTAAGGAGATGGGATCTGATTTCCATCTTCCTAACCAAGTATATTCTGCTGTCATAAATCTTCGGTGTACTCATTAACTCTAGCTGAGCCCGAGGAAACTCAGGGGTGTCTCCTGCCTTCTTTACCCTCATTCCCGGAATAGTAAGGGTCTTACCCTTGCTGCATTGCAGAGGGGGGATGATAAAGCCAAGGCAGATAGCGGATCACAGCTTTGTTATCTCTGTGGTTGCCCCGTGAGATGTCCATGGCTGCAATCTGGGCCAGCCCCACTTTGAGATGTCCCCCAAAGGTATCTTCATGCAGAGGCTGGGAACATGTCTTCATGTGGCTCTACAAAACCGAATGGTATTTTGTAACTCTGGCAGACATCTGGATTCATTCCAGGCCATTCTTTGAAAAGAAGAGGTTGTCATTTCCACCCCTCTTATCGCCACTCTGAGCAAATAACCTGCTTAAACTTCTTCAGAGCCTTCCCATTGTTCTTAGGATAAAAGGAGGGAAAGTTCCCTAGCCTACAAAGCCAGAAAGATCCAGCTACTGAGAACTTACCCCTTCTGCCTGCAGCTCCAGCTGTGTTGGCTCTCTGTGTTCCCTCCTGCTGCTATTCCCTTTGTCTGGAATGCCATTCCCACCTCTCTTCACCTAATTGTTCAGATTTTAGCTCAAGTGTCACTTCCTCTGGGAAGCCTTCCCTGACCTCCCTGGCCAGGTCCGTGCTGCTTTCTACCTCTTTTTCATAGCAATTGTGAGAGACACATTTTTACTGTAGTTTGTGTGAAATGTTCATTAAATTTGGCCTCCACTACCAGACTATAAATTAAATGAGAGCAGCTACTGTGTCCGCTTTTGCTCATCACAGCATCCCCAATGCCTAGAACAGTGCCATGACATTACAGGTGCTCATACATATTTGTTGAATTAATTTAGAAAGATTTCTTTGCTCAGTGTGAGCTCAGTGGGAAGGGCACTGAACTAGGCATTGAGACCTAGGTTCTAGACCCAGGTCTGTCCTAGCTAGTCCCATGGCCTTAGATAAGCCACTTGCCACTTGATCCTTCTGATTTGTTTCCCAATATGTAAAATCAGAGGGTGAGATTATGTCTGTATTTCCAACCTTTTGATGATCCTGGTTCCTACTTACTATTTTTCGAAAGCATCTGCAAAACAACCTACACATGTTTAGGTAATAATTGTTTCCTCTTCTTTGTACATCAAAGTCATTTAAGTATGGGTATTCAGATTCAGCAAGCAGTAACCAGCACAGGAGCAAACGACAGGGGAGCTCATTAAGAAATGACTGGGTTTACATATCGTGAGATATTCTCAGTTTACATTTTGATTCTACTTTCTGCCTGGGATTTGCAAATCTATCACTGTACCAAAAACCACTTTGATCGTCTGAGCAGAGCCAGAGAACAGTTCAGTGATTAAGGGACGATATTTTTGGCTGATGAACTTCTGGGATCACTAGCTCCTAATTATCAAAAAGGAATCATCTAGCGCCAGATTGCAATTTGGCTGCTCCTTGGACCATGTTTGGATTCTCTTCTGCCCTCTGTCTAGGGCCTTCCTCAGATCTCTCAAACTATTCATCTTTTAGCTCCCTAGTTGAATCACAGCAGGAAAGTGGACCTGCATCAGCAATTCATTCCACCCTGCAAAAACTCAATAATCTCAACAATTTCACTGGGATTTTGTCCATATGCAAATTAAATTTTGTTCTATCCCCTTTCATCAAGGATTTTAAGAAAATAGCTTCAATGGAGCAAAAAATAATACATGGTGTTTGTTTGCATAACATGCTACAGTTTATGAAAGTCTCTTCACGTACATTATTTTTTATCAAACCCTCGTAACAGTCAGGCAAGGTACAGATGATTAGATTCGTTCCTCAAATGAGGAAACTGATGCTCAAGGTAATTAAATGATACTATGTGGTAAAAAGAGAATGAATTGAGAGTCACAAGAATCTTGGGTTCAACCTTGACTTTACCACTTAGTAGTGTGACTTGAGCAAGTACTACACCATCCCAAGCCTCAGTTTCTCCATTTGTAAAATGGGGATAGTATCTTAACAGAAGTATTGTGAGAAGTGAATATATGGCAAAAGTAAAGCTATGCATGTGGCTGATGCCATGTGAATGTCCTTTCCCTTCCTCTTTTCCTCTTTGCAAAGCTGGACCCTGGCTCTTTGATCCCCCAAGACAGGGGCTCATTCAACAGTGCCACGGCTGCCTCCCCAGGTAGCGATAAGTTCCCTATGGTCTGCTTAATTCTCTCAAAGCATCTCTGTTTTGTGAACCTGAGGGATGAGCAGGTGGCGGTCATCTCACCTTCAGTTTGGTCAGCGTGTGCATGTCTGCCATGAAATCCAGCACTTCGTTGATGTACTGCCTCACACACTCCATCGCTGCAGTCCCACACTGAAACACAAGGACACAGCTGGGTCACACCTTCATTTTTGCCCTGACTCCAATGATTGCCTCACTCTGGTTTCACGTTGTTTACTAAGGAGTCGTTTTACTTTCTGGATTTCTGACTCACTCCATTACTCTCAGCTTGGTCTGTGACTGTCTGCCCAGCATTTGGACAAAAATTGATAGAAGGTTTGTGGCAGAGAACAAAGAAACAGGAGAGGCCTATGGGAGATGGGGCTAAATGCTTTTATCCACTGGGTAATTGAACTGATTTTGTGTGCGTGTGTGCTTGTTTTTAAACTGCTTTGTATGCAAAGATTCAGCCTATGTCATGCCATTAGTATCAGAGTCTTTAGGACATCATTCATCCCAAAACATAGCAACACATTCTCATTCTAGGCAACTCTTAGCTACACATAAAATACGTGCCACCAAATTCTACCACCAGAATCTTTAATCTATTTTCTGTCAAAAAAGTACATAAACAAGCATCGTGTTTGCTGAAAGAGTCAAAAATTCTCATGCTAGTCAAGTCGCTTGCAAATTAACTTCTTATACACAGTAGGTACACTACTAAATAGATACATGTATTACTGTCAAGTTCTTGCTGGGCGATAAATAAAAGAAAGAAATGAAATGGTCATCTTCCCCACATGCTTGAAGCGTGTTTGAAAAGTTTTGAAGGAAAAGAAAGCAAGTTTGTGTTTTAGGTCGTTAAATGACATTGGCCTGCTCTCCCTGAGAATGCAGTGAATTTAGGATTATAAGCAAAGCAAAGGAAAATGAACAAGCAGGCTGCTATATCAAAGCGATATGAGAGAAACCACACATCAGGCCGGGTATCATGTGGATCAAACGAGGCAGGCTTTGAAGCCAGATGAATACTACGCTAAAGGCCTTCCTCGGCTTTCTTTAGGAAAATCTGGAACATTATAGACTTAACTAGCTCACCCAGTGGCTCTCATTTTCCCATATTCATGTAAATCTGCGCGGTACTGAACTATATCACCTTCTCTCTCTTCTAGAATGTTACGCTTGTCAGTTCTTCTGACAGGATAACAAACAGCAAAATAAGGTCATTGGCAGTCTGTCAGAGTGTTTTCCAAGCATTTCGTACGTTCCAAAGTTTTCTTCTTTTAATTTAAATCAAGTGAAGGAATTATAAAAGGTTATTGTGTTCCTGCTTTTGGAATATTAATCCTTTCGTGCAAGAAAGGATTTCCCCACGATTTATTCCATTTTCTCTGACCTTTCACATGTCATGCAAATAGGACTGGAGACTCTGTTCTTGAATTTCTTGAAAGGGATTTGTTTCTTTCATAGGCAATATTTTATAGCATTTCAACTAGGCAAATGTCACTGAAAATAATTACTAGGAGCATTATTCAATATTTGTCTTTTAAGTTTGAATCTCAAAAAATGAGAGCAAGGAATTTACTACCACCAAGTCACTTTTGTTTTAGAGACAACCAGCTACATCTAATAAAAGCCTTAAAATTCACTGTATGGTCAAGAGAATCTTAGTGAGCCATATATACTTAGGAAACAAAACATATAATTTCCAATCCCTCCTCCTTTTTTTCTACTTTGCAAAGCTTAAGAACAACCTTAGGTGTGTTACTTAAGCAACAAAACAGAAGAAGTCAAGCTCCATTTGTTTCAGAAGAGCTACATTTATTTCATAGGAAAACTAACGATTAAAAAGTTGAAAATATTCAAAACTCAAACTCACAAATTGAAGCAAATCATAGCTAATTCTTCCTCAAAACTAATATTTGATTTTAAAGTTACATTTCTTAGATTATAAAAGCAACACATGTTTAATATAGGAAATTGGGAAAATACAGATCATTAAAATTAAAATTGAAATCACCATAATCCTAATTCCTGTCCTCCACCTCTGGGAAAACTACTGTTAATATTTCCTTCCAAGTTTTTTTTAATTTTTCTAATGTATATAACATACACACATACATATATAATGTTTACAAGATTGAGATAACATTTTTCTAACTTGCTTTTTAATTAAATACATCATAAGCATTTTTCAATTAATTAAATATTATTTGAAACTTTGATTTGGTAGGTACATAATAGTCTTATCTTATGGATGCAACTTATTTTATTTAAACAATACCCTGATGATGTTAGACATTTACTTTGTTTCCATATTTCTGCTATTTTAAATGATGCTTTAGTAAACATACTTAATATAAAACATGTGCATATTTATTTTCTCCGACATATTCCTAAAGGAAGATTGTCAAACTGCCCTCCAGCAAGGTTGGTTTTACTACCACTAGTGGCTTACAAGAATGCTTGTTTCATTTTACCATCAATAAGTCTAATCATTGAGGTGGATCTGCTGGGGAGGGAAAAATGGGGAGATATTAGTCAAAAGGTCCAAGGCTTCAATTATGCAAAGTGAGTAAGTCCTAGAGATTTACTGAGCAACGGAGTCCCTAGAGTTAGAAATATTGCATTACATACTTAGAAATTTCTTAAGAAGGTAGATCTTATGTAAAGTGCTCTCATTGCTAATGACAAACAAACAAAAAAACAAATAGGGCAGGAAGAAACTGTTGGAGATTATGGATATGTTCATGGCATAGATCACGGTAGTAGTTTCATGAATGTATAATCATTTCCAAACTCATCAAGTCACATACATTAAAGATATGCAGCTTCCTGTATGTCCTTCATGCCCTGATGAATTGTGTGTGGTTTTTTTTTTTTTTTTGAGACAGAAAAGTCTGCTGATTGGCTAGCCGATTTTAATTTTTATATTTTAAAATACTTTTATACTTCATATTAACTTACAACTCATTGATTGCTATCAGAGTAAAAGGTTTATTTTTAATGGCTTATTGGTCATCAGAAAGGGACCTATATGTTGCTTTTCTGTTGTTGGAATGTTTGTCTTTTAATTACTGATTTCAATAACCTTTTTATTATTAGGGACATTATTTTTTTAGCTATGGCATAGGTAGCAAATATTGAGTTTTAAAGAATTAAACAATAAAGGAAACAGCGAGCATGCAGCAGAGACTGGCTAGCCACTCCCCAGGTCTGTCTTCTTCCTTGGCCCACAACTAGACCACATTTCCCATCATCCCTTGCAGTTGGATGTGGTCATGTGACTGAGTTCTAGCCAATGGAATGTGAGTAGGAAAAAAAACCACACACTTTTAGACTTGGCCTGTGAAAACCCCATGGGCCATATTCTCTTCCCTTTCCCCAACCACAATCAAGCTGATTGCAGTGGACTGCACATAATGGAAGAAACCTGATCCCCGAGTATGCACGTGGAAATCCCCCTTTCCCTATAATCAGGATACCCATTTAAACTTCATATGAGCAAACAATAAACTTTCATAAGTCGTTGAGAATTGGGATTTTTGTCTCGTAGAACCTTGTATTACATTATCAAGAACCCTTAAAAAAAAAAACATAGTTTAGTCATTCTATTCCCAGAAATCTATTATAAAGAAATGGTCTGAAGTATGGACAAAGATTTAAGCACAAAGATGTTCTTTGCATATTAGTTACAATAGAAAAATATAGAAAATAACTAAAATATCAAAAAATAGGCAATGTTTGTTAATATTTTTAATAGATAACATTTTCACAGCATTTACTATGTCTGGCTCCTTGCTAATATGCTTTGCATGCATTATCTCGTTCAATCCTCAAACTATATGTTAAACCCTGTTATATCCCATTTGACAGATGTTACAAATCAAAGAATTATAGGTTAAAATACGTCCAAAAAGTCACATAGCTAGTAAATGGCAGGCCTCAAACCCTGATGTAAGTCTAAAGCCTACATTCTTAACTACTATTCTATGAAATATAAGTATGTAGACAATGAATTTGGTCAGGACTTACTCCAGGTACAGAGGCTATCATCTGCTTGCTCAGGATTGTTGACTCAGCTAGTTTGGTTCCAGCATCTGCACAAATAAACTAATAAAAAAGTGAAAGGATAATTATTTTTAAGGGTATCTGGACATTAATAAGTAATTTATCATTTTATTAACTTGGCTTAAATTAATTAGTGTTTATTTTCATGACGATCTGCCTTGGATAGATCAGATTTGCTAATCATGATGGTTCATTCCTATCAGAAACTCAGAATCACAGTACTAAAATTAACACACAGAGTCTTACTTTACCCAGACTGTTAAGTGGCACTGAAATGGTGCATTCAATCAAGGAAAAAATAAAAGATGTCAGCATTGTCAGATTTATTGTGAAGTCATTCTATTTATTGTTTAGTACTTCTTGACGGTTACTGTAAGCACATTTCATACAGTTTCATGATTTCTATTATCATATCATATATTTAGAAAGAAACCAGAAAAACAATCAACCTCAGAGTGAGTATTCTACCTGTTTCTTCCCCACAGGGGACCTTCAGCATCTCATCTTCCTGCCCCTATTCATCCACATGTATCCTTTGTGCTGATAAAGACCCCCACTCCTTCCCTGGGGCCCCAGAGGACTTTTCACACACTTCCATTGTAACAGTCACCACGTCAGACTGCAGTGACTTATGAGTCCATTTCTCAACCTGCTGTGAGCTCTTCAAGAGCACAGGCTTGATGCACCTCATCCCCAGCACTAGCTTGGTGCCGGACACCTCAGAGGGGCTCAGTGAGAGTTTACAAAGCAAATCCATTAGCCAGTTATGACTTGAGATCATTACAAGAATGGATTTGCCAGATTTCAATTTAATTTGCTTCATTACAGATTTTGACAGGTGTTTCTCACTTAATGCAGCACTCAACTATTTATTAATAGTCTTAGGAAAAAAAGTTAACCATGAAGTAGAGTTGGCTATGAGCAATTAGCTCTTGTTCAATTTATATTTCCTGCCCTCTGGCCAGTAGCCTTAACAACTTTGGGATCTGAAACTGCTGCTGTGCAGAGTTCAGAAGTTTCAGCACCAGTCGCTCCGCCTTCTCATTCATTCTGTTCTCATACTGGAAGGCACAGGGAAGCTGAATGGGTCACCAGGCTCGGTCCCTGTCACACTAGAGAGAAGTAATAACAACTAGGATCACAGAGTAAATCTCTAGGAGGCCTGATAAGGAGCCATGGAACAAAGGAACAGAAACCAGCATATTATCGGGCTAGTCAGGGGTTTAAATGTAAGCATTATTAACAGGTAGTAGGTTTTGGCTAACTGGGCACACCTCTAAGCCAAAGGCCTCCTGAGGCCAAGGAACCCTTAGAACCTCAGGGCCAAGAGCTGGTGTTCAAGTGTGGGAGGGGTGTCCTCTATGGAAAGCACGTAAGTGTATGTAACTGAGTGGGGGCAAGAGGGCACCAGCAGAGCTGTCCCCAAGAGCTGTGTGACAGGAGTGGACACAGATCTCCACATTAACATTCTGTCATTTCCATTTGCCTCAAATACAGTTACAGAAAACTAAAGAATCTATTTAGCCATTAACTCTGAATCTGGCATAGAAGGGGACAACTGGTAACATCCTGGGAACACCTAGCGTCTTCTATGATCTTATCCAGGTTTGCTATGTCTGCTCACCTAACTTAAGCTTATTTCTAACGTAAGGAAAAGTAAATAAATCAGGTTTTAGAAAATGTAAAGCCTTTAACTCCAGCCAAAACCTATAAGTAAAAAAATGAAACCTGAAATATTTGATAGACATACACAGTGAACAGAAGGAACACTCCCAACCCAGTCTCCTGGTAGAGATTGCATGTTTTCCCATAAAATTCATTTTAAAAAGCTATCTAGGCTAGGTGTGGTGGCTCACGCTTGTAATCTCAGCACTTTGGGAGGCTGAGGTGGAAATTAGCCAGGTGTGGTGGCACATGCCTGTAACCCAGCTAGCTACTCAGGAGGCTGAGGCAGGAGAAGAATCGCTTGAACCTGGGAGGCAGAGGTTGCAGTGAGCCGAGATGGCACCACTGCACTCCAGCCTGGGCAGCAGAGTGAGATTCTGCTTCAAATAAATAAATAAATAGCTATCTAAGTCTTCAGTCTAAGACAAACAACCTATAATTGAGTTCTAAAACCTCTGTGAGGACATCAGCATTAATTTTAATTAAGTTCTTTACATCAGAAATGATATTGCATAGCTAAGAGAGGCCACAGGGGAGACAGAGCCATATCTACTATGCGAGGTAAGGGGCTCACTTAGAGCTGTCTCTTTAAGGATGGTTTAAAGTCCTAGACCCCACTTAAGTATGTTTGCATGGCCTGGATGGGCCCTTGAGGTCCAGATAAGGTTTGTGAAGAAGTAAAATTTTAAATGTCTGTATCTCCCTTCAGCAGATCACTTTCTCACCTACAATACTCAGCAAAGTGCAATGCAGAGCATAATGTAAGCACATTTCAGCATGGTTAGCAATCACACAGCATCAAGATCTGAGGTTGGATCCAACTGTCTGATTTATGAGAACGCTTACTAGTCAGAATTAATCAAAAATCACCCTAAAAGTAAAGGAGGTACACAGAGAATCTGGCATATTAAAGGAAATAAAAGTGCATAAGCCTCAGAAATCATCTATTTTTTTATCCATGCACTGTCATCCAGCATATTTTTACATCAGATGCACAACTAAAACTTTAATAAACCTTTCTGTCTTTGTTTTCTATGGCTGCCAACCATAAACTGAAAAAAAATCTATTATGATGTTATAGAGCTGCTCAAAATATAATCATATATAACAAGAATCAGAGAAGGAAATGATGATTGCTGTCGAAGGAAGAGTTCTGTACTTTGAGGGAAATCGGGCACTGAAATACGCATTACCCCATGAATACAAAAGAAACATGATATCTATTATGTGTCATTACTAACTTCATTATCAAAATGATACCCAAAATAATGTCTTCACCTCTCATCTCAGAGTGATCACATTGTTACTAACTCAACTAATATTAATAACCCCATTCAATGATAACTCTGTGAATTAAATACAACAGCTGTTCCTCCACCAGTTCTCTGTCCTCCAGCCCACAACGAACATATCTTTAAAAGAAAACCTTTCTTCAACAATATGATCTCTCATAACTTCAATATGCAGGTATACCCCACAGACTGGGAGTGGTACATGCAAATTAGCAGAATATCTACTTTTTTTTTTTTTTTTTTTTTTTTTGAGATGGAATCTCGCTCTGTCGCCAGGCTGGAGTGCAGTCGCACGATCTCGGCTCACTGCAACCTCTGTGTCCCGGGCTCAAGCGATTCTCCTGCCTCAGCCTCCCGAGTAGCTGGAAATACAGGCAGATGCCACCACATCCAGCTAATTTTTGTATTTTTAGTAGAGACGGGGTTTCACCATGTTAGCCAGGATGGTCTCGATCTCTTGACTTCGTGATCCGCCTGCCTCAGCCTCCCAAAGTGTTGGGATTACAGGCGTGAGGCACCACACCCTGTCGAATATCTACTCTTGACACATAATAGGAGCTAAGGAAATTCTTTCTGATTTGAACTTAAACAGTCTTTATGGTGGGAGTTATCACTTATTATGAAAACTCTCCTGTAATCCATCTTGAGAACAATTATAATAACCTATTACACATAAAATATCCACAGCAAACCAGCAAAAGAGAAAATATTGGAAACAAAAAGCAAAAATGTCAATAGATCTGAATTAAAATAATGTGCTAGTGCATCTGTCCAAAATGCAAAAGGAGAACTATGCCCTGGGGATCAACAATTTGGACTCTGAAATGACATTTTTCTATTCAGCAAATTATTTCCTATCTCCACATCTCTTTTTCATTAAAAAGAAAAAATCCACCTGAACATTTAAGGCCACCCAGCTTCACATGTAAATTCACACATAAACTTTACATATGTAAACTTCATATGTAAAAAAACTTTATACGTAAACAACAGTGGTCATGGCTAGACAACCACAATAGAGGAGGCTGGGGAATTCCCCATGATGCCAGGCCTCCAGGGAGAACTTCTAGGAATTAAAAAACAGATTGGTACCAGTTACTGTCTTGACATGTTTAAAACTTGGGTGATCCCACATTTCTTGGACAAGCATTCTATTTGTTCTTTTAGGGGCCTCTCTTACTGCCAGAGTATTTGGCAACACAAAGGTATGGTCTATCTATGAGAAGAATAGAAATGGTTCCATCTTAGTGAGCTCATCTATCTACTGTTATTAATTAGAAAAGTAGTAGAGGAAATATCAGCAGTTCCCTATGGGGTGAAAGAATGAACGGGAAATGCAATGTTGGAGCAACAGACTCTGTTTTCAGCATGGGGACCAGTGTCATTCGTGATGGATTACCTAGGGAGTTTTTCCTTCTGGTTACTGATTTTTTTTTACGTTTCCAAATTGCATTTTCAGTTAACTAAACCCACCCTCACTGGGTGGCCTTCAGATGATGGTCACTGATATACATAAAGAAAGTCACTGTCTGCTCCTGGCAGATCATCTGTCCCTGATGTAAGCCTGGTTGTCCAAGTGCCAGGAGGTGACAATGCCCAAAGGTAAAGGGGAAATGTTTCCTCTGACTCCAGCCTAGATCTTTGGCCTAAAAGAAGCTTCCAGAGAGTAGGCTGTCATTTCCACTATTCTACAGAGAACACCTGGAGGACCCAGGCAGTCAAGGGCAAGAAAAAAAGCAACTGAGAAACCCTAGAAAGAGGCACTAGGCCAGGCGCAGTGGCTCACGCCTGTAATCCCAGCACTTTGGGAGGCCAAGGCAGGCAGATCACGAGGTCAGGAGTTTGAGACCAGCCTGACCAACATGGTGAAACCCCATCTCTACTAAAAATACAAAAATTAGCTGGGTGTGGTGGTGCGTGCCTGTAGTCCCAGCTACTCAGGAGGCTGAGACAGGAGAATCACTTGAATCCAGGAGGTGGAGGTTGCAGTGAGCTGAGATTGCACCATTGCACTCCAGCCTGGGTGACAGAGCAAGCCTCCATTTCAAAAAAAAAGAGGAACTACTCACAAGAGAAACAACGTTTCTCCTCATCCCATCTGATATGGTTTGGCTATGTCCCCACACAAATCTCACCTTGAATTGTAATAATCCCCATGTGTCAAGGGGCCAGGTGGAGATAACTGAATGGTGAGGGTGGTTTCCCCCATACTGTTCTCATGGTAGTGAATAAGTCTCACAAGATCTGATGGTTTTATAAATGGGAGATCCCCCTGCACAAGCTCTTTTGCCTGCTGCCATGTAAGACATGAATTTGCTCCTCAATCACCTTCGCCGTGATTGTGAGGCCTCCCCAACCATGTGGAACTGTGAGTCAATTAAACCTCTTTCTTTTATAAATTATCCAGTCTCAGGTATATCTTTATTAGCAGCATGAGAACAGACTAATATACCATGTGTGGCCCCATGGAAGACTTCTCTCCATGACTTAGGAAGGACCACAGGGCAGAAAAGGGAACTACTCTGTTTTAAGGTATGCCTCACTTTTATTTCTCTGATTAGAAATAAAAATTGCTTAAAAGTTTACAGAACAAAGATTTGTTACTTTGAAATGGCTTAATTTTTTTTCCCTTGGTGCTGAAACCCAGGAACAAACCACGCTCAGCATTTTTTGTTGGAGAAGACTGAAACATTTCCATAAAGTTGTTTTTCCTGGGCATGATCTGAAAATGTCTCCAAAATACCCCTTCAATCTGAATAATTTTACAACTTGATGTTTTGTAACTTAATGATTTCAATGACAAGTCACACATTTGTTTTAAAAAGATGAAATGGTAGATGAAAACCCATAAAACATATTCAGAAGTATCTTTTTGCTGTCTTTCTTCTTCATTTGTTTTTGTTATTTATTCACCTAACTGTGATGCAATAATCACTGTTTTTGTGGTTTCCTTAAGCACTGGGTAATTTAAACTGTCAGTGTTCTTTTGGCATCTTGTGACAAGTGCTTATTACAGTTGACTAATGTATTGCATTGAAAACCAGTCTCCAGCAGTTACAGTATGGAGTGCTAGACCCCAAGAAGATCAGCCACACAGATCTGCTCTGCTCAAGACAAAGGGCAATTAAGGGAATGCTGTTCACCATCCGCAGGAAAGCACCTTCAGTGCCCTGAAGTCTAGGTGGTTTTCAGGTGGCACATCTCCAACTGCAACACTCTCAGAAGCAAGTGACCTCCAGACACAGTCAGGCTGCTAACCTTAAATCCCTCCCGGGATATTTCCTTAAGCCCTGTTCACCTGCCCTCTCCTCCAAGTCAGTGTAGATCCCATGAATCTTCAAAAAGATCTTTTTGGGCCAAGAGCAGTGGTTCACACCTGTAATCCCAGCACCTTGAGAGGCGAAGATGAGTGGATAGCTTGAGTCCAGGAGTTCAAGACCGGCCTGCGCAACATGGCCAACCCCCATCTCTACTAAAAATATTTTAAAAATTGGCCAGGCATGGTGGCCCACACCTGTAGTCCCAGCTACATCAGAGGCTGAGGTAGGAGGATCACTTGAGCCAGGGAGGCAGAGGTTGCAGTGAGCTAAGACCATGCCACTGCGTTCCAACCTGGGTGACAGAGCAACATCTTGTCTCAAAAATTAATTAAAAATAAATAAGTAAAAAAGTCCGTGTGAACACTGCTTGTTCTCAAAGGCAGTGTTGCTGCTGCTATGTGAGCAGAAGGGCCTGGCCAGTGCAATCCACAGAGAGAAATGCAAAGTTGGTTTCTCTTTAGGAGCACAGATATTTTCTGGCTGTGACTTTGCTTGTCTTCCTCCTGGGATGTCCAGTAACTTGGTATAATAAGAGCCATTTCATTCTGATGACATCATGCCCTGCATCCATTGCTGTCATTTTCCAGCAATCACTGACTCACTGAGAGTTCAATGTGTCCTAGAAAGCCCTTCAAAGACAACTCAAGACCATTCATTGAAAGTACACCAACTTTTTAATTAAATCTCAAGCCTTTGAGAAAAACTCAGTTCTGATCCTAATGATTTGTAGTCTCTAGAGAGGGAGTACGGAGACCAGGCAGTGGATATTCAACAGTAAATGACAAGAGTTGTTCCTCATCTTCTCTACTGGGTCAACTCCTGAACTTCTGTGCATCCTTCAAGGTCCATGTGAACTCTTCTACAAACAACACTTCCTTATTCAGTACACATCTCTACTACTGTACCCGTTGCACTATGTGGGAATTTTTTTTTTTAATTTACATGTCAACTTCAATTGCTAAATTGTAAACTCCTGGAAGGAAGGGGTCATGGCTGATTCTTCTGTTTCCCCAGCACCCTGCAGAGCACCTGGCCCATGTCAGGCCTCATAATGCTTCATAAGCCTTCCTCCGTCTCCTAGGTTCAGTTAGCCACTTCCTCTTCCATAGTGTTTTATACACTGTCTAGACTTTCAGGAGAGTAATTGGCACATTATCAGGATATGCCTGTCACATCTCTATATTCCCAGAACCCAGCCCAAGATAGGTGGTCAGTAAATATTTGTGGTGGGAAATACTGCTGAAGAGTCAGATGTGGCCAGATGATGGAAGACCTGGATAGTTCAGACCTTACAAGGTCACTCTAGGTTTCTGATGCAAGAGTGATCTCTATCAGAAAAGCGGAGTTTCAGCAAAATTCCTCTAGGCAGCCACAGGCCAGAAGATTGGGTTGGTGCGGAAAGAGATGAAAGAGGTGCACAAAGCTAAGAGCTGTTACAGTAATCCACGTAAGGGATGGAAAGGGCCTGTCAAGGCTGTGTGTTATACCAAAGGGAGCTGGGCTCTGAGCCCTAACACACTGAAATCAGGTGCTTGATACTACCTGTCACTTAGGCCAGCACCGTGGTCTTGGGCAAGCCACTGAACCACCCCATGCAATACAGAACCAATGCTTCACGAGGCTGTAAGGATCAAATGCTTAACACATAGTAGGTCCTCCATTAGTGTTCTCTTCTCTCTCATGTCTCCAAAATGAGTACTTAGAATTCAGGGAAATCTGTCTAGTTCCTTGATACCAAGCTCCCATATTCCTTCAATCATTTAACCCTCAGCTTGTAGGCCCAGACTCTGGGACTGGTCTTAATGCTCATCAGCGAGTGCTGACACAGCTGTGATGCAATGGCTGGGCACTTTACCCAAAGGCCATTGAATGACACCCTGATCCCAGCTGTAGCTCATGGCCAAGTCTCTAAATCTAGCCTCAACCCTTGGGTGAGAGGCAGGGTGCCAGGTTACCTGAACCCCTGCTGATTCCTCTGGCACAGCCAGTCTACTTTTTCTCAACCCTATCCTCATGCCATTATCCTTAAATGTACTCCACCATCCTGCCTAAGCCTCCCCTATGCTTGAAGCCAGTCAACCTCTCTATGCTGAACCCTAATCCCAGGCAAAGACATTTGTCTGTACCCTCCAGTCGTTTGTGACCCAACTCAAATGCTACTTCCTTTATGAAGTCTCTGATTTCACATCATAAGGGGTGGGATCCATCCTGCTCTCAACTTCTCCCTAGGACTTTTTTTACCTCTTTCTCTCATGGCACTATCATAGCCTGTCTCAGGTCATCGAAACCCGCATGCCTGCCTAAGATGCTGAGTTAAGGACAGCAGGGTAGAAGGCTTTAGTCCCTCAGAAGCCCTAAAACCAAAAGCATAATCGTTGCCAGTTCTCCAAAGCCTGCCTTATAGTGGTCCTCAGCTTCAGCAGTCCCCTGAGGGCTGAAGCGTACCTACACCCAACTGTGGGTACCACTCAGTGCATCCTGCCATTTGACTGTCTCTGGCCTGACCCACCCTCTCCTTTACTTCTGCTCACAGAGATTCAGGGATCACCCATACTCATTTGACTCTGCAGTCAGACCTCAGCCTGTTCCCCCACTTCTGGCCTCAGTAGACTTGTCTCAGCTCTGGTGACTGACCTGACCCTCTAACCTACTGGATCACGCATTTCTTGGGGACAAAAATTATTGTTTTATTCTTCTTTTTAACCCCTACAGAACTAATTCCACAGTAGGAACAAAATCAATACTCCTTCTTGGACTTTTTTAGCCAGTGGAAGCGTCAGGTGCATACTATTAGTTAGATCATGGTCCATATAAGATATATTATTTATCATCTCTAGGCAAAGATATTTAGTTCTATGCATACACTCTACACCTCCCTTAATTTTCCCAAACATACATGGATCTCATGAAAAGTTTTACAAATCAAGTATGAGCTTACCTGAACGAGCAGAAGAAGGTTTGTATCTGGTAAAGGAGATTTGAGCTTTAGGGCCTGCAGAAGTTCTAGAACAACACTACGAGACAAGTAGAATTTATCTCGTTCCTAAAGAAAACAAAACAGGAGGAGGTAAGTGATTTTAGAAATTCAATTAGAGTATATCCATGTCAAAAGAGCTTCCAAAAAATTCACGGGTCAGAAATAAAAAACAGTATTTAAAAATGCATAGTGAAGTGCCCTCAAGAAATAAAATTAGAACAAAAAAAAGGCATTTTTGTGTGTGTAATGAGTTTACAGAAGCACTGAGGACAAATAATTTAATGGATAAGAAAAAGATAAGCTATCTCTTAAACATTGATGCCCCAGTATTTTGTTCTTATTCACAGGAAACAGGTTCCAAGAACTGCAGCAATTAAATCAGTCGAAAAGTATTTTTTCATACAAAATGATTTAGAGAGAAACATATACAACTCTTTATTCTGTGACCTCTCCAAGGAACTTATTTCTGAAATGGACTATTTCAAGCATCCAGAAAAATGGAGAGAATGGAATAGAGTATGCACCTACCACCCTCTTTGTCAGATCACATCATTTTGCTTTATTTGATTCATCCTTTTTTGGAATCCTAGCTTCTTTCATTCTTTCTTAAATTTATACATAATATTTGTACATATTTATGGGATATATGTGATATTCTGTTGCATGCACAGAATGTGTAGTGATCAAGTTAGAGTATTTAGGTTATTCATCATCTTGAGTATTTATCATTTCTATGCATTGGGAACATTTCAAGTCCTCACTTATAGTATTTTGAAATGCACAATATACTGTCATTAGTTATGGTCACCTTACTCTGCTATTGAACATTAGAACTCATTTCTTCTATCTAACTGTATGCTTGTACCCATGAACCACTCTCTTCATCCTCCCCACACACACCCTTCCCAGCCTCTGGTAGCTATCCTTCCACACTCTACCTCCATGAAATCAATCTTTTTTAGCATCCCCATATAAGTGAGAACATATGATATTTGTCTTTCTGTGCTTGGATTATTTCACTTAACATAACGAACTCCAGTTCCATCCCTGTCGCTATTTTTTATGGTTGAATAGTAGTTCATTATGTATACATGCCACATTTCTTTATCCATTTGTCCATTGATGGACACTTAGGTTGACCCCATACTCTTGCTATTGTGAATACTGCTGCAATAAACATGGGAGTGCAGGTATCCTTTTGATATACTGATTTCTTTTCATTTGGATAAATACCAAGTAGTCACATTGTTGAATCATAGGACAGGTACTTTTTAGTCTTTTGAGAAATATCCATACTGTTTCCTATAGTGGCTTCATAATTTAAATTCCTACCAACAGGGTGCAAGAGTTCCCTTTTCTCCATATCCTCGCCAGGATCTGTTATTTTTTGTCCTTTTGATAATAGCCATTCTAACTGGGGTAAGATGATACCTCATTGTGGTTTTGATTTGCATTTCCCTGACGATTGGAGATATTGAGCATTTTTTTCATATGCCTGTTGGCCATTTGTATGTCTTCTTTTGAGAAATGTCTATTTAGGTCCTTTGCCCACTGTTTAGTGGGATTATTTACTTAGAGGGATTATTTATTTAGTGGGATTATTTACATTTTTGTTGTTGTTGTTGTTTGTTTGTTTGTTTTTAGACAGGGTTTCACTCTTGTTGCCCAGGCTGGAGTGCAATGGCGCTATCTCAGCTCACTGCAACCTCTGCCTCCCGGGTTCAAGCAATTCTCCTGCCTCAGCCTCTCAAGTAGCTGGGATTACAGACATGTGCCATCATGCCCAGTTAATTTTGTATTTTTAGTAGAGATGGGGTTTCTCCATGTTGGTCAGGCTGGTCTTGAACTCCCAATCTCAGATGATCCACCTGCCTCGGCCTCCGAAAGTGCTGGGATTACAGGTGTGAGCCACCGCGCCTGGCCCTGTTTTTTGTTTTTTTACTGTTGAGTTGTTTGAGTTCCTTGTATATTCTGGATATTAATCCCTGGTTGAAAGTTGATTCATCCTTTTTAAATAATAAATATCACAGAAACAGCTGAAGCTACCTATACAGTGCTCTCTTTTCTTTCTTCCTTTCTCTCTTCTTTGAAGTGGCCACTATTCTGAATCTGGTACTTATTATTTCATGTATGTTTTTACACTTTAACTACATATGTTTGTCTCCATTATAATATATAATATTGTTTGGCATTTTTAAACTTTCTGTAATGTTATATTGTGCATATCTTTCCACAACTTGTAATTACTCACTGCAATATATCTTTGAAATTATCCTTATTGATACATATAGCTCTGGTTCTTTCAACTCAACAGCTTAACAATATATTATGGTATGAATACACCAAAATTAATCGATCAGTCCCCCTGTTGATGGAATGTTGAATTGGTTTCAATTTTGTAAGACTTTTCTATTGTTGAATATAACACATGTGCAGAAAAGTACATAAAATATAAGCATACAGTTAAATGGATTCATATGTATGATACTGTAAAATATATATTTGGTCTTTGATCCTGTATCTGACATACAACTCCTAAAATCCTTAGACTCTCCCAAACTGATTCTTTTTGTATGCTAATAAGTTGACTGATGGCTGGCAGCCTAGGTAGCATTAGGAAGAGGACTGATCATCTGAAAGACCAAGGCACAATTAGAGAGTTGGGGCTATCAGCCCCACCCCTCAACCTTTAGAGAAGGGCTTAGAAGGGTTGATGGCTGGATTGATCACCAATGGTCAATGGATTAATTGACCATGTCTACATAATGAAACCTCCATAAAAACCCAAAAGAAAAGGGTTTGGAGAGCTTCTGGATAGCTAAACATATGGAGGGTTCCTGGAAAGTGGCATGCCCAGAGAAGGCATGGAAGCTCTGTGCCCCTTCCCATGTGCCTTGCGTTTTGCATCTCTTCATCTGTATCCTTTCTAGTATCCTTTATAACTGGTAAATGTAAGCAAGTGCTTTCCTGAGTTCTGTGAGCTGCTCTACCAAATTAATTGAGCCCAAAGAGGAAGGATCCCTAATTTATAACCAGTTAGACAAAAGCACGGGTAAAACAACCAGAGCCTGCAATTGGCAAATGAAGGTGGGAGATGGAGGACAGTCTTAGGGGTTGAGCCCTCAACCCATGGGATCTGATGCTATTTCCAGGTAATTAGTGTCAGAATAGAAATGAGTCTATTCTGCAGAATCCATTGCTTGCTTTTTGGTGGGAAGAAATCTCCACACATTTGATCACAGAAGTCTTTGGTCTTGATAACTGTGAGAGCAGAAGAAAAACATGGCTTGAGTTTGAGTTTTTCCAGTCTCAGAAGATGGACCGAACACTCATGTAATCACCTCCCAGACAAACAACAGCACATTGCAAGTGTCTCAGAAGCCCTGTGTGTCTTAATCCTTTCATAATCAAATAAGTAGAGTCCCTGTGGGGTTGTCTCCACTGTCTTTTCTTCCTATTCATTTTCACTCATTGTGTCTTGCCCCCTCATATGTCTGGTTATCTTTGATTGTGTGCTGAATGCTTTGTTAGGAAGATATTTGCAGAAATGGTTTGCAGCCTGAAATGCTACCTTCCTTCAAAGAGCTTTCTGTTTGTTTAGTGTCGGGGGCACAATCACAGCTCACTGCAGCCTTGACCGCCTGGGCTTAAGTGATCCTTCCACCTCAGCCTTCAGAGTAGCTGGAACTACAGGCATGTGCTACCATGCCCAGCTAATTTTTTAAAAAATTTTTTATAGAGATGAGGTTTTGCCATGTTACCCAGGATCAGGGTTACCTTAATACACATACAAGGCTTGTAATATTTTACATTGGGCTACCACAGGGCTTGACACTGAGCTGTGTCCACATGAAGGAAAGTTACTATGGGGGTGTCTTTACACCAAAATGTAAAGCCAAAAATGTGTGGGTCAGGAGGCATGGCATCAGGGTCTCCATTCTTGGTAGGTTCTGGATCCGGACTTTTGTCCCTCTAGCCTCATGGGGCTTCCAAAACTGCAGCCTCTCAGTCACATCTAGATTGACAAACACTCCCTGGGTAAAAATGGCCATCAGTGCTGGGCTAACAGCTCTGAATATCTGGGCTCTTCCTGATCTGAGCCTCATAACCCTTCTCTATATAGTTAGCATTTTGAAGAAGTTTTCAGAAAATGTTTTGTTCACTTTTTTTCTTTTTACTTTTTAAGTTAACTGGGAAAACAGGTTCAAATTATCTTGTTTACCACCACCAGAAGAGAAAATCCAGGATTTTAATTGTCATTATACTAAACCTATAGGTTGTTCTGTGAGAATTACCTGTTTTTACTACTCTGGGTCTTCATCCATGAACATAAAATCTCTTTCCATTTATTTAACATTGTGTAATGCTCTTCAGTAAAATGTTCTGGTTATCTCCATAAAGTTCTTGCATATTCTTTTTTTTTTTTTTTTTTTTTTTTTGTGAAGGACACAGACTCTCACTCTGTCACCCAGGCTGTAGTGCAGTGGTACAGTCACGGTTCACTGCAACCTCTATCTCCCGGGGCTAAGCGATTCTCCCACCTCAGCCTCCCAAGCAATGGGACTACAGGTGCGTGCCATTATGCCCAGCTATATTTTTGTATTTTGGTAGAGACAGTGTTTCACTATGTTGCCCAGGCTGGTCTCAAACTTCTGAGCTCAGACAATCCACCCACCTTCACCTCCCAAAGTGCTAGGATCACATGCATGAGCCACTTTGCCCCGCCTAATTTTTTTTTTTTGTATAGAGATGGAGTCTCGCCTTGTTGCCTAGGCTGGTCTCAGGCTCCTGGGCTCAAGCGATCTTCCCACCTTGGCCTTCCAAAGTGAAGGGATTATAGGCATGAGCCACCACACCCAGCCATTGCACATTCTTATTAGATTTATCTTTTGTCACCACAATAGATGACATTTTAAAAGTATGTTTTATAATCATCTGTAGTTGAATATTGAAATTTGGTGATTTCTGGGTATTCATTTGTATCCAGCATCCTTGCTGAGCTCTCTTGTAGGTTCTAAAAAGCTGTCTATAGATTCCCTTTGGTTCATTTGTAATCTTATCACCTATGAAAAATGAGAGTTGTATTTTTCCTTTCTAATCCTTATACCTTTGATTTCTTCTTCCTGTCTTGCAGAACTGAATGGGACCTCCAGCACCATGATAAATAGAAACAGTGATGATAGACTTTCTCATCTTATTTATGATTTTAAAGGGATGACTCTTAGCATTTCACCATTAAATATAATGCTGGCTAGATGTTTCTGGTAGACCCACTATATGAAGTTAAGAAAGTTCCCTTCTATTCCTAGTTTGATAAGAGTTTATGATAAATGACTACTGAATTACAAAAAATTATTTTCTTGCACCTGCTGAATAATGATAGAAGTTTTACTTCTTCAATCTGATAACATGGTGATATTAATAGATGTTCTAATATTTAAACATTTTTATATTTTGAGACATTTCCAACTCTGTCAAGAGTCCTATTTTTAATGATTGATTTGCTATTATTCATTCAGAAGTTTTGCATCTATGAAGGATATTGACCTATAATTTTCCTTTCCCCTATTGTCCTTCTCTGGTTGATATCAAAATTCTACTGGCCTCATGAAATGTGTTGGGAAGTGTTCCCTTTTTTCTATTCTATTAGTTTGTATAAAGAAGAGATCAATCAGTTCTTAAATGTTTAGTAGAAATTGTCCTCTAAAGCTGGAATAGTTTTTGAGGGTAGGTTTTTAACTATTGATTCCATTTTCCAGGCACCTAAGTCTAGTCAGTTACTTCTTTTTCTTTCTTTCTGGATGTTTTGTATTATATATTTCTAGAAAATTGTACCTACTGTCAAAGATTTCAAATTTACTGGCATAAGGTTGTTCATTTCAAAATCTCTAATGTCTGTAGTTATGCTGATATTCTTTATCAGTGTGTTTTATCTGGTTGTCTTGATCAGTCTTGCCAACGGTTTGTCTATTTTATTAGTCTAGTCAAAGAGCCACCTTTCTGTTGTATTGATCTTCCATTGTATCTACGTTTTCCTTCCTTCTTTCCTTCCTTCCCTCCTTCTCTCCCTCCTTCGTTCCTTCCTTTGTCCTTCCTTCCTTCCCTCCTTCTCTCCCTCTCCTTCATTCCTTCCTTTCTTCCTTTCCTTCTTCTCTCTCTCCTACCTTCCTTCCTTTCTTCCTTTCCTTCTTCTCTCTCTCCTACCTTCCTTCTTTCTTTTTTTCAAAGAAGAAAAAAGGGTCTTGCTCTGTCACCTAGCCTAGAGTGCAGTTGGTGCAATCATAGCTTGTGGCAGCCTCAAACTCCTGGGTTTAAGCAATCCTCCCACCTCAGCCTCCAGAGCAGCTAGGACTACAGGTGCATGCTATCACACTGGCTAATTGTTTTATTTTTCTGTAGAGACAGGGTCTTGTTATGTTGCCCAGGCTGGTATATCTGTTTTTTATTTCATTAATTTCTGCTACTATCTTTACTGCTTCCTTTCTTTAATTAATTAATTAATTGCCTACTATCTGTTCCATGTTTTAAAATCTTCCACATTTTTGAATCTGTTCTAAAATTGGTTGATTCAGGATTCTTTATATTACCATTGCATCCACTTTGCTCACTGTATTGTTTGAATCTACTATATGTTTTATCTGCTTGATCTATCCACAACTGAAAGAGAAAATTTCCCTGTATAACTGTGAATTTATCAATTTATCTTTGTAAGCCTATTATATTTTGTTTTATATATTTGGAGGCTATATTATTAGCTCTGTGTAATTTTTGAATTGTCACATTATCCTGGTGAATTGCTCCTCTTATCAATATATTGTGACTTTCTTTATAATAATGCTTTTCAACTTAAAGTCAGTTGACTAACTTCAGCTTTCTTTTTATTAGTATTAGTCTGGTATATCTTTTTCAACCTTTTTCTTTTAAATTTTCTTGCTGTCTTTAGACATGTTTTAGATGTAGATTAATTTTTAAAAGTCAATCTGACAATCCCTAGTGAGTCTAGTAAACTTATATTTATTGTGATTCTGTCATCCTATGTGTGCTTATTACAGCTTGTTCTATGCTTCTCTTTTTGTCTTGATTGAATTTTTATTCTCGTTTTATTCTATGTTTGGAACTTATAAATTCTATTTCTGGCCTTTGGAGTTTACATTTACAATGTCTACCTGTATTCTTAAGAGTTTAAAGTTATTCATTATCTCTGCCCTTCTTGTAGATAATATATAGAATGCTTTAACTCCAGTCTCCAACCACACACACACACACACACACACACAAACACACACCCCTTACAGAGTACTATTTTCTAGTATTTTATTGTCATTTTGTTTTTATGCCCATCTGACTAACATTATTATTATTACTCTTTGTATTATCAATGGTCACTTAGATTTTCACACTGTACCAATTTCTTTGAGCATCATTCCTTCACACATTTCACTCCTTCCTTCTTGGTTCACTTTCCTTCTTACATCTTTTAGTAGTTGTTTCAGTAAGAATCTATTAGAAGCCTTCTTATTTTCCTGATAGAATATTGATTTATCCTTCACTCTTGAAGGATAGCTTAGCTGGTAGAGAATTCCAGGTAGATAGTTCTTTTTTCTTATCATTTTAAAGACTTTTTTTCAATTATCTTCTGGCTTCTATTGTGCTGTTGAGAAGTGTATTGTCTGTCTTCAGAGTGTCTTTTCCCTTGGTTTTTCTGAAAATATTTTCTTTGTCTTGACTGTTTTGACAAGTTATACCTACTCGTGTACATTATCACATGAGCAGGTAAAACTTTAGTTTATTTATAATACTTTTAGGGCTCATTGTGTTTCCTGAATCAGAAAATTAAATATTTTCATCAACTCTAGAATTGATAAAAAGCCTATTTTCCTTATCTGAAATATTTATTAGATATCTGTTAGAATTTCTCTTTATATTCATCTCTTTATCTCTCTCTTCTGAATTCTAAGTAATTTCTTCTCATCTGTTTTCCATTTCACCAATTCTCTCTTTGGCTGTGTCTAATTTACTATTTAATCTATCCATTAAGTTTTTTATGTCAGTGATTGTTTTTCATTTCTAGAATTTCTACTTTGTTTAAATCTGTCTGGTTCATTTTCTTTTTTTTTTTTGAAATGACTAAATCTATTATCATATTATTTTATTTATTTTTCATATGCTTATCATTTAAAGTATAGTCATTTAGATTTATATTTTTATTATATTTTATAATATTTATATATACATTCTTCATATGCATATCATTTAAAGTATAGTCACTTATATATTGTCATTTTTAATGATATGTATATCATTTATAGTCTTTATCACATAGTTTTAATATTGAAAGTTCTTGTGGGAAATGATCTTGCTACTTGTTGACTTTCCTAATCTATCACAAGGTGGGTTGTATCTTCATTTGCTTTGTAATTTTAGATTATGAGCTCATGTTCATTAGGATTTTAACTATAGGAATCCTGCTGGGCCTAGGTTGGAGACATATTCCTCCAGAGAGGGTTGAGGCTTGTTTTGATCTTGCTTCTGCCAGATATTCCAAGGTTATTACTTACTAAGCACTAATGTTATTTGACTCTTCAACTTGGGAGTTCCAAGAGCATGCAAATATTATAAATTCAAACTCTAACCCTGATCCAAGATAGGCCCATGTTTACTAATTTTCAAGGGAGACTATAAATCTTTTTCCCAGTTCCCAAACTGAGACAGATACCATTCTTTGTCACCTCTATATAAGAATGTATTCTTTCCAAACCACCCTTTTACCAAGTGAATAGCCTTTCAAGGGTTCTGACCTTTTGCTAGGGATAACTCAGATCAAACTCCCTGCCTGGATAATCCCAAGACTTCATCTCCTTTCTTTGTATGGGCTTTAAAACTCTAGCCACTAAGTTACCAAGACAAGCAACAGCCCCACCACAGGGCTACTTATATGCTTACCACTCTGATTCTCAATCCCGCTTCATTTTTGCCCCTTTCATTCTATAAAATTAGCTCTACATTAAAAATCACCTTTATTACATTTCATCCAGGGTTCCTAGTATTTTAAGTGGGGTGGTTTTCAGGGTATCTAGACTACCAGTTTGCTAGAAAGTGAAGTCTCCAAAGTTCTTACCTTTCTGTGCCTTTTCTTTTGATTATATAAGGGAGACAGCTCAATTAGCTACTGCTATTTTTAAACGATTTCTTATAGTTTCTCATTATCTGTGAGGAAGGTAGGAACACCATCAACTGAAGCTTTCTACAAGTAATCATCATCTTGTATTAGAATGAGAAACGGTAGATGATAATGGGAAGTAAAAGGCCACTAAAGTTATGAGGGATTATGAGGAGATATCCTGTGTAATGAATATTTTGAATTGAAAACCAATAATATCTTGAATCCAAATGATAGAAGGTCCCCTGTAATCAATATCTATAGCGTACAACATAGAAAATATAAACTTATTATGATTCTTCCCCCAAAAAAGGTATAATTTAAACAAATTAAACATAAACACAATGAAGAAATCAAATGGTTTCTAGAAATAGAAAATCTTTTTGGTGCTGTGTCTTATAGATCTACTTTTTTAAGTGAAAAAGAAGAAGAAGTTATCTTTCAAGAAGATTCTAAAAGAAGAAAAAAATGCTGACCATCGTGGTAGTTAGAAAACATATTGCTCCAGGCAGGGTAATAAATAGTTTCTAATCAGAAAAACAAAGATTACCATGGAACATTTAACATGACAGAATGGACCCAAGTTGGTAAGAAAGGGGACAAGAATGCTTTAAATAGAATGAAAGCCTTAGTATAAAATTATATTTTTATGAGGAAAATAAAGGGCTTATAGAAATGGACAACATGAATAAGAGACATTCTGAATGTTCAAGAGAGAACAACAGAAACAGAGACCCATTGAAAACAAGCTTGGAAAATTAGGAAATTGAAAGGGTAACATTTGCACATTGTTCTTAAGGACAGAAATGCTCCCAATTTGCCCTGCCTTCTGCTTTTCCATTAGGACAGCATCTACCAGCTCCAACAAGGCTGCTACTGCCACTGGGCCAGCAGTACTTTTCCACTTTCTCAGTAGTGGGCCAGGGGTGCTACAGATAATGCAATAGAGAAACCATTATTAAGGCAAGATGACAAAAGATGAGATTCCAATCTCAGAGGCCAAGAACCCAGACCTGGAGAGACAGACAAATGATGAGAATTAAGGAGCTCTTCAAAGGCTTTTACAAATGACAGCTGATATTTTTCTACTTTGGGTATAAAAATGATATGTACAGATGCCTTGCCCCACTAATCATGGGATGATGAACTTGAAAACGACCTTAAGAGGTCATGTCAACCATTAGCTCTTTTCATTAAAAATACCACTTCTGTTCTAACCACATGACCCTCAGTTCTCTGAATCTGCATATGTGCATATTTTAGACATTGTGTGTGTGTTTGTGTGTGTGTGTGTGTGTTTAAAGTGTTTCCTTACCATGGTATTTATTAGACCTCAGTAGAATTACTCATTTTTAACTATATGGAAGCAACTGAGCTAAAAGGGACTTGACACTGATTCAAAAGAATATATTTCTGCCAGTTTTCAGTTTCACAGGAACACACATATGGAAGCTTGCTTACCTTAGTGAAAGCTCGGTAACATAAGCCACACAGCTCCACCAGGTAGGCCAGAGTGAAGATGGCATTCTGAATTACAAAGCTGAGCAGTTTTGAAAACGGTTCCAACAAACTCTGCAATGAGATTGGGGCCAAATAAAGTCAATTGCTGATTACTTCATTTAAAAAAAGTATTAAAATCTTATGATACTTTAACTAATGGAATCACTTTTTTTTAATTGAAAAATCTGTTGCCCAGTGGCTCCTGTAGCAACCCCATTGGTCTAATAAAAACAGAACTGCACCTTCAGTCAAGGGCTCAAAGAGCAGGACCAAATCATTTCACTGCTCAAAAAGGCAATCATTTTTCCATATGGCATCATTTACAAACCTTCCTTACTACAACCCTGTCTTCGTGTCCACCCTAAGCAATCAAGAGTGTGGGGTTTGCAGTGGGATCTTCCACTTTATTTTCAGAACATTTAAGTTTTTATGAGTTCATCATATTCAGATCTGGAAGCCTGTCTTCTGGGTTAAGTAGTGCAAACCACCCTTACGTGTAAGTACTAAAGTACTATAGCTTAGATAAAATTCATCACAACCCAGCCTCCTGCCAATGTTAATCAGGAAGGCATAGTCTGTTTCGGTTTCTCCCCCTGAATCCTACCCATGAAGGATCAGTTTTAGTTCCATATGCTTTCTTAAGTCATTTAGAAACATTTGTTGAGTACCTACTGAGTGTCAGACAGAGTTAGATGGATGATTTCATATAGTTTATCTTACTCAAATTTCTCATAACTATCCTGGGAGACCGTGTGTTATAATATAGGTAATGACACAAGCACTAAATTCTGACACAAGGGTTTTCACACTCTAGCTCACTGTGACCTTGAATAAGTGATTTAATCTCTCTGGAACTTGGTTTTCTCCTCTGTAAAAGGGGGATAATAATGGCTTCCACCTCATTAGGGTGCAAGTTATGAGAATTAAAAGAGATAATATATGTAAAGCACTTGGCACCAGTAAGCTCTCCATCAGTGTTAGCTATGATCTTCATTATTAACCTTCTGAAGCTTTAGTATCCATTCCTGCTCTGCAGCTTAGGCAGTTAAGTAGACAAGCAATTTGCCTAAGACCATAAAGGTATCAGGTAGAATTCAAAGCCAAGTTCCAGGGCAATTTTCCAGAGGTAGAATTGCTCTGCAGAGAAGATAGGATTTTAACTGGACTCCAAAACACTTGCATGCCATGAGTTCCAATACTTCTCAATCTCTATAGTGCTCACTGTCTGGTTTTCAAAAGTCATACATGTTCAATGTCAAACTCAAGGTATGTAGGAAAGGACACATGAGGAAGAAGTAAAAGTCATCCATAGTCCCACCACCTTGTGATTATATTTTGATACATAGTGGAAATATTACACATGTACAATCCTATGTTTTATTTTTTATTAACTTAATACAATATCAGAAATTCTCAGTGCCATTTAATTCTTCATAATCATCCATTTTAATGGCCACAAAGTCACATTTTACTATAAATAACAACCCAATAAATATATTTTACATGAAATTAGCATTTGCATTTTCTTCCTTGAATAGATTCCCAGAAAAAAAATGACTAAATTAAAGGACATGAGCATATTTGAGGTTCTTTTTTCTAATCGATATGAAAATGAATGCACTTTGTGTTAGTTGCCCCTAAAGATAGGAATTCTGTTTTTTACTTATTTGTATTCCCCCACAGAAATCCATGTGGTGCTTTCCATATAGAAAATCTTAAAGAAACTCACAGACTTAGTACTAATGATTCATTATTCTTTGCTCCATATAAATGCTATTGCCTTGAGGTTGGGCGCAGTGGCACATGCCTGTAATCCCAGCACTTTGGGAGGCTGAGGCAGGTGGATCACTTGAGGTCAGGAGTTCGAGACCAGCCTGGCCAACATGGTGAAACCTCATCTCTACTAAAAATACAAAAATTAGCCAGGTGTATGGTGCATGCCTGTAGTCCCAGCTACTTGGGAGGCTGAGGCAGGGAGAATTGCTTGAACCTGGGAGCCGGAGGCTGCAGTGAGCCAAGTTGGCATCACTGCACTCCAGCCTGGGTGACAGAGCGAGACTCTGTCTCAAAATAAAATAAAATAAAATAAAATGAACATATCTATATATATATATGTATGTATGTATGCTATTGTCTTGAAACATTGTCAATAGATGAAAGGAATAGGAATGTCTCATGTTGCACATAATGTATCCTTATTGGTCAAAAAGAGAAGCCTGAATTCAAGCCTATATGGAAACTTGCTCTTATATCTAGAAGAGCAGCATAGTGATGGGGCAATATGGACCCAAAAGACCTATGTTCAAGTCACAAATCTTCTACTAACCAGCTATGTGATCTTGGCCAAGACAATCCATCTCTCTGAGCCTGTTTCCTCGTCTGTAAATGAGTGGATTGAACCAATGATCTCTTTGTAACTTTCTAGCATAAACCATGAGTCTATGAAAGCACAGTCAAGTTAAATAGTTGCAGAATACGTACATTGTTGGTATATTAAATGGTAATTACAAGCTATAGCAATGCAAACTATTGTACCACTGCATCGAATGCAGTGCAGAAATACAGCTTGGAATACAAAAGTGAATGAGACACAGTGCAGAACTTCTTGAAGCTTGTGGTCTCATTGGAACCACTTCAGGGCAATGTAAGTGCTACTATAGAGAGCTCTATCAAATACCATGGAAGCTGATACAGGAAAAAGTTACTACAGATAAATGAATATGTTTTTTCATTAAATGGGACCTTGAAGAATAAGAAGGAGTTCACCACACCAGCAAGGGCATAAAGCATTTCAGGCAAAGGAAATGGCCTAAGCAAAGGCAAGGAAGTATGAAATTAAATAAGATTATATATCTGAAGCATTAAGCATAATGTCTGCCATATGATAACAAACAGTGGTTGTTGTTTCGATGATGATGATGATAACACTGATTCTGAAAGTGCATAGGAGGAAGGGATGAATGAGACATGGAGCCAAAGATTAAATTGGAAAGGTGGGCTGGAGAGTTATGAAGTAACATCTTAGATACCACATTAAGGAATCTGTACATCATCCTGACAGAAATGAGAAGTTATCAGAGATTTTAAAGCAAAGAACCAACACAATAAGATCCTGTTTAGAAGGATCGCCTAGTTAGTAGTATGGGGAATGGATTGGGGGGCATGGCCCAGGGTTAGCAGGACCAGTTATAAACCATGACATTGTGATGTATTAGATAGAGTTCTTTATACAAGGCACTGACCTAGCATGAAGAAAAAGAAGGAGGCTGAAAGGGAAGCATTCAGTATGTCTTCAGTATTACTACAAGCCTATCTCATTAGGTTAAAAAATAACCGACTAACCAATTGGTTATGTTTTTCTGAAACATACATACCCTTGTAGCATTGGTAGAAGGGATCTTCAAGAGGCAAATCATAATTCTTAAACTGGAATCTAAAGAACACTGTGAATAAATATGAAAAAAAGTAAAAATTAGTTTCCACCTTAATATAACTTTTGCTTCAAATACGTTCTGAAAGCATTTAGTTTAGCAAAAGGAAAATCTGAAATATGACTGCATCTCAACAGATTCCCATGCCATAATATCCTTGTTGAAAAAAGTCATTCTCAGGTTAAAACAATCTTAATTAAACAATTATACAATGGTAAACAATTAAATAATTAAACACAGCTCTTAAAGTATTTTTCAAAGATATAGCCCTAAAATTTAATGAGATAGACAGTTGAATAGAGACATGGTGGATGGATGGGTGGATGGATGGATGAATGGATGGATGAATAGATGGACAGACAATGAACAGAAATTTGTTGGGTAGATATTAAATGTATCTAATTCTAAAGAGATGCACCAATTTGTGAAAGGACTTTTTAGGGAAAAAAACTACTTAGATCTATTTTTAAAAAAACCATGAATCCACATAAGAACCAGTTTCATCTGCCCTTTCTCTGCTATGAAGCAACACGACAAAAACCTGAGAAAATGCAGTAAAATTTCTACAAGACAAAATCATGCCTTACCTATCCATTCAAGTTCTATATTGACAAGATTCCACATCAAAATGTACTTTTTAAATTGAGTTTACTAGGACTGGGGGTAAACGTTACAGCAAGAATAAACAATGATATGGTAAATAGATCACAATAGCAGGCTATAGTTAAATTTCTGCAGCTGTGTATCTACATTAACTTCCTCAAGATAGTAAAAAATAAGCAGGAGTTTTCAAAGTGGAATCCCGGAACCAGCAGCTAGAAATGTGCCAGAATGCAAATCCTCAAGCCCCACCCCTGCTGAATCAGAAACTCCCAAATCAGGCCCAGTAAGTTGTGTTTTAGCAAGTCCTTCAGGGACAGTGATGCACACTGACGTTTGAGATCTGCTTCTATAAACTGATGAAAACAAACTATAGAAGGTTTCAGTGGCTTACTGTTTTCCCCAGAGATTAAAAACAAAGGCAGAAGATGATCAGGGGCAGTGCCCAGATCTGCCCTAGTGGGGGAAATTCTTACACAGATTTTGAAAGTATTTCACAAGTGCCTTCTAAGGGAACCACTGGTTCTATTTAATCTGCTCGACACTCATCGGAGTTGATGTGACATTTACATTACTTTAAACCAGAGGCTGAAAACTGGCTGCTCATCAGGCCCCCATAGTGATTTAAAAACCAGAAAATGTTCTCTTGGGAAAAAAAGGAAGACAGACAACCAGAGGCCTGCGCTCCCACAGAACAACAATTGGCAGGTGTGGGTAGCCACTGACCTAGTAGAAGGACTGGCACATTCTAGTTCCTAAGGGTCTCAATTCTCCTTATTATCTTTTCTCCTTTATTAACCCTGTAGGCAGGGTCCCTATGGGCAGGCTGATTGTCACAAATTAGGCACGCCACTTGTTTACAGCTGGCAACACTTGCCACTCTTCTGTGCCCAAGTTAAATCTTCTGACAGTCACATCGGCACACAGGCATTTAAATTTGCCATACCTCGGCCGGGCGCGTTGGCTCACGCCTGTAATCCTAGCACTTTGGGAGGCCGAGGCAGGAGGACCACAAGGTCAGGAGATTGAGACCATCCTGGCTAACATGGTGAAACCCCGTCTCTACTAAAAATACAAAAAAATTAGCTGGGCATGGTGGTGGGCGCCTGTAGTCCCAGCTACTCGGGAAGCTGAGGCAGGAGAATGGCGTGAACCCAGGAGGTGGAGCTTGCAGTGAGCCGAGATTGTGCCACTGCACTCCAGCCTGGGTGACAGAGCGAGACTCTGTCTCAAAAAAAAAAAAAAAAAAAAAAAAAAAAAAAAAAAAATTTGCCATACCTCATCCCATCCCTTCTCTTAGCCTGTGCGGCAATTTAGCAGTGAAGCCCTGATTAGTTCTCGGGTCCTAGGAGGTTCCACGTGCTTAAAATTTGTGCACTCAATTTCCTGTGTGTTGATGTACAGTAGCTATACACATACACAGTTTCAAAGTACTAACCCTTCTTGCTTGGATTTATTCAGCTACTCCACATCTGTGGGCAAACGAGGATCATAGAATATAAGAGGTGGTAAAGATCCCTCCTCTATACTCCTGCTTCTTACAGTAACTCCAAGCTCAAAGCAGCACACGCTGAGCTAAGGGTCCCTGCATTATCCCTTACAGACCTATTAGTAGTATCTGCCCATTTGGAAAAATGTATTAGCATAGGTTGTTGATCTTTATCAAGTATCTTATGTTACATAATACTCATTTCAGAAGTGGAGCTACTAATAGGTAACCTGATCCTTTTGTTTTTCTGTCTATGGGGAATGCACTTTATTTTTATTTTATCTTATATTTGTGAAACAAGATCTCACTCTGTTGCCCAGGCTGGAGTGCAGTGGCACAAATATGGCTCATTACAACCTCGACTTCCCAGGCTCAAGCAATCTTCCCACCTCAGCCTCCCAAGTAGCTGGGACAACAGGTACATGCCATCACGCCTGGCTAATTTTTAAAATACTTTCTATTTGTTTATTTATTTTTGAGATAGAGTCTCTCTCTGTCATCCAGGCTAGAGTGCAGTGGTGCGATCATGGCTCACTGCAGCCTCAACCTCCTGGGCTCAAACAATGAGCACACCTCAGCCTCCCAAGTAGCTGAGACTACAGGTGCATGCCACCTTGCCCAGCTAATTTTTTTTTAAGAGACAGAGTCTCACTATATTGCCTAGCCTATTTTTTTTTTTTAATCTTTCGTAGAGACAAGGTCTCGCCATGCTCCCCAGACTGGTCTCAAACTCCTGGGTTCAAGCGATCCTCCTACCTCTGCCTCTCAAAGTGTTGGGATTACAGGCATGAGCCGCTATGCCCTGCCTGATTCATTTTGTTGCCAGTTAAATGCTTCTGTAATCTGCATAGAGAAAGCACAAAAAACCTCATGGAGCAGGTCAGGTTCAAAGCCAGCAACAGCACTGCCAGCCACCACTCTGCCCCCTACTCTAGAGACATGAATGCCTTCAACTCACCCCTGCTGCAGAAGGGCAAGAAGAGTCTGCTAGTGAAATGAGCACTGGACTGTGAGCCAGAAAACCTCAGTTCTAACCCTCACATTGCCACCACTGTGTTGTTTCCAGAAGCTATACCATCTCTCTGAATTTGCAGAATTCATTTAGAAAACAGAGGCATTGGAAGGGACGATCTTTATAGGTTTCTTCCAGCTTTAACAGTATTGGCTTCTTATTTGCATGTACTGAGCTCATGTTGTCAATGATCCTTGGGCCACCAGATTTCCAGGTAGGTAATTGTGTGTGTATTCTTGGGAGATGGTATGGTGCAGGGGGTAACAGTCAAGCAGAAACATCATCATTCACAAACACAGCAATTACTTCCCTTTAGATAATTCTCTAAAATGGAAACTTTACATTATATGTCTGAGCTGCTTTTGGACAAAACTATTTACTTACTTATTTAATATCTACGGGAGAAAAATTGCCAGAAAAACACAGTCTACTCATGTCTTCCTGGCTGTTTTTTTGTTTTTTTTTGTTTGTTTTATCAAATCAACTGGAAACATGCATATTCATAGTCAGTGAGCAAAATGCTTGCTCCACATTCCTGTCATTCTCTAAGAGAAGACAGAACAACCCAAATAAGCATCCTCACTCCATGGCTGACGGAGTTTCCTCATTATCCTTTGCGATACATTAAATCACCCAAGACTCTGCTGCTTATAAATAAACGGTCTGAAAATGGTAAGAAATCAACTGAAAATGAAATCTTCGGCTCAGCTTACCTTCAGGGGTAAAACACAAGGCAGCTTGGCAAAAAATGTCTGAAACTGGTTGCTAATTGTGGTCCAGAGGCTACTAGGAGAATCCATAGGCAAAGCTTCCATGAAGGTTGCTATATTTTCCAAACAGCGAATCATAGCACCCCCTGCTGGTAAATTCTTTTTGTTATTTAGACCCTAAAAACACAAAAGCATAGGCAATCAACTGCTGAAACAGCACGGGAATGTATAGCGCTATTTGGTGAATGTCAGTTTAAAAGTCACATCTTCAGGCTATAAACGTGTTCAGTGCCTACTACATGAGCCAATCCCTGTGATAGACTGGAGGGATACCGAGAAAATCGTTCAAACTTAAGGGGGAAAATTGGTGAGAGGTGAAATGTGAGCAAGAAATAGGAAACAGCTTCCAAGGGTCTACAATTGGTGTGGTTAGGTGCTAAGAAAACAATGAATCATGCTCACTGTAAATAATCCCCAGCACAAAGACTGAGCATAGAGTTACAGGAGCTGCAGCTTTTTTTCTAGCAGTGAGCATCTCCCGCAAGCAAACCCCAAGAGCTGACCTGCAGCAGCGCTTAGACTTGAACCCAAGTCTCTTGATCCAACGCCCATAGCTCCACCCACCACTCTGCCCTTGGAAAACCAAGTTGTTCTGTGGAAGCAAGGTCACGACTTAGCTGAGGATATGGAGAAGTTTTCAATGAAGAGTAAATCCACGCAAAGCCGCAATGTCCAACTGACACTATTCTATGCAATTCTATTTCTTAATTAACTTTTTAAAATTTAAATTATGTTAATTTTTTAAATTTAAATTATTTAAATTTTAGCATTTTCTATTATTTTTCTTTTGAGTTGGGGGTCTCGCTCTGTTGCGAGTGTAATGTAGCCATTGGAGTGTAATGTAGCCATTACAACTTGGAGTGTAATGTAGCCATCACAGCTCACTGCAGCCCCCAACTCCTGAGTTCAAGTGATCCTTCCCCCTCAGTCTCCTGAGTAGCTGGGACTACAGGCATGTGTCACCATGCCAGCTAATTTCTTTTATTTTTATTTTGTAGAGATGGGGGTCTTGCTATGTTGCACAGGCTAGTCTTGAACTCCTGGCCTCGAGCAATCCTCCTGCCTCAGTCTCCCAAAGTGCTGGGATTATAGGCATGAGCCACTGCACTCAGCCCTTAGCTTTAAATTTAATATATATTTTTTAATTTTAAAATTTTAGATTTCATTTTTAAATTAAATAACATTGAAATCCTTCCTCAGCAGTACCCTATGGTGTGACTCAAAGAAACACAGCCCACAGTTGTGCTGGGGCTTAGAGTTTCGGCTGGGGCTTAGGGTGTCACTAAAGGAAACCCACCTCTAGGAGCTGACTGAGAGCTGCGATGGAGCTCAGCTCATTGAAGTCCATCAGAGACGAGGCTAAGGTCCGTAAAAAAGTCCCATCTGGAAAGTCAACGATCAGATTTAGTGTTTGGGTGTCTGGGATGAGGCAAATTTGTGGTGCCTGGATTCTCAGAGGATGAATTACCTTTGATCGTGCTTTGGAACAGCTGCGGGAAGATGCCGTTGGGCGCCAACTGATGGAAGATGCAGCGCAGGAACTGCTTGGCCACCCCCGCCGCATTGCCGGGAACCATCATGCTGGAGTTGAACAGGGGAGAAAAGACACGAAGTCATGGGCCAGTGAGCAGGTGTTCAGATATTTACTTAGAGTTCAGACATTTGCACACCATGCCTCTTATGGGATAGCTCACTGTCATGTTCATCAGTGAAATGAAATATTCTACTCAAACCTAATCCCTGTTAACAAGAAGTTTTTAGAAAGAGAGAACCATGAAATGCCAGTGTAGTCTCAGACGTATTCCAGGTCCCACAATGGACTCAGGAAGGTTATGAGATCCTGAGAGAAGAGGTCACATACAAAGGTCACATGCTCACAGAATGACAGTCAAGACTGGAGCCCTGGATGAGGATTACCAGGAAAATCCTCCCAGGAAAGTGTCACTGGCTAAGACAGAGTTGCTCTGAGGAAAAAAAAATTCATATATATATATATATATATATATATATATATATATATATATATGCAGTGAGGGAGATGTTCATTCTCATTAGGAGATCTGGGAAGTTTTCTTTGGGCATCTGAGCTGACACTTGTAAAAAGGCTGGACTTTGACAGGTGCAGTTTGACCTTCACCCTTCATGTGCACCTCTGCACATCAAAAGTAGGGCCAAATTTATGAGGCCCTGCCCCTTAGACCAAGGTACCAGAAAGGATGCTTCTTGACGTAGTTAGCGGGTTAGTTACCAGAAGGAAAAAAGAGAAAATCAAAGAACGTAAATAGATAAAGAGTAAGAAGTACTGCTTACCTAATTATGCCAATTATTACCTCATTGTGCCACATCTACCCTGAAATGCTGGTTCAAAGTTTTAGGTCAAAAATATTCTTCAGGAAAAAATAACGCCGAACTTACAATAACTTCAGAAAATAGAGAAGGAGAGAACCCTTCCCAATTTGTTTGATGCAGCCAGCATAGCCCTAAAACTAAAATTAATAAAGCCATTATCAAAATAAATTTTAAAAAAGAAGGAAACAGAAAAGAAATGGGAAGAGGACAGACAGACCCATAGTCGTCATGGCCACTGAATCCAGCTATAGATTAAAAGACCAAGTAGGGTCATGACCAAGTAGAGTTTATTCCAAGAGTATAACAATAGTTTAATACTCAAAAATCAGCCAGTATAATTCAATATATTAAGAAATAACAGACAAAAAGCTTATATCTCAATAGATGCAGAAAATACATCTCACAAAAGTCAACACACATCATGACAAAAACTCAGACTGGGCCAGGCGCAGTGACGATCGCCTGTAATCCCAGCATTTTGGGAGGCCAAGGCAGGAAGACTGCATGAGCCTAAGAGTTGGAGACCAGCCTGGGAAACAGGGCAGACCCCCCTCATTTCTACAAAAAATACAAAAAACTAGCTGGGCATGGTGGCACACACCTGTAGTCCCAGCTACTCAGGAGGCTGAGGTGGGAGGATCACTTGAGCCAGGGAGGTTGAGACTGCCAAGATGGTGCCACTGCACTCCAGCCTTGGTGATAGAGCAAGACCCTGCCTCAACAACAGCAACAGCAACAACAACAAAAACCCTCAAACTGGAAATACCTCAATTTGCTAAATGGCATCTATAAAAAAACCTATAGCTACTGCGATTAATAGTAAATATTGAATACTTTCCCTGTAAGAGAGGAAACAAGAAAAGGGTGCCGACTCTCCCATCTCTATGATTACACTGGCAGTCCTAGCCATTGCAATAAGGCAATAAAAAGAAACAAAAGGCGGGGTGCGGTGGCTCACGCCTGTAATCCCAGCACTTTGGGAGGCTGAGGTGGGCGGATCACCTGAGGTCAGGAGTTCCAGACCAGCCTGACCAACATAGAGAAACCATGGCCTCTACTAAAAAAAAAAAAAAAAAAAAAAAAAATACAAAATTAGCCAGGTATGGTGGTGCATGCTATAATCCCAGCTACTCGGGAGCCTGAGGCAGGAGAATCCTTTAAACCGAGGAGGCAGAGGTTGCTGTGAGCCGAGATTGCACCACTGCATTCCAGCCTGGGCAACAAGAGCGAAACTCTGTTTCAAAAAAAACAAAAGAAACAAAAGGCATAAAGATCAGAAAGGAAGTAGTAAAACTCTTGCTATTTACAGATGATTTTTCCATACAAAATCAAATCCTAAGAGATCTACAAAGCAACTACTAGAACTAATAAGTGAATTTAGCTAGAATACATGCTAATATGCAAAAATCAATTGTTATTTAGATATCAGCAACAAAAAGTTGAAATTTTTTAAAATTCCATTTACATTAGTATAAAAAACATAAAATTCTTGAGAATAAATTTAACAAAAATGGCAAGACCTCTACACTGAAAACTAAAAAACATTGCTGAGAGAAATTAAAGATCTCATGAAAATGAGATATATACCATGTTCATGAATTGGAAGATTCAATATTTTCATGCTGTCAGTTACCCCCAAATTGATTTGTTCTTTCAATACAAGTCCAGCAGACTTTTTTGATAAGAATGACAAGCTTATTCCAAAATTTATATGAAAATGTAAAGAATCTAGAGATCCAAACCAATCTTGAAAAAGATAACTAAATTTGGAGGACTCATGCTACCTGACTTTAACACTTAACTACTTACTATGAAGGTACTATAATCAAGACAGTGTGGTGCAAACTTAAGAATTAATATATAGATCAATGGAACAGAATAGAGAGCCCAGAAATAGATCCACTCTTCCATGGTTTCTAAGCATAATAGGCACCACAGTGATCCAATAAGAAAAGAAAATATCTTTTTTAACTGTGCTGAAAAACTGAATATCCACATAGATAAAAATGAACTCCTACTGCTGCCTCATACCATACATAAAAATTAATTTGAGATGGGTTTTATAAATGCCAAATATACATATGAAAACCATAAAGCCTTTATAAGAAAACATTAGAGAATATCTGCATGACTTGGAAGTAAACAAAGGTTTCTTAGACAAATAACAAGAAGCAATAATTGTAATGTTTTGTTTTAATGCATTAGAATTCACCTAAATTAAACACTTCTCAGCAAAAGATACCACTAAGAAAAGAAATAGGCATGCCCCAGACTGGGTGAAAATATTCTCAAAACATACTTAACAAAGGACTAGTATTCAGTATATATAAAGTCTTACAACTCAGCAATAAAAAGACAACAACCCAATTAAAATATTCAAAAGATTTCACCAGACACTTCTCAAAAGAATATACGCAATGGGTCAATGAGCAGTTGAAAAAATGTCATAGAGAAATGCAAGTTAAAACTATAATGAAATACCCATTATACATCCACCAGAATGACCAAAATTAAAAAGACCAACAATGCCAAAGTTGGGCAAGAATATGAAACAACCAGAATACATTGATGATTGGTAATATAAAGTGGCATAACCACTTTAAGAGAAGTTCCAGTAGTTTCTGATAAAATTAAACATATACCTATCCTGTAACCCAACAATATCATCCCTAGGTATTTTACCCAAGAGAAATAAAAACATTTGTTTTAAAAAGGGCTTTTATAAGAATGTTCACAATAGATCTATTTTTTTATACCCCCCAACTGAAAAAACCTAGAAGTCCTTCAATAAGAAAATAAAAAAGCAAATTATGGGATACAATTCAGCCTTGAAAAAGAAACAAACTCCTGATAAAAAAGCAGCAACATGGATAAATCTCAAAAACATCATGCTGAGTAACAGAAGTTGGACACAAAAGAGTGCATACAGTAGGATTCCATTGACATGAAGTCTAGAATGGGCAAAATCAACCCATGTGGAAAAATATCACAACAGTGTTTGCCTCTATGGGGGTAGAGATTAGCTGGAAACGTGCACAAGAGAACTTTCTGGGAATAATGGTAATGTTCTCTATCTTTACAGGGGTTGGGGTTACACAGTCATATGCATTTGACAAAACTCAAGGAATAAACACTTAAGATTTGTGCACTTCCTTGTATGTAAATTTTACAAAAGAAACAACCATCGTCAATGTACAATATGGTGAGTATAGTTAACAACAATGTATCGTATACTTGAAATTTGCTGAGAGAGTAGATTTCAAATGTTTTCACCAAAAAATAAAAAGATAACTATGTGAGGTGATATGTTAATTAGCTTGATTGTGGTAATCATTTCACAATGTACACATCTATCAAAAGATCAAATTTATATCTTAAATATATATAATTTTTATTTCTCAATTATACCTCAATAAAGCTGGAGGAAAAAAGAAACAACTGTATACAAAAATTGAACTTGAATTAATGCTAACTTTGCTGAAGTATGTAGGGGAAAATATATTCTAATATCTGAAATTTACTCTGAAATACATCCAAAAAAAATGAATTGATGGATAGATGGTTGGATGCATGATAAAGAAAATAAAATATTTGTTTTAAAATCTAGGTGATAGGTATATGAGAGTTCACTGTATAATTCTTTCAACTTTACAGTATGTTTAAAATCTTTCATAAAAAATGTTAAGAAAATAAGTTTTTTAAAAAGCCATTCATCGAATAGAACATAAGAAAGAAAAGCAAACATCCCTAAAATAAATTATAGAAATGCAATGTCAACAATAATATCATCTTATGTTTGTAGGACCTGCTACAATTATGCTATCATATACACTCTATCATTTGGGTCCACAGAAAATACCCCTGAGACACAAGAAGGCATATATTAGTATCTCTCTTTCACAGATGAGGAAGCTAAGGCAGAGAGATCAATGTGGCCAAAGTCACACACAGCATCCGTTCCTGCCCTCTTCTGGTTCTTTCTCCCCACTGCAGTCAAAGTAGCCTTTCTACATGCTATACACACGCACGCACACACACACCTTGCTGCTTACAAATCCTTCACTGTCTTCCCACTGCTGCTAGAAGGAAGTCCAAAATATTTAATGTGGTTTATAAGTCATACACAATCTGGTAAGTCAAACTCAGCAAGTGCTTGCATCTCTGTGCTGTGGTTATGTTGGCTTTTTCATAGTTCCTCCTACACACTGTTTTTACCATGCTCTTTCCATAACTATGTGCATAATTAGCTTAAACTCAGTTTTTCAGATCTTAGTTTAAACATCACTTCTTAAGGGAAGCCCTCCCCTCATTCTCCCCTCCTCTACCACTACCAAGACCAGACTGGGACCACCCGTTACAGCCACTCACACCATCAGCTCTCATCCAGGCTTGCGCATATCAGCAAATGCCACACCCGCCCACCCAGTTGTTTAAACCAAAACCTAGGAGTCATTCTTGCCTCCTCTCTTTCTCTCACACCCAACATCCAATCTATCAGCAAATTCTGTTGGCTCTACTTCAAAATATTTCCTAAATATATCCTTAATGTGGCTGCCTCTCACCACTTTAGACCAAACCACTAACCTCTCACCTGCACCGCTAACATGGTCTCCAAACTGGTTCCCTGCTTCCATTTTTACCCCTTCCCCATAACCTATTTTCAACAGAGAAGCCAGAGGGGTCCTCAAAATTTTTTTTCCTTAAAAAGATTTATTTTATTGTGTAAGAACACTTAACATGAGAACTATCCTCTTAACAAATGTTCGTGTACAATACATTACTGTTGACTGTAGATGCAACACCGTACAGCAGATCTTCAGAGCTCATTCATCTGGCTTGACTAAAACTTCATGCCCCTTGATCAGTAACTAGGCAGTGATCCTTCAAAGCAGGTAATATGGTTTGCCTGTGTCTCCACCCAAATCTCATTTTGAATTGTAGCTCCCATAATTCCCACATGTTGTGGGAGGGGCCCAGTGGGAGATAACTGAATCATAGGGGTGGTTTTCCCCATACTGTCCTTGTGGTAGTGAATAAGTCTCACGAGATCTGATGGTTTTATAAATGGGAGTTCCCCTGCACAAGCGCTCTCTTTGCTGGCTGCCATGTAAGACGTCCCTTTGTTCTTCCTTCGTCTTCCACCATGATTGTGAGGCCTCCCCAGCCATGTGGAACTGTGAGTCAATTAAACCACTTTCTTTTATAAATTACCCAGTCTCAGGCATGTCATTATCAGCAGTGTGAAAGTGGACTAATGCAGCAGGTTAAAGCACATTGCTCCTCACTCCAATGACTCCCTGCTGCATCCTTAAAATGACCTGCAGGGCTCTACTTGGCCTGGCTCACACTGCCTCTTCCCTCTCATCTCCTCCCACTCTTTTTCATACTCAACCTGCTCCAGCCACATTAGTCTGTTTTCCAAATATATGAGGCATTTTCCTGACTTAGAGACTTTGTATTTGCTGCTCCCTCTGCCTGGAATGTTATTTCTATAAATTACTGCATGGATCACTCTCTCACTTTATTCATGTTTTGTTCAAATATTACCTCCTCAAAAATGCTGTCCTTGACCATTATATCTAAAACACTAGCTCCGGGCACTCTCTATCTCCCAGACTTGCTAGATTCATTTTCTTGCATTTAGCACTAAATGATATCAAATTACATAGTCAGTTTTCCTGTTGGTTAATTTGCTTATTTTCTCCCTCCTCAAGTAGAATGTAAGTTCCGTGAGAGCCAGGATTTGATGTTTTGTTATAGTTACTATAACCTCAATAACTAGTAGTCACTCCATAAATACTTGTTGAATGAATTACTGTTATATAAGTCTCTCTGTACTTTTTCTTCATAGCACTTAGCACAGTTTACAATTATAAATTTGTGCAAATATTTTATTCACATTGGCTTCATGGATAGACTATAAGCCCCATGACAGCAGGAATCATGTCAGTTTTGCCCCCAGTGAAGGCCTGAGTGTCTAGCACAGGGTGGGCTTAAAAGTATTTGTTGGCTAAAATGAGTGAATGAATGAATGAATGAAGGCATGAACAGAAAATGAATAACTAGTGCTCTCTAGAGCTGCAATTGGAGCCTAACAATATTCCCTCCGTGGTGCACAAGCTGGTATTTTTTTTATTTTTTATTTTTTATTGAGACAGGGTCTTGCTATGTTGCCCAGGATGGTCTTGAACTCCCGGGCTCGAGTGATCCTCCCACCCTGGCCTCCCAAAGTGCTGAGATTACAGACGCGAGCCACTGCACCCAGCCCCACACTGGTGTTTTAGAGACAGGATGAACATGCACAGAGGAGAAAAGAAAGTGAGATCTGGGCTCCCGTTAGGACCTTACCTTTCTGCTTGATTAGAAAAGGTAGTACTGGATGCCAATCTAGGAAATAAAGTAAAGAGAGTCACACAAATATCTTAGGTTTCCATGATGAAATGCATTAATATTGTGGGAGGACCTGTTGTGTTTCCAGTTTAGATGGGGAGACATGTATAATGTTGACAATTCCCTTGACAGGACAGAGGGCCCACTCAGTGGTCAGTCTCTAGAGTTAAACTTGACCTAGTCCTTGAGACCTGCTATGTCAACTTAGACATTTTCACGGAAACACTTGCAGTTAAAGTTGGTTTTCTACAAAATGGTGCCTGCAGCCAGGCCAGACAGTTATCACAACAACATTTGACCCAGCTCCTCTCCATATTAACTCAACTCAAAATTCATTTCTTTGTATATAACCTCTGAAACCTAACTATAAACAAACCACAAGCGGTAAAAGCCTCCATAAGATAGTAAAATAGATAACAGGAATATTTATCAGCTGTTGGGTTGAAATGAGGAAAAAGGAAATGTTACATTGAGAAGAGAAATGTATTGGTTAAGTAAACGATATGGAGCATGTAATTTCCAGAAAAGTATAATTATACGGTTCTGTATGTGTGGAAATATTCTATATGTTATCATATAGAAAGAGAATGGACTATACTGATGGGTTTAGAATAACACGTCTGGATCAGTAAGATACTGACGAAACAGATAAGAAGGATGTTGCAAATTTATTTACTTGATTAGGACTACAGGTGTAAGAGTGAGCTGAGCCAAGACCCCATTTAGAGAGGAATAGGGGGTCCAGCAACCACTAACACCAGACACCATTCCCAGTTGTGTTGTTTACAGACCTTCTCATGCTAATGTCACTACAACAAATAGATAAACATTGACAAGTAAACTAAACAGTAACAGTAATTAATGGTGCAGCAAACGAGATTTTAAAGGCTGTACCTACAGAAAGGGATCGTGTAAGAGGGATCCAAGCAGACAGCAAAGTATGAGATCATATGGAAAAGCTTGAGTGATCCACAAAAGAGTTATGCTGAGCTTACAAACTCTTGGAATTGCTGGGAATGGTCCCCGTGGTCATAATTAGCACAAATAAACAATGTGTTTGTAAAACCACATGATCTCATCTGTTCTTCGTGATGAAGTGAGGCATGCCAGGAAGCCCTGAATTTGCTGACAGTTGAATCTGTTTTCTTGGTAGCTTTGGTGATTAGGCTTAGGTTGCTAAGAATTGTGGCAGCTTGCACTAAATGTACTCCCTTTCTCTTGCTAGTCTACCCAAAGGAGGTAGAGATTTAAATATATGTGTATGTAAATATGTAAAAATGTATCTGCTACTGGTTTTCCCTTGCTTTTCTTCAAAGCTCATGTGTTTCAATCCTAACAGTTGGCAATGTTTGAACATATATTGTTCTCACTTATGTTAAAACAAACAAACAAAAGAAACAAAACTGAAACAAACCCCTCTATATAGCTATGACAACTTAGATCATCTGTTTCAAAGAGATGATAACAGACCAGAACAATAACTCTATACATTCTGAAACTAAGAAGTATTGATTGATAGTAGAAATTGTGACCTGGTATTAATAAAAACTCTCAACTCCCCAAGTATTGCTGATAGCTGACAACATTTATTCTGCAATTACTATGACTAGGTCAAACTCAAGGGCTTAAATGAAGTAATTCATCTTCTCTTATCTCTCCATATCCCCATATCCATCCCTTACTTGGCACATGGGCTATTTTGAAGTCTTGAGATGCAATGGTCACACTTACCTTTATACAATCTGTCTATATGACTCCTAAGGACACTACCAAAAAAACTGGAGGGAGGGAGGATAAGAAAGCCATACACTTTTGGGGTTGAGGAGTTTATAATGCTTTCCTATTTGTCTTCAACTTGAAGTCAACATTTTTTCATTTTTAAAAAAGGATTAAATTTTAGCAATATTAAGAGTCATTCTCTTTCCTTTCCTCAAATGCCAAGAGTTTGCAGAATCCAGTTCTTGTGCTACCTCCTCCTTATAAACTTTAAGAAATCTTTCCTATACTAATCTTCTCTAGCACTTAGCTCTCTCTCATTCCACTCATTACAGCATTTAATCACGCCCTATCTTATTTGGCTAGTCAATGAGTCCACAGTAACTGTCACAGCAACTAAGCCCAAAGTACCTGAGGCCAAGAGCTCTGTCTAACGCCTGCAGCCTAAAGCACCTGGCACTGTTCACACAGATTGGAAATGTTAATACATTTATGTGGCATTTAATTCAACCCTCTCCTATAAGTTGTGCATGCTAAGACTACAGTTTGTTATTGAATTTGAGCTTTCTTCCTATCCATGAAATATATCTTTATATTCTAATGTCCTATCTACTAAATAGAATTTTCTTAGCATGAACACCCTCAAAGCAGCTAAGCGTAATCTCTCAGTCAGGTTGAAAGCCCTATTCCCCAAATGTGTGCATCCTTCTTTTATCTGAGTCAGAAATGTGAACCTGCTATAATTACTATGTGTCTCCTCACACAACAATGCCCCAAGTTTCATAGTTAAATGAGGTGTCCTTGAGATTACAAATGCCTAGAAAATCCATCTCAAAACAGGTAAAGAGAAATAATAATAACAGGTAATACTTATGAAGTGCTTACTATCAACTGCTGACAGTTGTGTGCATGGTTACAACCATCAGCTCATTTAGTGACAGGGGTAACAAACAGTGGGTTTCCTTAGTGCAGTTGCCCCTAGCTTTGCTCTGACATTGTGACTCATGACCCTACGCAGCTGGAGAATTCAGTCGAAAGACGAGTCTATTTGGTTTTTAAAACTAGTCTGAGTTGATGTCACAAATACCAGTATCTACAAGGTGGCTGAATGTTTCACTTTTGAACTGGTAGTTTTTAGTTCAAGATAGAGACTGAATAAAGGACCTTCCTACCAAACAAAACAGAAGCTGACATTCACCTTCCCACAGACTGCATGATATCCAGCAGCAGCGGGGCTGCCAGGTCTGGGCTTAAGTGAATGAATGTGGAGAGGACCACGATGGCTAGCCCAAGTGTCTCTTCATCGTATTCTTCAAGAATGGCCCCACAGTCATGGCATCTGCAAAGAAAAGAGAGACATGCTTTCCATGAAAGAAAGAACCATGGTCTCAAGATATAAAATACTACACACATGGCTGTTTTTAGTAGGTCTTGGAAAAGTCTCCAAAAGGAGATCAGGAGCCCCACTCTGGTAATCAGTAGAGGATTCCAGTGCTGCCATCACCACAGATACAGAAACAGCACACATGGCAGAGACCACGAAGGTGCCTCTGATGACTGAAAATGTTCTTTCAGTTCCCCAGCATCTGGCCTGTATGTGAGTGACTGCTCTCACTTAGAATGAGTACCAACTGGGCCATCAGTTTGAAGCCTGTGGATGAAGGATTTGATGCATTTGACATTATTGCTGAGGAAAGTCAGTAACTAGATTTGTTTTTAATTTGTTGAAGTTAAAAATGAAAAATGCTTAGGCACGGATGGAGGCTTTCAGAAAATGTTCTATTTGTGGGTAAGAGACAGGGTAGTCAAGTCTACAGAACCATCTGGAAAGCCTGAGGAGACAATGGAGTCTCTTCTCCACCACTCACTCAGATGAGTTTTATGAACTCACCAGGCCTGCCGAGTGTCGTATGTAAAAGCACAAACAATGGCACCCGCTCTTAGGTAACTTCCAACCTACCACTCTTTGTAGTGTCCTAATGTAGGGTCCATTTCATTCAACTCAACCAAAGCCAGCTGATAAAGTGAGCGGTTTTATAAAGGGAAGCGAAAGTCTAATGGGAATAGCAGGGAATCAAGAACTACAACTGCTGTTGTGACCCTTCCTTCTGAAAACTTCCTAAATATAGGCCAAAGAAACAGCATAAAAATTTCTTACAAATTGACATTTTAAAATACAGGATTCACATTTCTAAGTAAAAAAGAAAAGAAATGGAGTGCACAGAAAGGCAAATAGGAAAGATTAAGACTTGGGGAGGGGGGTAATCCCAAAGGAAGAGCTGGAGAGAGCCCTCCATGGGCAACTCAATGACCTGTGTGGACCTTCCAAGGCAGCTGCATGAGACAGGCACCACTGCTTCTTCAGTCGTGGCTGTCAGGTCATTACAATGAGTAATGGATGGTCAGCTACAGGGATACTCACAACAGCCCCTTCCACCTTACCTTCCTCACTTTTTTTTTTTTTTTTTTTTTTTGAGATGGAGTCTTGCTCTGTCACCCAGGCTGGAGTGCAGTGGCACAATCTTGGCTCACTGCAAGCTCCGCCTCCCAGGTTCATGACATTCTCCTGCCTCAGCCTCCCGAGTAGCTGGGACTACACGTGCCTGCCACCAGGCCCAGCTAATTTTTTTGTATTTTTAGTAGAGACAGGGTTTCACCATGTTAGCCAGGATGGTCTCAATCTCCTGACCTCATGATCCGCCCATCTCAGCCTCCCAAAGTGCTAGGATTACAGGCATGAGCCACCACGCCTGGCCCCTTCCTCACCTTTTATCAGAAGCATACTGTATTAGTCTGTTCTCATGCTGCTAATAAAGACATACCCAAGACTAGGTAATTCATAAAGGAAAGAAGTTTAATTGACTCTCAGTTCCACATGGCTGGGGTGGCCTCACAATCATGGTGGAAGGCAAGGGGGAGCAAAGTCACATCTTACATGGCAGGAGGCAAGAGAGTTTGTGCAGGGGAACTCCCATTCATAAAATCATCAGATCTCGTGAGACTTATTCACTGCCATGAGAACAGTATGGGGGAAACTGCCCCCATGATTCAATTATCTCCACCTGGCCCCACCTTTGACATGTGGGGATTATTACAATTCAAGGTGAGATTTGGGTGGGAACATAGCCAAACCATATCATCTACCTAATTTATCAATCAGGTCACTTTTACCAAGAAGGCTTCCTGGTCCAAGGGGATTTCTCTAAACTTGAAATCTTACAAGTGCTTTGTTTTGTTTTGTTTTGCTTTTGAGACAGTCACTCTATCACCCAGGCAGGAGTGTAGTGGCGCCATCACAGCTCACCACAGCCTCAACCTCCCAGGCTCAAGTGATCCTCCCACCTCAGCCTCCCTAGCAGCTGGGACTACAGGCACACACCATCATACCTGGCTAATTTTAGTATTTTTAGTAGAAACAGGGTTTTGCCATGTTGCACAGGCTAGTCTCAAACTCCTCGGCTCAAGCAATCCACCCGCTTTGGTTATTCTTTATCATACTCACTGAACAAGCATCTGTGTGCCAGGCAATATACTGGAAGAACAAATTATGACTTAAAAGCAAAGCATGCTTTTTCTGAAACTTTCTCACCACTGTGGTAACCAAACTCAAATTCTGTAAACATGGTGAAGAAAATAACTGTGCGAGCTTACTTGTCCGTCATCACCGTCGGCTGCTCGTCAGTGAATTCTTCGGGTGCAGGCACAAACATACTGACTACGCTTGGTGCTGATAGCAGGCTGGATTTGGTGGCACCTGGGTAAGCAGCAAAGGGACAACCAGTGAATATAGATGAGCTTCAAGGGGCCAAGAAAGGCCTGGTTCTCCTCTTAGAAACCCTCCAAAGATCACATTCCCAGGAATACAACTTGGACATCCCAATTGTACTGCAGAAAGCCCTCAATCATGAAATGAAGTCAAGAAAGATTGTGATTTGTTTCTGCTTGGTTGAAGTGAAGAGCTAGACTTCTCTCTCTTTGCTTCTTGACTTTGAAAGAAATCAGAAAGAGCTCAGGTGTGCCAGCAGGGTCCAAAGACAAAGATGAAAGACAAAGGGGAAAATCTATTCAAGGGTACCCTTAAAAGAGCTACAATTCTTATTTGTAGGCATAAATGGAAACTTCCCATATGATACTGCATTTCTAAAATCACAAACGCATATCAACATTACAGTTTTGCTAATATGGGAAGGTGGTAAGATCCCAGAACTCCATGCACTTAAGCAATGGAGATCTTTGAGCTAAGAAATATCAGTGTGTTTGTTTATTTGTTTGTGACAAGGTCTTGCTCTGTCACCCTGGTTGGAGTGCAGTGGCGTGAGCACAGCTCACTGCAGCCTCAACCTCCCAGGCTGAAGCAATCCTCCCACCTCAGCCACTCAAGTGGCTGGGGCTACAGGCACACGCCACAATACCTGGCTAATTTTTAAGTATTTTTGTAAAGACAAGGTCTCACCTTGTTACCTGGGCTTGTCTCAAGATCCTAGGCTCAAGGGATCCTCCCACCTCAGCCTCCCAAAATGCTAGGATTACTGCTGTGAGCCACTGTGCCTGGCCTTGCATTTTTCAAACTGAAGTATTTATGAATGTAATATCAAGTTTTTTTGAAGGAACCATCCAGTGACTCATTCCACGTCAGCCAATCGATACCACGGTGTTTAAAACTTTGGGGTTTGATGTCTTCAAAGAAATCTGAGGCAAGAATCTTAGCAACATGGTCCAGGGATGAGTAAATCAGTCTGGAAAGTCAGGAAGCTGTTCTCCATTAAGAAAGCCACTAGTGCAAGACAGAGTCTCATGAAAATGAAGCACCCCAAGAAGAATCTCAAAGGGATCATCCAGAATAATGCCATGTTCTACAAAGTAATAACTAAAACGCTAAGTTCCTCAAACAGGAAAGAAGGCAGAAAAATCCAAGAGTCATTCAATAATCTTTCTCATCAAGGAATTAGTATCTTGGTGCTGGGAGAAAACAAACAAGCAAACAAAAACCCGGTATGACCTTTCCTCAAATAGGAGAAAGATTTCCTCAAATAGGAGAATGATTCAGACAATGAGTTTCTAAAGGAATCAAAATATTCATAAAGCTAGCCAAGTGGGCAATGTGTTTCAATCTGAATTTTAGGAAGAAAAAATAGTGTTGAGCCTTTGAAAAGTCAAGATGCTTCCATTCTACAGACTCCTTTGCCTGATCAAAGGTTACACGAGTATAAGAAGAACATTTGCAAATCCAAACTGCAAAGGAAAGTATCTGAAAATATCTTTATGTCACTTCCTAAGCTCCCAAACGGGAATCCAAATTTTACTACTATGTTTATCAGCTGTATCCAAGATAACATCCTTCCCTAAGTATACGTAAGTGTATCATTCCCAAAGATCTTCAATTGTTTCATAAAGAGGTTACTTTGAGTGGAAGCAACAGAATTACAAGCATAAATGTACACTGATTAATAACAGAAAAGGCAAGAAATAGTCCAAGATAAATGAAGACACAATTGATTACTAAATAGCATGGTAAACCGCATGAAGTTGCTTCAAGAAACCAACACACAGAAAATTTAAATTCAATACTCCACATTTCTTGAACATTGACAGACCACATCGACCAGATGTCAGAATGCTTGTGCTAAAAGTGGAAAAATTCAGCCCATACAATATATGATGATACATACATAGACTTACTAGAAACATAAGAAATTGATTTTTTAATTAAAAAACCTCTGAGTCAAGCCTTTCAGAAGATTATTGCCAATTACTATTATATAGTAATCACAATTAAAGTCAAGAAAAGGGAGGCACTCGAAGTCATTCTGGCAGTTTCAAACTAATTATTGCCTAATACAAATGCCAAGAAAGAGGTGTTTTTGACAATAGCATTGTGAAGTTGTTTTTCCATATGACAGCATGGAATGTATGATGCAATATTTATGGCCGTCATCTATAAAAGCAGACAGGTTCAGTTATTGGACACTGATCCCCATAGGGCAACACTGGCTGAATCAATGGATCCCTAAATATTGCTACTGAAGTAGGAACAAAAAGTAATGTACTAGGAGGAGGTGGGAAATGCAAAAAGGAAGCCACAGACCTCAGCCACCGTTGTTATACTTCAGTCACAATAAGTCTGCAATGTTAAAGGCAGTCCCTATCACCCCCAAGTTGCTGCCGACATTTCTGATGCCTCCACTACTGGCTCCCCTTCTGAATAGCTGAAGTGCACGCTACACTGAGCTAGCAGCAGAAACAGAGGGCTCTCAGAAATTTGAATGAAGAGGGGCCCACCTCCAGAGCCCAACTTTGAAGCTGAAGATTTTGACAAAAGTCCCTTTGCGAGTCTTGGAGACAGGAAAAATTATGAAGGTGTTTGTCTCAAAGGCATGCATGGATCAGTCCCCCAGCTGTACTGATGGGCTCTTGAGTTTACCATGAAAGAGACTGACTTTCCATCTTAGTGTTCTCATCACTTCATTCCACTTTTGCTGCTACTGAGTCACCAGATCATGAACAAGCACCAAAGATTTGTTCAACCACCCTTACTTCTACTCATCAAAGCTTTTCCTAGCCCCATAGATGAGAAGAATCTTACCTCATCCAGTACAGGGACTAAAACTGTTATTCATTGCCAAAGAAATGTGAGCAAAAGCTGGAGATCAATAGCACCTCATTCCTTAGGAAAATTAGAAGAGTGACATGGTCTAGAAAAATAGGTCTACTTGATTTAAAAGACTAGTTGTGAGATGGGATTATAATTCTTTCTGGGTATTCTGCTTTTCTACCAATGATAGGTTAATCTGCCTTCTCAATTAAAAAAGAACAAAGGTAACAATTAACTACTTTGGTAATTAAAATTCATGGGATTAATTTTGAAAATGAATATTCTGACCTTAGCACAGATTGGCCTTCAGCTTGCTTCTGTGAGCAGCATCAAGTCAAGTGAATCTTTTCAATGTATACTTCAGAGAGCCTATGACCTCAATATTCTAGAAAAAATACAGATTAGCTGGACCATGCTCAGAAGAGTAGATATGGCATGATATGGAAAACTGATATGTCTGAGGAGGAATGCTGAAGGACCTAGGAATGTCTGGTCCAGAAAGGACTGAGGGAATAAGCAATGTCCAAAAATTATAGAAGAGGCCAGGCATGGTGGCTCATGCCTATAATCCCAGCACTTTGGGAGGTCGAGGCAGGTGGATCACCTGAGGTCAGGAGTTTGTGACTAGCCTGGCCAACATGGTGAGACCTCATCTCTACTAAAAGTACAAAAATTATCTGGGTGCGGTGGTGCATGCCTGTAATCCCAGCTACTCCTCGGGAGGCTGGGGCAGGAGAATGGCTTGAATATATATATATATATATATATATATATATATATATATATATATATATATATATATATATATATGAGAGAGAAGACTAGACTTGTTTTGTGTGCAAGGGTTAGAAAGTCACTATAAGGAAGAACTGTTGGCCATGTTCAAAGATGAGATGTCACGCACTCTCAGCCACTGGGGGTGTTTGGGCAAAGGTCATCCCCACTCCATGGAGCTGCTAAGAAAAAGCCTGCACCTGCTGGGTGACCAAATGATGGACATGTCCAGTCTCCTTCAGCTTTTACAGCCAGAGACTCTGTGACTCAACTAACCTCTCATCCTCAATGGCTGTCCCTCCAGGTCAGGGTTTAGGCACGTTGGCACGTTACACTGGCGTTTCCCAGGCTGTATCTGTTCTGTGGATAAATAGAGGGTTTCAATCTTTGATGTGGTCATCTTAGCACCATTTAGAACACAAAGAATTTAACCAATCATCTCTGGGGGCCAATTTTTTGGTCACTGTTACTATGTATTATTAACATTTACAGAACACATCCTAGATTTTAGGGTAGGGTTATTTGGGGCTTCACTACAAACCTGCCATTCAGTTCTATGAAATGCAACTAAAAGCAGGACAGCATCTAAAACTATCTCAAAAAGTCCAGACAAGCACCCCACCCTGCCCCCACAAAAAAGTTCAAATCTCATATCTCCAGATAGGAAACGAAAGGCTAATATCACAGCCATGACAGAAATGTTTTATGCAAATCAGTAAGTACATAAGTGATCATTTGGGGCAATGGCCAGAAAGGTCATACTGGAAACATGTGGAACTGGTAGAAGGAAATGACAGGTGTTGGACTGAGGGATGGGGAACAGGAATAAGGGGGAGGGGGCAAAAATGGAGGCATGGTGCTTCAAAAATGTTTGTTCACATGAAAGATGAGGCAAAGCAGTAAGTCATGGCGCCATGCATGGGTGGAGAAGAGGCAGGTCTCATATGCATGGGTGGAGAAGAGGCAGCTCTCAGGGTGGAGCTGGTGTGTGCTGATGTGAACTGATCAGATCCACGTTTTAGGCTGCCTTTCTCAGGTGCCTACATGGCCACATCTGTTCTGGTGGAGACCAGCAAATTACTGAATCTACACGTGTAGTTTAAAGTGACATGCCACCTAACATTGTACTACACAGTCACAGACTCTCCCCTAGGCTCGGATGTGAGGAGGACTTTTTCTGGCGCTAATCAAAACAAGAATATTGAGATGACGCTTGTAGGACTTGGTGACTCGAGAACCACGAGAACCAATTTGGAGGATGGAAAACAGGCCCAGGAAAACTCGGGAAAGAAATTCAGACAGCATATAAATGGGAAATATTAAATGACAAGCCAGAGTGACATGAACAAGATTGAAATTTGGTTGAAAAGTGAAAAATACTGTTAAATGGGTTATTTGGCATCATGTAGATTTTCTTAGATTAAAATTTGGACTGAAAATTGAGATCAGTTTGCCTTTTTATAACTACTGTGCCCATTGAAGTAGGTTGTCACCGTAGTCGGAATCTAAACTGGTTGGTTAGCTTAGGCTGAGCTACCTGCTGCAGAAAACAGAAGCAAGGTAAAAATCATCTTCAGAGCCCTCACATCATCATTTAATTATCGGAGACCTAATCAAACAAAAGCTGCCATTCTCAGTTCCTTACATCACTTCATATCCATAAAGAAGAAAGCACAGTCCTCTTTGGTGTAGGCAGAAAGACTTCATTCAAACCCAGTGAACTCCTGAGGTTGGCTGTCCAGTCTTTCTCCTTCTCTCCCTTGCCTGTTGGCTCTTGGCTATTCACTGCTCACTACCACATATCACTAAAATGAAGAGAAAACACTAAACCTTTACAATGTAAAGAACCCTTATAAAGTCCAGGAGAGTTGAAACTATCTGTTAAATGTGAGATTGGGTATGCTGTGTGGGATTTAGTTATCTAGACTAGCACTCTCTCTCTCTCTCTCTCTCTAAGAATAATGAGGGCAAGTAAAATTATGTACATAAATACTATGGCTTTGAAGAAAATAAAAGTATCTCAATATTTTGCTTTTGTGGATATTATAATTCATAGTCATCAGGAAGAATATTAAAATAATCTCATATCACTGCAGCCAGAAAGTATTAATCACGATACTAAAAGAGTCCGATCCAAGGGTAGGCCCCAGAGCATATCACCATCATAAGCCCTTACATTTTAGTGGTGCATGCATGTTGCAAAGGTGTTTTCACATATAGAATCTTGTAACTCAAATGACCCATTTAATTATAGAAAAAAAAAACAGAAAAGGCAGGCACTTAAAAGAGGATTGTGGCTGTACTACTGGCTTGATAAGGTATTACACGTACAAAACGTGGTAACAAAGTTTAGAAAATGCAGAGTGATCATGTTTAGAATAGACATGTCATGGCAGTCAATTCT